>NC_034190.2:74476775-74786775 GCF_002021735.2 Oncorhynchus kisutch | reverse complement strand
GTAATAACCAACGAGTAATCTAACCTAACAATTTCACAACAACTACCTTATACACACAAGTGTAAAGGGATGAAGAATATGTACATAAAAATATATGAGTGAGTGATGGTACAGAACTGCATAGGCAAGATGCAGTAGGTGGTATAGAGTACAGTATATACATATGAGATGAGTAATGTATGGTATGTAAATATTATGTTAAGTGGCATTGTTTAAAGTGGCTAGTGATTTTTCCATTATTAAAGTGGCTGGAGTTGAGTCAGTATGTTGGCAGCAGCCACTCAATGTTAGTGGTGGCTGTTTAAAACCTCTTGAGCCTATGGGGGCGCTATTCCATTTTTGGATAAAAAGACGTTCCCGTTTTAAGCACAATATTTTGTCCCAAAAAGATGCTCGACTATGCATGGAATTGGTAGCTTTGGAAAGAAGACACTCTGACGTTTCCAGAACTGCAAAGATTTTCACTGTGAGTGCCCCAGAACTCATGCTACAGGCGAAACCAAGATGTTTCTGCAACCAGGAAATGAACAGGATTTCTGAGGCTCCGATTTGCATCATCTCCTTATATGGCTGTGAATGCGACAGGAATGAGCCTACCCTTTCTATCGTTTCCCCAAGGGGTCTGGAGCATTGTGACGTATTTGCAGGCATATCATTGGAAGATTGACCATAAGAGACTACATTTTCCAAGTGTCCGCACGGTGTCCTGCGTGGAAATTGGTGCGCAAAACTCAGGTGCTGTTATTTTTCCATGGGATTCTGAGAAAAAACCATGCTTCCACGAACGGCATATCAATGAAGAGATATGTGAAAAAACACCTTGAGGATTTATTCAAACAACGTTTGCCATGTTTCGGTCGATATTATGGAGTTAATTCGGAAAAAAGTTTGACGTTTTGGTGACTGAGTTTTCGGTTCGTTTCGGTAGCCAAATGTGTAGTAACAAAACGGAGCGATTTGTCCTACACAAAGAATCTTTCAGGAAAAACTGGACATCTGCTATGTAACTGAGAGTCTCCTCATTGAAACATCTGAAGTTCTTCAAAGGTAAATTATTTTATTTGATTCCTTTGCTGGTTTTTGTGAAAATGTTATGTGCTAAATGCTACGCTAAATGCTAAGCTAGCCATCAACACTCTTACACAAATGATTGATTTTCTATGGTTCAAAAGCATATTTTGAAAATCTGAGATGACAGTGTTGTTAAGAAAAGGCTAAGCTTGAGAGCAGGCATATTTATTTCATTTCATTTGCGATTTTTAGAAATCGTTAACGTTGCGTTATGGTAATGAGCCTGAGGGTGTAGTCACGCTCCCGGATCCGGTATCGGTAGTTCAGAGAGGTTAACAGTCTGATGGCCTTGAGATAGAAGCTGTTTTTCAGTCTTTCTGTCCCTGCTTTGATGCACCTGTACTGACCTCGCCTTCTGGATGATAGCGGGGTGAACAGGCAGTGGCTCGGGTGGTAGTTGTCCTTGATGATCTTTATGGCCTTCCCCCCGGTGATTCGTTGTGCAGACCTCACTACCCTCTGGCGAGCCTTATGGTTGTGGTCGGAGCAGTTGCCGTACCAGGCGGTGATACAGCCCGACAGGATGCTCTCGATTGTGCATCTGTAAAGGTTTGTGAGTGCTTCTGGTGACAAGCCGAATTTCTTCAGCCTCCTGAGGTTGAATAGGCGCTGTTGCGCCTTCTTCACCACGCTGTCTGTGTGGGTGGACCAATTCAGTTTGTCAGTGATGTGTACGCCGAGGAACTTAAAACTTACTACCCTCTCCACTCTGTCCCGTCGATGTGGATAGGGGGGTGATCCCTCTGCTGTTTCCTGAAGTCCACGATCATCTCCTTTGTTTTGTTGACGTTGAGTGTGAGGTTATTTTCCTGACACCACACCCCGAGGGCCCTCACTTCCTCCTTGTAGGCCGTGTTGTTGTTGTTTGATTGCCTTGCCTTGCTGTTTGTATTCGGTCATGTTTCCGGTCACCTTGCCCTGGTTAAAAGCAGTGGTTCGCGCTTTCAGTTTCGCGCGAATACTGCCTTCAATCCACGGATTCTGGCATCGCCGATGCACTTGCTACTAAACTCGCTCACCGAATCAGCGTATTCGTCAATGTTGTTGTTTGACTCAATGGGAACATATCCCAATCCATGTGATCGAAGCAATCTTGAAGCGTGGAATCAGATTGGTCGGACCAGCGTTGAACAGACCTGTTTTAGTCTCTGTCTATAGGCTGGGAGCAACAAAATGTCGTGGTCAGCTTTTCCAAAAGGAGGGCAGGGGAGGGCCTTATATGCGTTGCGGAAGTTAGAATAACAATGATCCAGGGTTTTACCAGCCCTGGTAGCAGAATCGATATGCTGACTCTAAAGACAACCAGTACCTAAGGACTAGTGTGTATTACTATATCTAACTCTAAAGACAACCAGTACCTAAAAACAAGCGTGTATTACTATATCTAACCCTAAAGACTAGTATGTATTACTATATCTAACCCTAAAGACAACCAGTACCTAAATACTAGTGTGTATTACTATATCTAACCCTAAAGACTAGTGTGTATTACTATATCTAACCCTAAAGACAAGTGTGTATTTATTTACTGTAAGCAATAAGCCCCAAGGGGTTGTGATCCAACATACCACAAACCCCTGAGGTGCCTTAATGCTAATAAATGTTTTGTCATACCCCTGGTATAAGGTGTGATATACCACAGCTGTCAGCCAATCAGCATCAGGGCTCGAAATATCCAGCATATAATGAAGCAATAAAGCACAAGGGGGTGTGGTATATAGCCAATATACCACGGCTAAGGGCTGTTCTTTGGCACGATGCAACCACAATTCCTTGAGGTGCCTTATTGATATTACAAACTGTTTACCAACGTAATTACATCACCCATCTGACAGAGCCGTGCTGCTACAGTACTGACAACATCACCTATCTGACAGAGCCGCGCTGCTACAGTACTGACAACATCACCTATCTGACAGAGCCGTGCTGCTACAGTACTGACAACATCACCTATCTGACAGAGCAGTGCTGCTACAGTACTGACAACATTACCTATCTGACAGAGCCGTGCTGCTACTGTACTGACTACATTACCTATCTGACAGAGCCGTGCTGCTACTGTACTGACTACATTACCTATCTGACAGAGCCGTGCTGCTACAGTACTGACAACATTACCTATCTGACAGAGCCGTGCTGCTACAGTACTGACAACATCACCTATCTGACAGAGCAGTGCTGCTACAGTACTGACAACATTACCTATCTGACAGAGCCGTGCTGCTACTGTACTGACTACATTACCTATCTGACAGAGCCGTGCTGCTACTGTACTGACTACATAACCTATCTGACAGAGCCGTGCTGCTACAGTACTGACAACATTACCTATCTGACAGAGCCGTGCTGCTACAGTACTGACAACATTACCTATCTGACAGAGCCGTGCTGCTACTGTACTGACAACATTACCTATCTGACAGAGCCGTGCTGCTACTGTACTGACTACATTACCTATCTGGCAAAGCCGTGCTGCTACTGTACTGACTACATTACCTATCTGACAGAGCCGTGCTGCTACTGTACTGACTACATTACCTATCTGACAGAGCCGCGCTGCTACTGTACTGACAACATTACCTATCTGACAGAGCCGCTCTGCTACAGTACTGACAAAATTACCTATCTGACAGAGCAGCGCTACTACTGTACTGACAACATTACCTATCTGACAGAGCCGTGCTGCTACAGTACTGACAACATCACCTATCTGACAGAGCCGTGCTGCTACTGTACTGACTACATTACCTATCTGACAGAGCCGCGCTGCTACAGAACTGACAACATTACCTATCTGACAGAGCCGTGCTGCTACTGTACTGACTACATTACCTATCTGACAGAGCCGCGCTGCTACAGTACTGACAACATTACCTATCTGACAGAGCCGCGCTGCTACAGTACTGACAACAGACAAACAAGCCCTCTTTCTCTTCTTGTGTTCTCATTTTTTACTAGTCTTCTTTCGTCCTCTCGTTCTTTCTCAGCATAGCTGGTTGTTCAGCCTCTCCTCTAGCTATCTGTGGAATCAGAATTTGGGGCCAGATGTGACACCTGAATAGGCTATAACGGACGATAAAACTACAGACATCGCTGTCAGGCCCTTAACATCAAGTAGAATTGGCTGCTTTTAATGAGAACTGAGTTGGTTCCCAGCGACAGCGACGGCCATCATTTTGTATTATAGTTTTGCTTGGTTTCAACAAATCAATACAACATCAAGGACAAGACTGGATTGACATTTTACAATACAAGCTTAGGGCCAGAATTTGGTGGAATACTGATATGGAATATTGTTGCAGCCAACTTCAATGTCAGAGATGGACTCCTCTCTCAATGCCATAGTCTCTAGGAAGAAGTGTTTGTGTTTGTAATCTTGGATCATTAAAACTCAGGAACTACATCCCTGATTCTGAATCATCCCTCCTATGAGATCATAGTCTTGGGTGTTCTGGCCCAGATGAAAGGGACTGTACATACTAACAAATAAAGCAAAACATTTTATAACTCAAGTACAAACTGCTTAGGGAATCTCCATCAATTGATGCTGCCTTCTCGTCAAGGACACAAATGGTCCCTTTGTCTATCAAAGCTGAACAGAGAGATGTTTAACTGCATTCTTTTCAAGAAACGACAGCCCAGACAGACACAGATGCATTGTTTAAGATTCTAAATCTTATGTGCTCCGTTAACTGCTGTGTGTCATTGAGAACGCTTCAGTGAACCTGTCAGTCGTCTTATTGAAGAGTCAATGTGGTTCTGAGTGATAAGGTTTAACAGTAGGAGAGTGTACAGGCAGAGAGTCAGGGTGTCATAGACGATGTTACTGCTATGTCTCCTATTATCAGTCTGCCATTATAATTACCATCAGGATTATAGATCATTAGTAGTCAGAAGAATCAACACCGCCTTGTGTCTCTGGAGGACAGAACAGAATAAAATACAATACAAATATGCTTTGCAACAAAGAACTGTGGTGAAATGCTGATGATGAAGAATAGTGGTGGGGGCTTTGGGTAACAGTAGTAGTGGTGGGGGCCAGGGAAATGGGACAGATGGGACTGAGGTAATGAAGGTCTTGGTGCCCATGCTGGATGGCCTCATCCTGGTGATGGGCCTGGTGGGTCACTGCCTGGTCATGTCCACCCTTGCTGGCTGGAGAAGGAGGCGATTGATTGATTGACTGATTGATTGATTTCGTACAGTTAAAAACTATTTAAAACTAGAAAGAAAGAACCCAGAGGACGAGCGTTAAAAACACTTATTTCATGTTGCCAGGATATCCATGATCCATTCTAGTGTTGCACCTACAGTGCATTCGGAAAGTATTCAGACCCCTTGACTTTTTCCATATTTTGTTATGTTACAACCTTATTCTAAAATGGATAATAAAACAATTTTCCTCATCATTCTACACACAATACACCATAATGACAAAGCAAATACATTTTTCTTTAAATGTTTGCACATTTATTAAAAATGAAAACAGAAATACCTTATTTACATAGGTGTTCAGACCTTTTGCTATGAGACTCGAAATTTAACTCAGGTGCATCCTGTTTCCATTGATCATCCTTGTGATGTTTCTACGAACATGTGGTAAATTCAATTGATTGGACATGTTTTGGAAAGGCACACACCTGTCTATATAAGGTCCCACAGTTGACAGTACATGTCGAGCAAAAACCAAACTAAGGAATTGTCTGTAGAGCTCCGAGACAGGATTGTGTCGAGGTACAGATCTGGGGAAGAGTACCAAAACATTTCTGTAGCATTGAAGGTCCCCAACAATCCAGTTTCCTCAATTATTCTTAAATGGAAGAAGTTTGGAACCACCAAGACTCTTCCTAGAGTTGACCGCTCGGCCAAACTGAGCAATTTGTGGAGACGGGCCTTGGTCAGGGAGGTGACAAAGATGCCGATGGTCACTCTGATGGAGCTCCAGAGGTCCTCTGTGGAGATGAGAGAACTATCTCTGCAGCACTCCGCCAATCAGGCCTTTATGGTAGTGTGGCAAGACGGAAGCCACTTCTCACTAAAAGGCACATGAAAGCCTGCTTAGAGTTTGCCAAAAGGCACCTAAAGGACTTTCAGACCATGAGAAACAAGATTCTCTGGTCTGATGAAACCAAGATTGAACTCTTTGTCCTGAATGCCAAGCTTCACGTCTGGAGGAACCCTGGCACCATCCCTACAGTGAAGCATGGTGGTGGCAGCATCATGCTGTGGGAACTTTTTTCAGAGGCAGGGACTTCGAGACTAGTCAGGATTGAGGGAAAGATGAACAGAGCAAAGTACAGAGAGACCCCTGCTCCCGAGCACTCAGGACCTCAGACTGGGGCGAAGGTTCACCTTCCAACAGGACAATGACCCTAATTACACAGCCAAGACAACGCAGGAGTGGCTCCGGGACAAGTCTCTGAATATCCTTGAGTGGAAGAGCCAGAGCCTGGACTTAAACACAATCGAACATCTCTGGAGAGACCTGGAAATAGCTGTGCAGCGAGGCTCTCCATCCACCCAGACAGAGCTTGAGAGGATCTGAAGAATTGGAGAAACTCCCCAAATACAGATGTGCCAAGCTTGTAGCGTCATACCCAAGAAGACTCTAAGCTGTAATCGCTACCAAAGGTGCTTCAACAAAGTACTGAGTAAAGGGTCTGAATACTTATGGAAATTAGATATTTTAGTACCTTTAGGGTCATGTAAAACCCACAGGTACTGATGTGACCCCACAGTACGTCCGGCTACCACTCGGTGGCCATCTTTATCTACCTAAAGGCGTCCTCTGCAACGTTGGTTAACCCCGTCCTCTACGTGTTCATGTCCAATAAGTTCAGCAGGGATCTGATGGAGCTAGGGAGGGTTGCAGGGGGGTGTACAGGTGTGGTGGGGGGCAGGGACATGGTGCAGCACTGTGGAGCTAGATACTTCACCACTAACCCTACCCGGATTCTAAGGGTTACTAACTATGGACCCTCTATGGACACTCTATGGATATTTAATGAAAATGAACAGACCATCTATGGATATTTGATAAACCTTCTATGGATCCTAGAAAAACATGCTTGGTTTGAAGAAGATCTGTCTTACAACCTATTCAACATCTTTTCATTTCAATAAACACAATCAGCTCAGCTCAACTCAGGCCATTAGCTTTTTCCTCTTCATCATATCACAAACTGATCAGAGCTGTATGTGTACGAGTGTGTGATCTGGCCTACAAAGTAATGGTCTTGCTCAATTGTAGAAAGGATTAGCAAGAATGTTTTGTCACTTGTGGACAATATAAATATAAAAAAGAGAGTTGCACACTGTATATATAAACTCCCAGAAACGTTGGTATTTTACCCAATAAATGACTGGGACTTTATATATAGATAGAGCGTGGACTGTCTTTATGTATAGATAGAGCGTGGACTCTCTTTATGTATAGATAGAGCGTGGACTCTCTTTATGTATAGATAGAGCGTGGACTCTCTATATGTATAGATAGAGCATGGACTCTCTTTATATATAGATAGAGCATGGACTCTCTTTATGTATAGATAGAGCGTGGACTGTCTTTATGTATAGATAGAGCGTGGACTCTCTTTATGTATAGATAGAGCGTGGACTCTCTATATGTATAGATAGAGCGTGGACTCTCTATGTATAGATAGAGCATGGACTCTCTATATGTATAGATAGAGCGTGGACTCTCTTTATATATAGATAGAGCGTGGACTCTCTATATGTATAGATAGAGCGTGGACTCTCTTTATGTATAGATAGAGCGTGGACTCTCTTTATGTATAGATAGAGCGTGGACTCTCTATATGTATAGATAGAGCGTGGACTCTCTATATGTATAGATAGAGCGTGGACTCTCTATATGTATAGATAGAGCGTGGACTCTCTTTATATATAGATAGAGCGTGGACTCTCTATATGTATAGATAGAGCGTGGACTCTCTATATGTATAGATAGAGCGTGGACTCTCTTTATATATAGATAGAGCGTGGACTCTCTTTATGTATAGATAGAGCGTGGACTCTCTTTATGTATAGATAGAGCGTGGACTCTCTATATGTATAGATAGAGCGTGGACTCTCTATATGTATAGATAGAGCATGGACTCTCTTTATATATAGATAGAGCATGGACTCTCTTTATGTATAGATAGAGCGTGGACTGTCTTTATGTATAGATAGAGCGTGGACTCTCTTTATGTATAGATAGAGCGTGGACTCTCTATATGTATAGATAGAGCGTGGACTCTCTATGTATAGATAGAGCATGGACTCTCTATATGTATAGATAGAGCGTGGACTCTCTTTATATATAGATAGAGCGTGGACTCTCTATATGTATAGATAGAGCGTGGACTCTCTTTATGTATAGATAGAGCGTGGACTCTCTTTATGTATAGATAGAGCGTGGACTCTCTATATGTATAGATAGAGCGTGGACTCTCTATATGTATAGATAGAGCATGGACTCTCTATATGTATAGATAGAGCGTGGACTCTCTTTATATATAGATAGAGCGTGGACTCTCTATATGTATAGATAGAGCGTGGACTCTCTTTATGTATAGATAGAGCGTGGACTCTCTTTATGTATAGATAGAGCGTGGACTCTCTTTATATATAGATAGAGCGTGGACTCTCTTTATGTATAGATAGAGCGTGGACTCTCTATATGTATAGATAGAGCGTGGACTCTCTATATGTATAGATAGAGCGTGGACTCTCTTTATATATAGATAGAGCGTGGACTCTCTTTATGTATAGATAGAGCGTGGACTCTCTTTATGTATAGATAGAGCGTGGACTCTCTTTATGTATAGATAGAGCGTGGACTGTCTTTATGTATAGATAGAGCGTGGACTGTCTTTATGTATAGATAGAGCGTGGACTGTCTTTATGTATAGATAGAGCGTGGACTCTCTTTATGTATAGATAGAGCGTGGACTCTCTTTATGTATATAGATAGAGCGTGGACTCTCTTTATGTATAGATAGAGCGTGGACTGTCTTTATGTATAGATAGAGCGTGGACTCTCTATATGTATATAGATAGAGCGTGGACTCTCTTTATATATAGATAGAGCGTGGACTCTCTTTATGTATATAGATAGAGCATGGACTCTCTTTATGTATATAGATAGAGCGTGGACTCTCTTTATATATAGATAGAGCGTGGACTCTCTTTATGTATATAGATAGAGCGTGGACTCTCTTTATATATAGATAGAGCGTGGACTCTCTTTATGTATTTGTATAGCTAACAGTTTATTCGCCGTTAGTCAACACCTCTACACAGAAACATTTCTCTGGGTGTGCGCCAGCTCATTCTTTTTAACATAACAGACTAAACATTAGTACTCACTCTCTACAACCTTCTGCAGTTCTGATCCATCATCGTTGATCTGCTGGATGTTTCCAAAGTGTATGTCACTGAAGAAGATCCGGTTGGCTCCCCTCCCCCCTCCTCCGCGGTAGTCAAAGGTCAGGGCAATGACGTTTTTCATGTGTTCCGGGTCCTCAAAGGGCTTGATGGGGGCGTTCAGGTTGGTCTCGTCTGACAGGTGGATACTCTTCAGAATGGTCCGCTCCGAGTACAGCAGGTAGCCGTCATAGTCGCGGCAACTGTGGCTGTCCTCGGCCAGCATGCCGTGTGCGCAGGCGCAGGTTCGCTCCCCGTTGCCGCGGTAAAGGCAGAGCTGTTCGCAGCCGCCATTGTTGTTTTTACAGACGTTGGTGCCTGAGGGAGAACACACACACTGGTCACACACATCATTCTCATAGACACACACTGATTAGACACATCAGTCTCAGACACACACTGATTAGACACATCAGTCTCAGACACACACTGATTAGACACATCAGTCTCATAGACACACCAGTCTCATACAACTAAACACAGCACACCAGGGTTAGAGAGAATTCCATTTCAATTCAATCCATTTCAATTCAGGGGTTAAGTGTTCTTACCTTGTTGCCTGTCTCTGTTGAAGACCTTGATGTCTTTCAGCTGTACACCGATGCCGGTCCTCAGATACACATATTCTGTAGCGTTGTCTTTGTTGCCTCTCTTGATGGAACCGTTGGCATGAGTCCTGGTCCAATACAACATACAAAACACTATCAGCCACTTTAAACAGGCTCGGAGGAAAAACAACAACATTTGTAGTAAATTAAACTTATGCAAAGGGGATACTGGATGAAGGCAACAATCTCACATACAAGACTGTCAGTCAATTTAAATAGGCTTTGAGGGAAATGTAATCCCATTGCATACTGTAGTCATACTGTTTCGTCAATGGTCAATGCTCCACATAGGAGCCAAGGTCTTCAGTCAAGTTAGTCAAACATACTACCGCAGTGCAGCAGGGGATATTAAGGGTTAAACACGGAGGAGATGACAGGGACAGCAGGCAGCTCACCTGTCACTCCAGTAGATGAAGCCCTCGAAGACGGACACAGCGAACATGTCCATATTGTTATTGGCCAGCACCAGCTCTCTGTTTTCTCCATTCTCCAGATTGATACGCTCTATCCTATCAGTCCGCGCATCACACCAGTACAACCGCTGCTCCTACACACAAACAATAAGAACAACAATGTCAAGCAAAAAAATATTCTGTTTTTTCGAAACAACAAGGTTGCAAAGAGGAGAAAAATACTGGATACGTGTGAATCCGAAAGAAGGATTTGTAAATAATCTGAAATGTGGATTTTGCTAATAAAATGAAACCTCAATGAATAAATTGTGTGTGTGTGTGTGTACTGTACCTTGTAGTCGATGGAGATTCCGTTGGGCCACATGATGCTGTCATTGACCAGGACCACTCTCTGAGAGCCGTCGAGACGGGCCCGCTCTATACGGGGGACCTGACCCCACTCTGTCCAGAATAGATACCTACAGACACACACACACACACACACACACACACACACACACACACACACACACACACACACTCATATGAGGTTGAAAGAAAGCAATGTTATTTTTGCTCTATATAGATTAAATATCACAATAAACACTTACTTACAATGTACCATCATATAACTAGCTACTGCTTGTAATTATTAATCAAAGTGCAAATATTGCTGGTTGCTGTAAGAATAATACACCATACTGTAGGTAACCATGTTATGACACATACAGCACTACACTATACACAGACAGACAAGGGCCAGCCCCAGTAGCCAAGCCCCAGTCCCAGCCCCAATAGCCAAGCCCCAGCCCCAGTAGCCAAGCCCCAGCCCCAATAGCCAAGCCCCAGTCCGAGTAGTCAAGCCCCAATAGCCAAGCCTCAGTCCAAGCCCCAGCCCCAGTAGCCAAGCCCCAGTCCCAATAGCCAAGCCCCAGTCCCAGCCCTAGTAGCCAAGCCCTAGTACACAAACCCCAGTCCCAGCCCCAATAGCCAAGTCTCAGTCCCAGTAGCCAAGCCCTAGCCCCTGTAGCCAAGCCCCAGTAGACGATCCCCAGTCCCAGCCCCCAGCCACAACAGCCAAGCCTCAGTCCCAGTAGCCAAGCCACCATCCCAGCCCCAATAGACAAGTCCTAGCCCCAGGAGCCAAGCCACCATCCCAGCCCCAATAGACAAGTCCTAGCCCTAGGATCCAAGCCCCAGCCCCAGGAGCCAAGCCCCAGTCCCAGTAGCCAAGCCCCAGTCCCAGCCCTAGTAGCAAAGCTCCAGTGCCAGCCCTAGTCCCAGTAGACAAGCCCCAGTCCCAGTAGCCAAGCCCCAGTCCCAGCCCTAGTAGCAAAGCTCCAGTGCCAGCCCTAGTCCCAGTAGACAAGCCCCAGTCCAAGCCCCCAGCCCCAAAAGCCAAGCCTCAGTCCCAGTAGCCAAGCCCCAGACTGAACCCAAATTACCAAGAACAGCTCCTGTAGCCAAGCCGCAGTAGACAATCCCCAGTCCCAGCCCCCAGCCCCAACAGCCAAGCCTCAGTCCCAGTTGCCAAGTCCCAGTTCCAGTAGCCAAGCCCCAGTCCCAGCTCCATTAACAAAGCCCCAGCCCCAATAGCCAAGTCCCAGTTGCCAAGCCCCAGCCCCAATAGCCAAGCCCCAGTTGCCAAGCCTCAGTCCAAGCCCTAGCCCCAGCAGCCAAGCCCCTCTCCCATTAGCAAAGCCCCAGTCCTAGACCTTGTAGCCAAACCCTGGTAGCCAAGCTCCAGTCTCAGCCCTAGTCCCATTAGACAAGCCCCAGTACCAGTCCCCAACCTCAGTCCCAGCCTCAGTCCCAGTCCAAGCCCCAGTCCCAGTAGCCAAGCCTTAGTCCCTAGCCACTCACCCTCTTTCTGGGTGGACAGTGATGGCACGGGGCTTGTCCAGACCCTGGGAGATGACCACATAGCGGAATGAACCATTGAGTCTGGCCACCTCGATCACGTCAAAGCCCTGGTCTGTCCAGTAGATGTTACCTGACAGGAGAGGGACAGGAGGGGTCGGTGTCAGTGTGTGTGTGCATGTGTGCGTGCATGATTTTGTATGATCTATGCATGTGTGTATCCATGTGTGTGTGTGCGTGCGTGCTTCTGTATGGTCCATGTATGTGTGTATCTATGTGTGTGTGTGTGTGTGTGTGTGTGTGTGTGTGTGTGTGTGTGTGTGTGTGCGCCTGTGGTTGTTCTCTGACCTGCTATCCAGTCCACAGTGATGCCCTCCACCCTGCCGATGCCATTTGTCACCACGTCTTCTCTCCAGGTCTGGTCTCTCTTAGCTCTGCTGATGGTGCTCAGGCCCATGTCCACCCAGTAGATGGTGTCATTGTCTACATGGCAGGATAGTGATGACGGTAAGTAACTGGATACAACAATCACTCAGGCAGGCACAGTGTAATAACAGTTCAGGTACACTTCACAGCATGGTTGGTGTGACTCCTCAAACCAAACTCTTGTATTGTTGTTGGTGGGTCCGTAGCAGTACACTCACCAGCATGGAAGTCGATGCCCACAGCCAGCGAGGTGCCAGACACGGGCACCAGGGCATCGGATTGATCAGATGGGTCAAGGGGGATTCCTCTAATGCCCTCATGCACTGAGTAGAGCAGGAAGGAGCCCATGCCTGGAGAGAGAGAACACATAACAGTTAATAACACTACTGTTAGAGTATACAGTATATATTGGGGCGTAGAACAGTGTAGCTAAATATAGGAAATACAGTATGAATGTCCATGCACCTGTCACCTTTTAAATATTTTGAATCATTTTGCAATGTAATGTGATTTGTGGATTTGAATAAAGTGTTTGTTACCCTCGCAGGACTGCTGCCCACTCTGGAGGCTGTAACCTGCGGTACACATACAGGCTCTGGTGCTCGGGGAGGTGGGCAGGCACAGCTGGGAACAGTCTCCATTCTTATTGCTACACAGGTTGATGCCTGGGACAACAGAGAATAAAAGACAGTTCAGAACAGCAAAACAATAATAACAAAACAGGACTTTTCAAAACCTCTCAGTCAAAAAGAAAAACATTTCTTATTCATTCAGTTGCATAGTGTCATTCGTTCATTAACTCATCTGAGTTGTACCTGTTAAGTTGGTAAGTGTGACACGGTCAGTGATATCCTACCTGTATCAGTCTGCATGCTGAGTGTGACACGGTCAGTGATATCCTACCTGTATCAGTCTGCATGCTGAGTGTGACACGGTCAGTGATATCCTACCTGTACCAGTCTGCATGCTCAGTGTGACACGGTCAGTGATATCCTACCTGTATCAGTCTGCATGCTCAGTGTGACACGGTCAGTGATATCCTACCTGTACCAGTCTGCATGCTGAGTGTGACACGGTCAGTGATATCCTACCTGTATCAGTCTGCATGCTCAGTGTGACACGGTCAGTGATATCCTACCTGTATCAGTCTGCATGCTGAGTGTGACACGGTCAGTGATATCCTACCTGTACCAGTCTGCATGCTCAGTGTGACACGGTCAGTGATATCCTACCTGTATCAGTCTGCATGCTCAGTGTGACACGGTCAGTGATATCCTACCTGTACCAGTCTGCATGCTGAGTGTGACACGGTCAGTGATATCCTACCTGTATCAGTCTGCATGCTCAGTGTGACACGGTAGTGATATCCTACCTGTATCAGTCTGCATGCTCAGTGTGACACGGTCAGTGATATCCTACCTGTATCAGTCTGCATGCTCTCGTTGTAGATCTTCATGTGCGTCATGGGAGAAGTGTTGTTACGTAGCACCTTCCAGTTCCCCCCGTCACTCTTATCACAGGTCCCTATCTGGTCTGTCCCCTGGTCGGCCCACCACAGCTTGTCTCCTACACACACACACACACACACACACACACGAACACACAGACACACGCACACACACACACACACGCACACACACACACACGCGGACACACACACACACGCGGACACACACACACACACACACACACACAGACGCACACACACACACGCACACACACAAAATGGACATTCAGTTTATTAAGAATTTGTGTTTTGGTGTTTTGTGTCAACCAGCCTCAAGCTCAAGCTTCAAGAAAATTCTCTCTCTCATGTAATCAATGGACAATAAAGCTTTTTCAAATTGAACTGAACACACACTATCTCTCAAAGTCACAACAGACAGGTATTTAAAGACACAATAGTGGGTTGAAGGATAACACTAAAGCAGGACACAACAGTCTGTTTCTCCCTTACCCATGATGGCCAGAGCAGAGGCCTTGGTCAGCTTGCCCGGTTTGACCCCGTCCAGGACCTCCAGGCCTGAGCCGTCCAACTTACAGCGACTGATGGTGCCGTTCTCTGAGCTGACCCAGTACAGCTGCTCACTGTCGTAGTCTACAGACAGGCCTGGAGGGGACAGAAAGGTTACAGTTAGCACAACACGATCACAGTCAGAATCTCTCTCTTCTTCACTCTCATACAGTCTGTCGTAGTCTACAGACAGGCCTGGTGGGGACAGAAAGGTTACAGTTAGCACAACACGATCACAGTCAGAATCTCTCTCTCTTTCACTCTCACACAGTCTATTGTAGTCTACAAACAGGCCTGGAGGGGACAGAAAGGTTACAGTTAGCACAACACGATCACAGTCAGAATCTCTCTCATACAGTCTATTGTAGTCTACAGACAGGCCTGGAGGGGACAGAAAGGTTACAGTTAGCACAACACGATCACAGTCAGAATCTCTCTCATACAGTCTATTGTAGTCTACAGACAGGCCTGGAGGGGACAGAAAGGTTACAGTTAGCACAACACGATCACAGTCAGAATCTCTCCCTCCTTCACTCTCATACAGTCTGTCGTAGTCTACAGACAGGCCTGGAGAGGACAAAAAGGACAGACACACCACTACTGAACATGGTCAACTCTCTCTCTCGCTCTCTCAAATTTTCTGTTACTCTGGCTCTCACTTTATTTCATGCTCTCAGCATTGTTTTACACAACACTCACCTATAGGGCTCCTCTGATTGGTGAAGAGCGTCGTATGGTTGCTGCCATCCATGTTGGCCACACTGATGTTGTCCCCATCGGTCCAGTACAGCTTTCTGGAGAAGGACACACACATGACATGTTACCATACATTAATCTTGGCTTGACTGTCACGTAACTGAAATCACAGTGACAACATCAACGTTCTTTTGCTGTCATTATGTTATTCCAAACTCCATTCCTACTCCTCTATTGTGCGTGCGTGCGTGTGTGTGTGTGCGTGCGTGTGTGTGTGTGCGTGTGTATCCCACTAACCCCAGTATAGGGTGCAGGACCAGACAGTGGGGTTTATCAAGGCCCTGGATGACAGCATTCTTAAAGGATCCGTCCAGTCTGGCCACGTTGATCTGTTTCTTATTGACATCATAGCTGGTCCAGAACAGGTTCCTAGACACCCAGTCTACTGCCAGACCATGGGCGTTGGGCAGGTCTGAAAAAACAAGCATACATACAGGCAATTTTAACTAAACCACAACTACATTAAATAAACAAATTCCTTGATCTAAAATTTGCCCAGTGGATTCCAAAGCAGTATTTGTTTTCTTTCGAAGACTTCATCTGCTCTTCATTGAGCTTGCCTTGAAAGAAAAGGACCCAAATCTGATCCCAAGATAAAGTGGTCTTCCTACCAGCAGACACCACAGTCTCCACTCCGGTCCCGTTGATGAAGGCTCTCTTGATTGTCTGGGTTCGAACATCTGACCAGTAGATCCGGTTCTCCAGAGCGTCATAGTCCACCACAGTCACGTTGTCTATGTCTGGCACCGTGAAGGAGATGATGTAGTTATAGTAGGGGTTGTCTATGTCCACTCCCCTGATCTCTGTCTGACGGGCATACAGCAGGAACTGACGGGTCTCTGGTAGGGGAGAGAATGGAGAGACAAGGGATACAGGGGAAGAGTTACCATCAACACATAACAAAGACAGTATTTCAACATATCCAAATGCTATGCAACAGCTGCTGGTCTAAAATGGAGCTATTCTCATTAAGAAGACAATCATCTGATTGTGTGTCTAAATTACAGCAAATTACACACACATTCAGACCCAGCTCAGACCCATTGGTCATCACTCAGCCCTCTGACTATGTGTGTGTATTGCTGTGTGTTCCTACCTTTGCAGGTGTGTTTGTCAGCCTGCAGCTTCATGAGGTGAGGACAGGCACAGGAGAAAGTCTGGTTGTAGCTGATCAGACACAGGTGAGAACAGGGGCTCTGCCCATCAGCGGTTGCACAAGGGTTAGGAGCTGAGGGGAAGAAGACATGTCAACCACTGTGATCAGCTCTCTCCTAGTGTTAACCACTGTGATCAGCTCTCTCCTAGTGTTAACCACTGTGATCAGCTCTCTCCTAGTGTTAACCACTGTGATCAGCTCTCTCCTAGTGTTAACCCCTGTGATCAGCTCTCTCCTAGTGTTAACCACTGTGATCAGCTCTCTCCTAGTGTTAACCACTGTGATCAGCTCTCTCCTAGTGTTAACCAGTGTGATCAGCTCTCTCCTAGTGTTAACCAGTGTGATCAGCTCTCTCCTAGTGTTAACCAGTGTGATCAGCTCTCTCCTAGTGTTAACCACTGTGATCAGCTCTCTCCTAGTGTTAACCACTGTGATCAGCTCTCTCCTAGTGTTAACCACTGTGATCAGCTCTCTCCTAGTGTTAACCACTGTGATCAGCTCTCTCCTAGTGTTAACCCCTGTGATCAGCTCTCTCCTAGTGTTAACCCCTGTGATCAGCTCTCTCCTAGTGTTAACCACTGTGATCAGCTCTCTCCTAGTGTTAACCACTGTGATCAGCTCTCTCCTAGTGTTAACCACTGTGATCAGCTCTCTCCTAGTGTTAACCAGTGTGATCAGCTCTCTCCTAGTGTTAACCACTGTGATCAGCTCTCTCCTAGTGTTAACCACTGTGATCAGCTCTCTCCTAGTGTTAACCAGTGTGATCAGCTCTCTCCTAGTGTTAACCACTGTGATCAGCTCTCTCCTAGTGTTAACCACTGTGATCAGCTCTCTCCTAGTGTTAACCACTGTGATCAGCTCTCTCCTAGTGTTAACCACTGTGATCAGCTCTCTCCTAGTGATAACCACTACTTTAATCAGTGTAGATGAAGGGAAGGAGACAGGTTAAAGGTTAAAAAAATTAAGCCAATTGAGACATGGATTGTGTATGTTTGCCATTCAGAGGGTGAATGGGTGAGATAAAATATTGAAATGCCTTTGAACGGGGTATGGTAGTAGGTGCCAGGCGCACTGGTTTGAGTATGTCAAGAACTGCAACGCTGCTGGGTTTTTCACCCTCAACAGTTTCCCGTGTGTATCAAGAACGTCCACCACACAAAGGACATCCAGCCAGCATTGGAGTCAACATGGGCCAGCATCCCTGTGGAATGTTTTCGACACCTTGTAGAGTCCATGCCCCGACGAATTGAGGGCAAAAGAGGGTGTAACTCAATATTAGGAAGGTGGTCCTAATGTTTTGTAAACTCAATGTATAATGATTAAGTCACACCACATGATAAGTGGTCTCTATCTGTCTACACAGAATGTCTTCAAGAACACAACCTATCTAAGCCCAGATCAACATAACCTATCTAAGCCCAGATCAACATAACCTATCTAAGCCCAGATCAACATAACCTATCTAAGCCCAGATCAACATAACCTATCTAAGCCCAGATCAACATAACCTATCTAAGCCCAGATCAACATAACCCATCTAAGCCCAGATCAACACAACCCATCTAAGCCCAGATCAACATAACTTATCTAAACCCAGATCAATACAACCTTTCTAAGCCCAAATGCTCTTGGCCACCATATATACAGGGATGGGCAACGTAGATGGGGTGGGGGCCACCAAAAATATGAACTCATTATGAGGGGCCTCAGTTGCTCGCAGGTCTGCGTTTTTGCAATTTTATAACACATTTCATGTAATTCTACTAATTTAGCCATGGAGCGGAGAGGAAAACAAGCAGTTGTACAGCTAATTTCCTGCAATTCTACACATTTTGCCATAAGGTGGAGAGAAATGTTTGCATATGTCACGACATCTTCCGAAGTCGGTTCCTCTCCTTGCGTTTGGCGGTCGAAGTCACCGGTCTTCTAGCCATCGCCGATCCACCTTTCATTGGTTTTGTCTTGTTTTCCCACAAACCTGGTTTACATTCCCTCATTACTTGACTTGTATTTAACCCTCTGTTCCCCCAACTGTCTGTGTGTGAAATTGTTTATTGTCAGGTTGGTGCGCTTCCAGCCGGAGTACGCCAGGTTTTGTTTTGTTCCCGTGCTTTGTGGCAGCCGGTACTTTGTACTTGGTTGTGTGTACTTTGTGCTGCCTCACTTGTTCTTTGGGCATTTAATAATTGCCTGAGTAAAGTGCTTTGTCCACTCATCTCTGCTCTCCTGCGCCTGACTTCCATGCACCAGCTACACCCACCCATTGACAGAATTTCACACCCACAAAATGGAGTCAAGCAGGAGCAGGTGCCCCTGGTATAGTGGTCGAGGAGCGTGTCCGGGAGCACGTGCCGCCATGGACTGCGTCGTCCAAACCATGGACCACTAGGAGAGACAGGGAGTTCCTCCAGCGCCTCCACCAGCACAACCAGGGTCATTACTCGCCCCCCCCATGCACCCGGTCCCAGTGGGATTAGTCTCAGCCTTCCCCTGGAGTACGATGGGATGGCTGCACGCTGCCAGGGTTTCCTGTTATAGCTGGATCTCTACTTGGCAACCGCCCACCCGGTTCCTTTGGGCCATGAGAAGGTGTCTGCCCTCGTCTCGTGCCTCTCGGGTAAAGCCCTGGAGTGGGCCAACGCCGTGTGGGGAGAAGGAGATGCGGCGCTGGACCAGGACGATTTCACCGTCTCTTCCATCTGAGGCAGGGGACGAGGAGCGCCCAGGAGTTTGCGATGGACTTTCGCACCCTGGCCATCGGCGCGGGATGGAACGACAGGGCCCTGATCGACCACTATCGCTGCAGTTTGCGCGAGGACGTCCATCGGGAGTTGGCCTGCAGGGACACCACCCTCACCTTCGACCAGCTGGTGGACCTGTCCATTCGGCTGGATAACCTTCTGGTTACCCGCGGACGTTCAGAACGGGGTCTGTCGGTTCCATCCCCCAGCACCACAGCTCCGATGCCCATGGAGCTAGGAGGTGCTGCGCTCAGGGAGACAGGAGGAGGTTCCGTCTCATGCACCATCTGTGGCCGCAGAGGTCACACTGCTGGTCGGTCCCGGGTTGGTTCCTCTGGGGGTCGAGGCAGCAGGCAGGGCACTCTGGCGTCACCCCAGGTGAGCCAGCACCATTCTCACCCAGAGCCCGCTGTTGCACACACGTTTTTGTATATTACGTTTGCTGAGTTTTCCCCACATTCCCAGCATATGGCGCTCGTCGATTCAGGCGCGGCTGGGAATTTTATAGACAGATCGTTCGTACATAGTTTAGGGAGTTCCAAGGGCTATGCCCTTCCCAGTTCATGCCTTAGACAGTTGACATTAGGGTCAGGGTTGATTAGGGAGGGCACTGCTCCTCTGGGCATGGTGACGCAGTGGGGTCACAAGGAGAGAATCAGTCTCTTCCTCATTGACTCTCCTGCGTTTCCCGTGGTGCTAGGCCTACACTGGTTAGCCTGTCATGACCCCACGGTTTCATGGCTCTCACAGGTTGGTCGCGGGAGTGGTCAGGGAGGTGTTTAGGGGTTTCTGTTGGTGCTACTACGGTGGAAAGTCCAGACCAGGTCTCCACCGTGTGCATTCCCGCCGAATATGCTGATTTGGCTCTCGCCTTCTCTAAAAAGAAGTCGACTCAATTACCACACATCGACGGGGGGATTGTGTGATAAATCTCCTGGTAGACGCCGCACTTCCCAGGAGTCACGTGTATCCCCTGTCACAGGCGAAGACTGAAGACGGCTATGGAAACATATGTCTCCAAATCCCTGCGTCAGGGGTACATTCTGTTTTCCACTTCACCCGCCTCCTCAAGTTTCTTTTTTGTGAAGAAGAAGGAGGGAGGTCTGCGCCCGTGTATTGACTATTGAGGCCTAAACCAGATCACTGTGAGGTACAGTTACCCGCTATCCCTCGTAGCCACAGCGATTGAGTCAATGCACAGGGCGCGCTTCTTTACCAAACTAGATCTCAGGAGCGCTTACAACCTGGTGTGTATCCGGGAGGGAGACGAGTGGAAGACGGCGTTCAGTACTACCTCAGGGCATTATGAGTACCTCGTCATGCCGTACGAGTTGATGAATGCGCCATCGGTATTCCAAGCCTGTGTAGAAGCGATTTTCAGGGACCTGCACGGGCAGGGTGTAGTGGTGTATATTGATGACATTCTGATATACTTCGCCACATTCACCGAGCATTTGTCCCTGGTGTGCAGGGTGCTTGGTCAACTGTTGGCGCATGACCTGTACGTCAAGGCTGAGAAATGCCTGTTCTTCCAACAGTCCGTCTCCTTCCTAGGATACCACATTTCCTCCTCAGGGGTGGAGATGGAGAGCATAATTGGCCGACTCCCGACACGGTAAAGGAGGTGCAGCGGTTCTTAGGGTTTGCCAACTACTACCAGAGGTTTATCCGGGGTTTTGGTCAGGTTAGCGGCTCTTGAAGGGGGGATCGGTACGTTTGCAGTGGTCGGCTGAGGCGGACAGGGCTTTTGGTCACCTGAGGGCTCTGTTTACCTCGGCTCCGGTCCTGGCCCATCCCGATCCTTCTCTGGCGTTCATAGTGGAGGTGGACGCGTCCGAGGCTGGGATAGGAGCCGTGCTCTCTCAGCGCTCAGGTACGCCACCAAAGGTCCGACCCTGTGCCTTCTTCTCAAGAAAGCTCAGCCCAGCGGAGCAAAACTATGACGTGGGGGACCGGGAGCTGTTGGCTGTCGTGAAGGCTTTGAAGGCGTGGAGACATTGGCTTGAGGGGGCTAAACACCCTTTTCTCATCTGGACTGACCACCGCAATCTGGAGTACATTCGGGCAGCGAGGAGACTGAACCCTCTCCAGGCAGCGAGGAGACTGAACCCTCTCCAGGCAAGGTGGGCCATGTTTTTCCTCCGTTTTGTTTCCACCCTCTCTTACAGACCAGGTTCCCAGAACGTGAAGGCAGACGCACTGTCCCGGCTGTATGACACAGAGGAGCGGCCCATGGATCCCACCCCCATACGCCCGGCCTCCTGGTGGTGCCGGTAGTGTGGGAGCTGGACGTGGACATTGAGCAGGCGCTACGTGCAGAGCCCACTCCCCTCCAGTGTCCCGCTGGGTGCCTGTACGTGTCGTCTGCTGTCCGTGACCGGCTTATCTATTGGGCCCACACGTCACCCTCCTCTGGTCATCCAGGCATCGGTCGGAAGGTGGGAAGTACTGGTGGCCCACTTTGGCTAAGGAAGTGAGGGTTTATGTTTCCTCCTGCTCGGTGTGTGCCCAGTGTAAGGCTCCTAGGCACCTGCCCAGAGGTAAGCTACACCCCGTACCCGTTCCACAACGGCCTTGGTTGCACCTGTCGGTCGATTTCCTTACCGATCTTCCTCCCTCACAGGGTAACACCACGATCCTGGTCGATGTGGACCGATTTTCTAAGTCCTGCCGTCTCCTTCCTCTGCCCGGTCTCCCTACGGCCCTACAGACTGCAGACGCCTTGTCTTCCGGCACTACGGGGTGCCGGAGGATATAGTGTCTGATCGGGGTCCCTAGTTGACTTCAAGGGTCTGGAGGGCGTTCATGGAACGTCTGGGGGTCTCGATCAGCCTTACCTCAGGTTTTCACCCCGAGAGTAACAGGCAGGTGGAGAGTGAACCAGGATGTGGATAGGTTTCTGAGGTCTTATTACCAGGACGGGCCGGGGGAGTGGGCGGAGTTCGTGCCCTGGGCAGAGATGGCCCAGAACTCGCTCGTCACTCCTCCATTAATCTCTCCCCATTCCAGTGCATACTAGGGTACCAGTAGGTTCTGGCGCCTTGGCATCAGAGTCAGATCGATGTTCACCTTCAGAGGGCCGTACTGAGCCAGAAAGCCAACGCAGACCATCAACGCAGTGAGACCGGGTCTGGCTCTCGACCCGAAACCTGCCCCTCTGCCTGCCCTGCCGGAAGCTGGGGCCGCGGTTTGTGGGGCCATTTAAAGTCCTGAGGAGACTGAACGAGGTTAGTTACAAGTTATAGCTTCCCCCCGATTACCGTATTAACCCCTCGTTCCATGTGTCTCTCCTCAGGCCGGTGGTGGCTGAGTGCGGGAGGTTCCTCCGCCACCTCTGGACATTGAGGGGACCCCGGCGTATTACGTTCGCTCCATACTGGGTTCGAGGCATCGGGCGAGGGGCCTTCAGTACCTCGTGGAGTGAGAGGGGTACGGTCCGGAGGAGAGATGCTGGGTTCTGGTGGAGGACGTGTTGGACCCTGCTATGCTGCGTGAGTTCCACAGTCTCCGTCTGGATCGCCCTGCACCTCACCCTCCGGGTCGTCCCCGAGGCCGGCGTCGGCGCGCTGCTGGAGGCACGCGTCAAGGGGGGGGTGCTGTCACGACTTCCGCCGAAGTCGGTTCCTTGCGGTTTTCGGCGGTCGAAGTCACCGGTCTTCTAGCCATCGCCGATCCACCTTTCATTTTCCATTAGTTTTGTCTTGTTTTCCCACACACCTGGTTTACATTCCCTCATTACTTGTCGTGTATTTAACCCTCTGTTCCCCCCATGTCTGTGTGAAATTGTTTATTGTCAGGTTGGTACGCTTCCGGCTGGTGTACGCCGGGTTTTGTTTTGTTCCTGTACTCTTTGGGCTTTATTATCCACAGTGTCTGGGCTTTATTATCCACAGTTTGTGGCCTTTATTATCCAGTGTGCGGGCTTTATTATCCACAGTGTCTGGGCTTAATTATCCACAGTGTGTGGGCTTTATTATCCACAGTGTCTGGGATTTATTATCCACAGTGTGGGCTTTATTATCCACAGTGTCTGGGATTTATTATCCACAGTGTGGGCTTTATTATCCACAGTGTGGGCTTTATTATCCACAGTGTGTGGGCTTTATTATCCACAGTGTGTGGGCTTTATTATCTACAGTGTCTGGGATTTATTATCCACAGTGTGGGCTTTATTATCCACAGTGTCTGGGATTTATAATCCACAGTGTGGGCTTTATTATCCACAGTGTGTGGGCTTTATTATCCACAGTGTCTGGGCTTTATTATCCACAGTTTGTGGCCTTTATTATCCAGTGTGTGGGCTTTATTATCCACAGTGTCTGGGATTTATTATCCACAGTGTTGGCTTTATTATCCACAGTGTCTGGGATTTATTATCCACAGTGTCTGGGATTTATTATCCACAGTGTTGACTTTATTATCCACAGTGTCTGGGCTTTATTATCCACAGTGTCTGGGCTTTATTATCCACAGTGTGTGGGCTTTATTATCCACAGTGTCTGGGATTTATTATCCACAGTGTCTGGGATTTATTATCCACAGTGTTGGCTTTATTATCCACAGTGTCTGGGCTTTATTATCCACAGTGTCTGGGCTTTATTATCCACAGTGTGTGGGCTTTATTATCCACAGTGTATGGGCTTTATTATCCACAGTGTCTGGGATTTATTATCCACAGTGTCTGGGATTTATTATCCACAGTGTCTGGGATTTATTATCCACAGTGTTGGCTTTATTATCCACAGTGTGTGTGAATCACAGGATCATGGAGGTAACACAACACATGGGACAACAGTGAAAGGTCAGCTGTCTGATGGGAGTTGAGTGTAGTGCACCACTCTGCAGTCCTGCCCTTTCCTCCAACACTGCACCAAAGTGTGTGTCACAGTCCAGTTAGCAGTAAGAGGCAGCTGTGAAGTGTGAGGTTGCTTGTGTGTGTCGGCCTTGACTTTTCTTACATTTTGTTACATAACAGCCTGAATTTAAAATGTATTCAATTGAGATGTTTTGCCACTTGCCTACACACAATACCCCATAATGTCAAAGTGAAATTATGTTTTCACACATTTTTACAAAGGAATAGTCAATAAGTATTTAACTTGTTTGCTATGGCAAGTCAAATGAGTTCAGGAGGAAAATGTTCCTAAACAAAACGCTAGACAAACATTTTCAGATTTTGCCTTAGAGTTTCAAATAGATTTAAGTCAAAACTGTAACTCGGCCACTAGGGAACATTCACTGTCTTCTTGCTAAGCAACTCCAGGGTTGATTCGGGTTTTTTTATCCTAAAAAACTCCCTAGTCCTTGCCGATAACAAGCATACCCATAACATGATGCAGCCACCACTATGCTTGAAAATATGTAGAATGGTACTCAGTAATGTGTTGTATTGGATTTGCCGAAACATAATAACTTGTATTCAGTACAAAAAGTGAATTGTTTTGCCAAATGTTTTGCAGTATTACTTTAGTGCCTTGTTGCAAACGGGATGCATGTTTTGGAATATTTGTATTCTTTACAGGCTTCCTTATTTTTCTCTGTCAATTAGGTTAGTATTGTGGAGTAGCTATAAAGTTGTTGATCCATCCTCAGTTTCCTCACAGTCATTAAACTCTGTAACTGTTTTAAATTCACCATTGGCCTCATGGTGAAATCACTGAGTGGAACCTGAGTTAGGAAGGACCCCTAGATATTTACAGTGCAAAGTGTAATTAATAACTTGACCATGCTCAAGTTACCAATCTAACAATAGGTGCCCTTCTTTGCAAGGCATTGGAAAACCTCCATGGTCTTTGTGGTTTCATCTGCGTTTGAAATTCACTGCTCATCTGAGGGACCTTACAGATCATTGTATGTGTGGGGTACAGAGATGAGGGAGTCCATGCAACTTGTGACTTATGATCAACAATCAATTTAACAGAGCTTGAAGAATTTGGAAAATTATAATGGACAAATGTTGCATAATCCAGGTGTGGAAAGCTCTTAAGAGACTTACCCATAACGATGCACAGTTGTAATCGCTACACAAGGTGCTTCTACAAAATATGGACTCAGGAGTGTGAGTACTTATGTAAATGAGATATTTCTGTATTTTCTTAAATTTGCAAAAATGTCTAAAAACATGTTTTCACACTCATTATGGGGTATTGTGTGTAGATGGATGAGAACATTCTGAATTCAGGCTGTAACAACAAAATGTGGAATAAGTCAAGGGGTATGAATAATTTCTGAAGGCACTGTATGTATTTATGTAAGCATCCGTCCGTCCGTGTGACCTACCCTCGGGCTGTCTGGAGGGATGATACACCTGCAGGTCGAAGGGTTGTGTGTTGGTGCGTTGGACCACGGTTACGTTGTTGCCGGTCCACTTGTTGGCCTTGGCCAGGGTGTTGGTCCTCCAGTCTGTCCAGTACACCTCTCCTCCGTACATAGTGACAGCAAAAGGATGAGACAGGTACTCATGACCCCTCAGCACCTCGATCAGACCAGAGCCGTCATACAAAGCAGAGTAAATGGCATCAGACCTGGGGAGAAAACATTTATGAGAGGAGGTGAGTGGGTGAGGTTGTGTGTGTGTGTGTGTGTGTGTGTGTGTGTGTGTGTGTGTGTGTGTGTGTGTGTGTGTGTGTGTGTGTGTGTGTGTGTGTGTGTGTGTGTGTGTGTGTGTGTGTGTGCGTGGGTGCGCATAGTAAGGAGGGGAACAGTACCTGGCATCGATCCATACAATGCGTCTCTCCATGTAGTCTACAGTCAGTCCGTTTGGCCAGCCACCGCTGCCAGTCTCTCTGTGGATAGTCCTCCTGGCCTCACCACTCATAGATGCTGCCTCTATCCTGGGCAAGCTGGCATCCCAGTCCGTCCAGAACAGAATACTAGACACAGACAAAGAATAGAAAGAGAAACACACATTCAGGAATATTCAGCAGCATTACACTACCGGTCCAACGTTTTAGAACACCTACTCATTTAAGCGTTTTTCTTTATTTGTACTATTTTCTACATTGTAGAATAATAGTGAAGACCTCAAATCTATGAAATAACACATATGGAATCATGTAGTAACCAAAAAAGTATTAAACAAATCAAAATATATGTTATATTTGAGATTCTTCAAATAGCCACCCTTTGCCCTGATGACAGCTTTGCACACTCTTGGCATTCTCTCAACCAGCTTCATGAGGTAGTCTCCTGAAACGCATTTCAATTAACAGGCATGAGCCAATCAGTTGTGTTGTGACAAGGAAGGGGGTATACAGAATATAGCCCTATTTGGTAAAAGACCAAGTCCATATTTTGGCAAGAACACGTCAAATAAGCAAAGAGAAACAACAGTCCATCATTACTTTAAAACATGAAGGTCAGTCAATATAGAACATTTCAAGAACTTTGAACGTTTCTTCAAGTGCAGGTGCAAAAAAACATCAAGCGCTATGATAAAACTGGCTCTCATGAGGACTGCCACAGGAATGGAAGACCCAGAGTTACCTCTGCTGCAGAGGATAAGTTCATTACCAGCCTCAGAAATTGCAGCCCAAATAAATGCTTCACAGAGTTTAAGTAACAGACACATCTCAAAATCAACTGTTCAGAGAAGAATCAAGTATTGTGAATCAAGCCTTCGTGGTCGAATTGCTGAAAAGAAACCACTACTGAAGGACACCAATAAGAAGAAGATACATACTTGGGCCAAGAAACATGAGCAATGGACATTAGACCAATGGAAATGTGACCTTTGGTCTGGAGTCCAAATTGGAGATGATTGATTCCAACCGCCGTGTTTTTGTGAGACGCAGTGTGTGTGAACGAATGATCTCTACATGTGTATTTCCCACCGTAAAGCTTGGAGGAGGAGGTGTTATAGTGTGGTGGAGCTTTGCTGGTTTGGGCTTAGTGGGACTATCATTGTTTTTTCAACAGGACAATGACCCAACACACCTCCAGGCTGTGTAAGGGCTATTTTACCAAGAAGGAGAGTGATGGAGTGCTGCATCAGATAACCTGGCCTCCACAATCCCCGACCTCAACCAAATTGAGATGGTTTGAGATGAGTCGGATCGCAGAGTGAAAGAAAAGCAGCCAACAAGTGCCCAGCATATGAGGGGACTCCTTCAAGACGGTTGGAAATGCATTCCAGGTGAAGCTGGTTGAGGGAATGCCAAGAGTGTGCAAAGCTGTCATCAAGGAAAAGGGTGGCTATTTGAAAAACATATATTTTGATTTGTTTAAAACTGTTTTGGTTACTACATGATTCCATATGTGTTATTTAATAGTTTTCATGTCTTCACTATTATTCTACAATGTAGAATTTTGACTGATATTGTATGTCATACATACAGTATGAGACTGTGAAGAGGTACTACTCTGCAATCACATTATGGCTCTTTGGTTCTATGGTTCCATGATATCTATTATATCTCAGAACAAATTGTAATTTACAATGACAGCCTAGGAACAGTGGGTTAACTGCCTTGTTCAGGGGCAGATTTGATCTAGCAACCCTTCTGTTACTGGCTACCTGCCACTCCATGGTTCCATGGTATCTGTTCTTTTTTTTAACATAACCTTAAATTAACTAGGCAAGTCAGTTAAGACCAAATTCCTATTTACAATGACAGCCTACCCCGGCCAAACCCTAACCGGGACAATGCTGGGCCAATTGTGCAGCGCCCTATAGGACTCCCAATCACTGGTTGTGATTCAGCCTGGAATCAAACCAGAGTCTGTAATGACACCTCATGCACTGAAATGCGGTGCCTTAGACCACTGCGCCACTCTGGAGCCCAAAAGTAGAACATATATATATATAAGTTTATAACATATACTATAGAAACATAGAACATATACCATAGAACAGATACCATGGAACCATAGAACAGTACTTCTGGATTACTTCTCCTGTCCTATTCGGTGTCCTGTGTGAATTTAAGTGTGCTCTCTCTAATTCTCTCTTTCTTTCTCTCTCTCGGTGGACCTGAGCCCTAGGACCATGCCTCAGGACTACCTGACATGATGACTCCTTGCTGTCCCCAGTCCACCTGGCCGTGCTGCTGCTCCAGTTTCAACTGTTCTGCCTTATTATTATTGGACCATGCTGGTCATTTATGAACATTTGAACATCTTGGCCATGTTCTGTTATAATCTCCACCCGGCACAGCCAGAAGAGGACTGGCCACCCCACATAGCCTGGTTCCTCTCTAGGTTTCTTCCTAGGTTTTGGCCTTTCTAGGGAGTTTTTCCTAGCCACCGTGCTTCTACACCTGCATTGCTTGCTGTTTGGGGTTTTAGGCTGGGTTTCTGTACAGCATTTTGAGATATCAGCTGATGTACGAAGGGCTATATAAATACATTTGATTTTGATTTGATTTGATATCATAGAACAGATACTATAGAACTGTAGAACAGATACCATAGAACAGATACTGTAGAACCAATACCATAGAACCATAGAATATATACCATAGAACCATTGAACAGATACTATAGAACCATAGAACAGATACCATGGAACTGTGCAGTGGCAGGTAGCCTAGTGGTTTGAGCATTGGGACAGTAACTGAAAGGTTGCGAGCTGTAAAACATCTGTCGTTCTGCCCCTGAACAGGCCCCTGAACAGGCACCCACTGTTCCTAGGCCGCCATTGTAAATAAGAATTTGTTCTTAACTGACTTGCCTAGTTAAATAAAGGTTACATAAAATATGGTATCTATTCTATGGTTCCATGTTATCTACCCATCGCATGGGTCCAGTGTGATGGCCCTGGGGTATAGATAGCCAACACCAATGACAAGAAGAAGCTGCCATGTGGGGAATCGTACGTGGCTCGTTTCAGCTTGTTGTATCTTTTTATTGATATCATGTCTTTTTTTCTTCTTTTTTTTGACTGTGGTCAAAATCTACACTTTACTGTTCTACAGTAATCTACACGTTACTGTTCTACAGTAATCTACACTTTACTGTTCTATACTAATCTACACTTTACTGTTCTACAGTAATCTACACTTTACTGTTCTATACTAATCTACACTTTACTGTTCTACAGTCATCTACGCTGTACTGTTCTATACTAATCTACACTTTACTGTTCTACAGTAATCTACACTTTACTGTTCTATACTAATCTACACTTTACTGTTCTATACTAATCTACACTTTACTGTTCTACAGTAATCTACACTTTACTGTTCTATACTAATCTGCACTTTACTGTTCTACAGTCATCTACGCTGTACTGTTCTATACTAATCTACACTTTACTGTTCTACAGTCATCTACGCTGTACTGTTCTATACTAATCTACACTTTACTGTTCTAAAGTAATCTACACTTTACTGTTCTATACTAATCTACACTTTACTGTTCTATATTAATCTACACTTTACTGTTCTATACTAATCTACACTTTACTGTTCTATATTAATCTACGCTTTACTGTTCTATACTAATCTACACTTTACTGTTCTACAGTAATCTACACTTTACTGTTCTATACTAATCTACACTTTACTGTTCTATATTAATCTACACTTTACTGTGCTATACTAATCTACACTTTACTGTTCTATACTAATCTACGCTTTACTGTTTTGTAATCTATAGTTTTGTTTCCTCACCCATCTCTGGGGTCGAGGGCGATAGCCCGTGGGTGCTCCACCTCACCAGCCAGGAGGGTGGTTCTCATGGTTCCGTCCAGCTTGGCTACCTCTATCTGATCTAGGTTACTCTCCACCCAGTAGATGTTCCCTGCTATCCAGTCCACAGCCAGCCCTTCTGGAGTGGCCAGGCCATACTGGATCACCACCTCGAAACTGGTCAGAGCTGGAGGGGGTAGGAGGGGGATGGAGGGGAGGAGAGAGGGGTAGGGTATGAGAAATGGGAGATAGAAGATGGCTGGGTTAGTGCCTTGCATGGGAAATTGTAGATTTGTTTGACACTCCAATCACTTACCTCAATACACAGAAGAAAAAAAACGATTTGATGAAATTTGAAGAAAATAACATGATTAGATAGCTCTTCATAATGGACATGACAGAAATGGTACCCAGTGAACCAAGCTGTATTAGAGCTTTATGCAATGTCAAAAGACAGCAGCTAGAGACTAACTCCATCCTGCAGCTCACATGTTTAACTGCAGCAAACCGCTGACAAACTGAGAGGATTTTTTAGAATTCCTTCTCTGTGGAATCTGAGTCAATCAGTTGGTCTGTCAGTGTAGGATTTCTAGTGGGGGGTTTCGAGTGTAGGATTTCTAGTGGGGGGTTTCGAGTTGAGGGTTTCTAGTGGAGGGTTTCTAGTGGAGGGTTTCTAGTGGAGGGTTTCTAGTGGAGGGTTTCGAGTGGAGGGTTTCGAGTGGAGGGTTTCTAGTGGAGGGTTTCTAGTGGAGGGTTTCTAGTGGGGGGTTTCTAGTGGGGGGTTTCTAGTGGGGGGTTTCTAGTGGAGGGTTTCTAGTGGAGGGTTTCTAGTGGAGGGTTTCTAGTGGAGGGTTTCTAGTGGAGGGTTTCTAGTGGAGCGTTTATAGTGGAGGGTTTCTAGTGGAAGGCTTCAAGTGGGGGGTTTCGAGTGGAGGGTTTCGAGTGGAGGGTTTCGAGTGGAGGGTTTCTAGTGGGAGGTTTCTAGTGGAGAGTTTCTAGTGGAGGGCTTCTAGTGGAGGGTTTCTAGTGGGAGGTTTCTAGTGGAGAGTTTCTAGTGGAGGGCTTCTAGTGGAGAGTTTCTAGTGGGAGGTTTCTAGTGGGAGGTTTCTAGTGGAGAGTTTCTAGTGGAGAGTTTCTAGTGGAGGGCTTCTAGTGGAGGGTTTCTAAAGAGGGGTTTCTAGTGGAGGGCTTCTAAAGAGGGGTTTCTAGTGGAGGGCTTCTAAAGAGCGGTTTCTAGTGGAGGGTTTCTAAAGAGGGGTTTCTAGTGGAGGGTTTCTAAAGAGGGGTTTCTAGTGGATGGTTTCTAAAGAGGGGTTTCTAGTGGAGGGCTTCTAGTGGAGGGCTTCTAAAGAGGGGTTTCTAGTGGAGGGCTTCTAAAGAGGGGTTTCTAGTGGAGGGTTTCTAAAGAGGGGTTTCTAGTGGAGGGTTTCTAAAGAGGGGTTTCTAGTGGAGGGTTTCTAAAGAGGGGTTTCTAGTGGAGAGTTTCTAGTGGAGAGTTTCTAGTGGAGAGTTTCTAGTGGAGGGTTTCTAGTGGAGAGTTTCTAAAGAGGGGTTTCTAGTGGAGGGCTTCTAAAGAGGGGTTTCTAGTGGAGGGCTTCTAGTGGAGAGTTTCTAGTGGAGGGCTTCTAGTGGAGAGTTTCTAGTGGAGAGTTTCTAGTGGGAGGTTTCTAGTGGGAGGTTTCTAGTGGAGAGTTTCTAGTGGAGAGTTTCTAGTGGAGGGCTTCTAGTGGAGGGTTTCTAAAGAGGGGCTTCTAGTGGAGGGTTTCTAGTGGGAGGTTTCTAGTGGAGAGTTTCTAGTGGAGGGCTTCTAGTGGAGAGTTACTAGTGGAGAGTTTCTAGTGGGAGGTTTCTAGTGGGAGGTTTCTAGTGGAGAGTTTCTAGTGGAGAGTTTCTAGTGGAGGGCTTCTAGTGGAGGGTTTCTAAAGAGGGGTTTCTAGTGGAGGGCTTCTAAAGAGGGGTTTCTAGTGGAGGGTTTCTAAAGAGGGGTTTCTAGTGGAGGGTTTCTAAAGAGGGGTTTCTAGTGGAGGGTTTCTAAATAGGGGTTTCTAGTGGAGGGCTTCTAGTGGAGGGTTTCTAAAGAGGGGTTTCTAGTGGAGGGCTTCTAAAGAGGGGTTTCTAGTGGAGGGTTTCTAAAGAGGGGTTTCTAGTGGAGGGTTTCTAAAGAGGGGTTTCTAGTGAAGGGTTTCTAAAGAGGAGTTTCTAGTGGAGGGTTTCTAAAGAGGGGTTTCTAGTGGAGGGTTTCTAAAGAGGGGTATCTAGTGGAGGGTTTCTTGTGGAGAGTTTCTAGTGGGGAATTTCTATTGGGGGGTTTCTAGTGGGGAATTTCTAGTGGGGGGTTTCTAGTGGAGGGTTTCTAGTGGAGAGTTTCTAGTGGAGAGTTTCTAGTGGAGGGTTTCTAAAGAGGGGTTTCTAGTGGAGGGATTCTAAAGAGGGGTTTCTAGTGGAGGGTTTCTAGTGGAGAGTTTCTAGTGGAGAGTTTCTAGTGGAGGGTTTCTAGTGGAGAGTTTCTAGTGGAATGTTTCTAGTGGAATGTTTCTAGTGGAGGGTTTCTAGTGGAATCTTTCTAGTGGAGGGTTTCTAGTGGAGAGTTTCTAGTGTGGGGTTTCTAGTTTCTAGTGTGGGGTTTCTAGTGGGGGGTTTCTAGTGTGGGGTTCCTAGTGGAGGGCTTCTAGTGGGGGGGTTTCTAGTGGAGAGTTTCTAGTGGAGAGTTTCTAGTGTGGGGTTTCTAGTTTCTAGTGTGGGGTTTCTAGTTTCTAGTGGGGTGTTTCTAGTGGATGGTTTCTAGTGGAGGGTTTCTAGTGTGGGGTTTCTAGTTTCTAGTGTGGGGTTTCTAGTTTCTAGTGTGGGATTTCTAGTTTCTAGTGGGGTGTTTCTAGTGGAGGGCTTCTAGTGGGGGGGTTTCTAGTGGAGAGTTTCTAGTGGAGAGTTTCTAGTGGGGTTTTTCTAGTGGAGGGTTTCTAGTGTGGGGTTTCTAGTTTCTAGTGTGGGGTTTCTAGTTTCTAGTGGGGTGTTTCTAGTGGAGGGCTTCTAGTGGAGAGTTTCTAGTGTGGGGTTGCTAGTGGAGGGCTTCTAGTGGGGGAGGTTTAGTGGAGGGTTTCTAGTGGGGGGGTCGTTCTAGTGGGCGGCAGGTAGCCTAGTGGTTAGAGCATTGGACTAGTACCCGAAAGGTTGCAAGATCGAATCCCCGAGCTACAAAAAGTTACAAAGAATCTGTTGTTCTGCCTCTGAACAAGGCAGTTAACCCACTGTTCCTAGGCCGTCATTGAAAATAAGAATTTGTTCTTCACTGACTAGTGGGGACTTCTAGTGGGGAGTTTCTAGTTGGGGACTTCTAGTGGAGAGTTTCTAGTTGGGGACTTCTAGTGGAAGGTTTCTAGTTGGGGACTTCTAGTGGAGAGTTTCTAGTTGGGGACTTCTAGTGGAGAGTTTCTAGTTGGGGACTTCTAGTGGAGAGTTTCTAGTTGGGGACTTCTAGTGGAGAGTTTCTAGTTGGGGACTTCTAGTGGAGAGTTTCTAGTTGGGGACTTCTAGTGGAAGGTTTCTAGTTGGGAACTTCTAGTGGACTGTTTCTAGTTGGGGACTTCTAGTGGAAGGTTTCTAGTTGGGGACTTCTAGTGGAAGGTTTCTAGTTGGGGACTTCTAGTGGAGAGTTTCTAGTTGGGGACTTCTATTGGAGAGTTTCTAGTTGGGGACTTCTATTGGAGAGTTTCTAGTTGGGGACTTCTAGTGGAAGGTTTCTAGTTGGGGACTTCTAGTGGAAGGTTTCTAGTTGGGGACTTCTAGTGGAATGTTTGTAGTTGGGGACTTCTAGTGGAGAGTTTCTAGTTGGGGACTTCTAGTGGAGAGTTTCTAGTTGGGGACTTCTAGTGGATAGTTTCTAGTTGGGGACTTCAAGTGGATAGTTTCTAGTTGGGGACTTCTAGTGGAGAGTTTCTAGTTGGGGACTTCTAGTGGATAGTTTCTAGTTGGGGACTTCTAGTGGGAGGTTGGCTGGGATGAGGGGCCACACTGCAGAGGTAACACACACAGAGATATGCATACATGCACAGGTGCACACACACACATGGGCACACACACACAGTCTTGTACAACTATCCTTGTGGGGACACACAATTCAGTCCCATTCAAAATCCTATTTTCCCTAACCTTAACCCTAAAACTAACCCTAATTCTAACCTTAACTGACTGGTCCCATCAATAATAGTTCAACACAAACACACACACACGCGCGCGCGTGCGCACACACATCTCCCCATGTGCACTTGTGCAGCTATCCCTCTCTGTTCCCAGAAAAGCCTGGGACCTCAATGAAAGCTAAACAGTAATGGTGTACAGCTGATGATACTGTGGAGTCCTTCACATGGCCTTCCAACAGTCATTAGAGCATTAGAGGGAGAGGGCCTCTCACAGCTTGGTTGTTGTTATACTGCAGGATCCACAGTTGGCTCTTTTGTTTGTTGTTGGCAGTACACAGTGACCATGTTTGCACCACAGTTTAGAAGCTGCTGAATTGCTGAATCGTCTTCAGTCAGAAGCAGCATGGACTGATGTATGCCTTGGACGCAATGTCTCGTAGGAGGGTTGTTTTTAGGAGGGGTGGGAACAGGGTGTGTAGTGTAGTGTCCCCTAGCTACCCCACAGTGTGTGTCTGTGTGCCTGTTTGTTTGTGGTGTGTGTGTGTCTGTGTGTGTGTGTGTGTGTGTGTGTGTGTGTGTGTGCGTGCACGTGTGTGTGTGTGTGTGTGTGTGTGGTGCGCGTGTGTAGCTCTGGCCAAGGCTGGCTGCAGTCACGCAACGGACGGTGAGACAAATGAGACAAAGTTCGGGAAAAGTACATTCACTCAGAAAATGTACACATTTTGCATAACCTATTTTCTTGTTCTAAGAGAATAATTAAATTAAATTAAATAATAAAAACATCGTCCTTTCTACTCCAGATGCTTTCTAATTTTGAAGCCAGTTCAAATCAAATGAAATTTACAGACACATGGTTAGCAGATGTTACTGAGAGTGTAGTGAAATGCTTCTAGTTCCGACCATGCAGTAATATCTAACAAGTTATCTAACAATTTCACAACAACTACCTTTTACACACAAGTGTGAAGGAATGAATAAGAATATGTACATATAAATATATGGATGATCGATGGCCAAACGGCAGGGGCAAGATGCAGTAGATGGTATAGAGTACAGTATATACTGTACATATGCGATGAGTAATGTAGGGTATGTAAACATTATATAAAGTGGCATTGTTTAAAGTGACTAGTGATACATCTACTACATCCTAGAGATTTGAGTCAGTATGTTGGCAGCAGCCATTCAATGTTAGTGATGACTGTTTAACAGTCTGATGGCCTTGAGATAGAAGCTGTTTTTCAGTCTCTTGGTCCCAGCTTTGACGCACCTGTACTGACCTCGCTGTCTGGATGATAGCGGGGTGAACAGGAAGTGGCTCGGGTGGTTGTTGTCCTTGATGATCTTTATGGCCTTCCTGTGACATTGGGTGGTGTAGGTGTCCTGGAGGGCAGGTAGTTGTGATACGTTGTATCACAACTACCTGGTGGCCCTCTTGAAGCATGTGGGAACATCAGACTGGGATAGGGATTGATTGAATATGTCTGTAAACACACCAGCCAGCTGGTCTGCGCATGCTCTGAGGACGCGGCTAGGGATGCCGTCTGGGCCGGCAGCCTCGTAAGGTTTAACACGTTTAAATGTTTTACTCACTGGCTGCGGTGAAGGAGAACCCGCAGGTTTTGGTAGCGGGCCGTGTCGGTGGCACTGTATTGTCCTCAAAGCGAGCAAAGAAGTTGTTTAGTTTCTCTGGGAGCAAGGCGGGTTCGTGACGGGGCTGTCTTTTTTGTAGTCCGTGATTAACTGTAGACCCTGCCACATACCTCTTGTGTCTAAGCCGTTGAATTGCAACTCTACTTTGTCTCTATACTGAAGCTTAGCTTGTTTGATTGCCTTGCGGAGGGAATAGCTACACTGTTGGTATTTGGTCGTTTCAAGTCGCCTTGCCCTGATTAAAAGTAGTGGTTCACGCTTTCAGTTTTGCTCGAACGCTGCCATCAATCCACGGTTTCTGGTTGGGGAAGGTTTTAATAGTAGCCGTGGGTACAACATCACCGATGCTCACCGAATCAGCATATACATCAATGTTGATGTTCTATGTTCTATGTTGGCTGATGCAAAACCAGGCAGACAAGTAGAGCTTTGGCCATGCTAGTGATAGGTTTTCCAGAATATCTTCTGCCACTACCCTTGTCTCTTTGTGATATGTCATAAAGTAGTCATATAGTGTTATTGTCCCAGAAAGGGGAAATTGGCTGCAGCATAATAGAATAAAAAAACATACACTAGAAAAGACACAGAATCACCCAAAATATAAAGAGATGCTTAAACCATCACTTCCCTCCTAACCCTCAACTCCTCCTAACCTAAACCTCCCTCCTAAGCCTCACCTCACCTCTCCTAACCCAAACCTCCCTCCTAACCCTCACCTCTCCTAACCCTCACCTCTCCTAACCTCTCCTAACCCTCTCCTCCTTTCTAACCCTCACCTCTCCTAACCCTCTCCTCCCTCCTAAACCTCACCTCCCTCCTAACCCTCACCTCCCTCCTAAACCTCACCTCCCTCCTAACCCTCACCTCCCTCCTAACCCTCACCTCCCTCCTAAACCTCACCTCACTCCTAAACCTTACCTCTTCCTAACCCTCACCTCCCTCCTAACCCTCAAATATTCCTAAACCTCACCTCTTCCTAACCCTCTCCTTCCCCCTAACCCTAACCCTAACCTCTCCTAACCCTCACCTCTTCCTAACCCTCACTTCTTCCTAACCCTCACCTCCCTCCTAACCCTCACCTCACCTCTCCTAACCCTCATCTCCCTAACTCACCTCTTCCTAACCCTCAACTCCCTCCTAACCCTCACCTCTTCCTAACCCCCACCTCCCTCCTAACCCTAACCTCTTCCTAACCCTCACCTCCCTCCCTACATCACCTCCCTCCTAACCCTCACCTCTTTCCTAACCATCACCTCCCTCCCAACCCTCACCTCCCTCACAACCCTCACCTCCCTCACAACCCTCAAATCTTCCTAACCCTCTCCTCCCCTAACCCTCACCTCCCTCTTAACCCTCACCTCTTCCTAACCCTAATCTCTTCCTAACCCTAACCTCTTCCTAACCCTCACCTCTTCCTAACCCTCACCTCCCTCCTAACCCTCAACTCACCTCTCCTCCCTAACACTCACCTCTTCTTAACCCTCAACTCCCTCCTAACCCTCACCTCTTCCTAACCCTTACCTCCCTCCTAACATCACCTCCCTCCTAACCCTCACCTCCCTCCTAACCCTCACCTCTTCCTAACCCTAATCTCTTCCTAACCCTAACCTCTTCCTAACCCTCACCTCTTCCTAACCCTCAACTCACCTCTCCTCCCTAACACTCACCTCTTCTTAACCCTCAACTCCCTCCTAACCCTCACCTCTTCCTAACCCTTACCTCCCTCCTAACATCACCTCCCTCCTAACCCTCACCTCCCTCCTAACCCTCACCTCCCTCCTAACCCTCACCTCACCTCTCCTCCCTAACACTCACCTCTTCTTAACCCTCACCTCCCTCCTAACCCTTATCTCCATCTTAACCATCACTTCCTCATAATCTTCACCTCCCTCCCAACCCTCACCTCCTCCCAACCCTCATCTCCACCTAAACCTCACCTCTTCCCAACCCTCACCTCCTCCCAACCCTCATCTCCACCTAAACCTCACCTCCTCCCAACCCTCACCTCCTCCCAACCCTCATCTCCACCTAAACCTCACCTCCTCCCAACCCTCATCTCCACCTAAACCTCACCTCCTCCCAACCCTCACCTCCTCCCAACCCTCACCTCCTCCCAACCCTCACCTCCTCCCAACCTCACCTCCTCCCAACCCTCACCTCCTCCCAACCCTCACCTCCTCCCAACCCTCACCTCCCTCCCAACCCTCACCTCCTCCCAACCCTCACCTCCACCTAAACCTCACCTCCACCTAAACCTCACCTCCTCCCAACCCTCACCTCCCTCCTAAAACAGAAGATAGAGCTTTTGACACAGCCAGAACAATCTTCTACCATTATTCTTTTAATTTCTTTAATAATAAGTCACAGCAGTTATCTTCTTATTAGATCTTTAAGAATGCAGGACATTTCTTTATTTTTTCTCTCTCCATTAATGTGTTGTATTGTCATGGATGTCAGTTTGTATTGACTGCTATGTGAGTGTTAAAAGCTGGATAAAATGGAAACTGCCTCACCTCCATTGTCAGACAGTTTCCCGCGATAGATCTTGTCCTCCACCACGTCAGTCCAGTAGAGGGTATTCTGGCTGAGGTGGAAGTCCAGAGCGATGGTGTTCCTCAGGTTAGGCACCAACACGCTGAACTCTCCCTTGTGGAGGTCAATACGACGGATCTCATGGCGGTTGGAGAAGATGATGAACGGCTTGAAAGGATCTGAGGGGAGAAGTTCTTCTAGGTCAGGATGTATAGTGAGACAGGAAACACTCAGGGCCCAATCATAACCCCTGAGAGACCAGGTAGTACTACTGAGTAATACTGTAGTTTAGCCAAAGAGCAATATTTAGAAGAACTTCTCTACACCACACATTCAATCATAATTTTCTCCATCTGATGTGTCCCAAACCATCTCTTTTCTATTTCTCCACTACCTGACTCCCCTGTTTCCCTCCTCCCCTCTCCCCTTCTCTTCCTCTTCTACCATTCTCCCTCCTCTTCCATTCTCCCTCCTCTCCCATTCTTCCTCTTCTACTATTCTTCCTCGTCTCCCATTCTCCCGCCTCTCCCATTCTCCCGCCTCTCCCATTCTCCCGCCTCTCCCATTCTCCCGCCTCTCCCATTCTCCCGCCTCTCCCATTCTTCCTCCTCTCCCATTCTCCCTCCTCTCCCATTCTTCCTCCTCTCCCATTCTTCCTCCTCTCCCATTCTCCCTCTTCTACTATTCTTCCTCCTCTCCCATTCTCCCTCCTCTCCCATTCTTCCTCCTCTCCCATTCTTCCTCCTCTCCCATTCTCCCTCCTCTCCCATTCTTCCTCCTCTCCCATTCTTCCTCCTCTCCCATTCTTCCTCCTCTCCCATTCTCCCTCCTCTCCCATTCTCCCTCCTCTCCCATTCTTCCTCTTCTACCATTCTTCCTCCTCTCCCATTCTCCCTCCTCTCCCATTCTTCCTCTTCTACTATTCTTCCTCCTCTCCCATTCTTCCTCCTCTCCCATTCTCCCTCCTCTCCCATTCTCCCTCCTCTCCCATTCTCCCTCCTCTCCCATTCTTCCTCCTCTCCCATTCTTCCTCCTCTCCCATTCTCCCTCCTCTCCCATTCTTCCTCCTCTCCCATTCTTCATCCTCTCCCATTCTTCCTCCTCTCCCATTCTTCCTCCTCTCCCATTCTCCCTCCTCTCCCATTCTTCCTCCTCTCCCATTCTTCCTCCTCTCCCATTCTTCCTCTTCTACCATTCTTCCTCCTCTCCCATTCTTCCTCCTCCCTCTCCCATTCTCCCTCCTCTCCCATTCTTCCTCTTCTACTATTCTTCCTCCTCTCCCATTCTCCCTCCTCTCCCATTCTTCCTCCTCTCCCATTCTTCCTCCTCTCCCATTCTTCCTCCTCTCCCATTCTTCCTCCTCTCGCCTTCTCACCAGTGCTCTTGCAGCTCTCCATATCTGTCTCCAGCTCCCAGCCCTCGTAGCAAGAACACTTGACACTGCTCTTCTCCTGCTCACACTTCTGGCTGCACTTGAGGTGCTTGGCACAGAGGTTCATGATGTTGCAGGTCTTGTTGTCGGCACCCAGCTCCATGCCCAGGGGGCAGGAACACATGAAGCCTTCCCCAGGGATGATGGAGCAGTTGTGGCTGCAGCCGCCGTTGTCTATGGAGCACAGGTCTGTGGAGGGTAGAGAAGTAGAGAGCGAGAGAGAGGGGGGGGGGGGGGGTAATCAATTAGATGTGACGTTAGATGCAATTCCTACCTTGACTGAGGTGGTAGTGTTATGGGTAGGGAGAGTGAGTAAGTGAAAGTGTGAGACAGTGTATTCTTACCGCAGAGTTTCTCGTCGGAACCATCAGGGCAGTCGTCAGTGCCGTCACACAGCTTCTCAGCGGGCAGACAGACAGAGGCGTTGGTGGCACAGACGTGGTGGGACAGTTTACATACCAACGCCTCACAGTTGTCCTCATCAGAACTGTCCTCACAGTCACTGTCTCCATCACATACCCAGGCCTTACTGATACACCGTGCTGGGGACAGAAGTCACGTCTTACAAATACAACAGGCTGAGTGGATACCCAGACAACATCACACCTAGGCCTTACATATGCAACAGGCTGAGGAGATAACCAGACAACATCACACCTAGGCCTTACATATACAACAGGCTGAGGAGATAACCAGACAACATCACACCCAGGCCTTACATATACAACAGGCTGAGTGGATACCCAGACAACATCACACCCAGGCCTTACATATACAACAGGCTGAGGAGATAACCAGACAACATCACACCTAGGCCTTACATATACAACAGGCTGAGTGGATACCCAGACAACATCACATATAGGCCTTACATATACAACAGGCTGAGGAGATAACCAGACAACATCACACCTAGGCCTTACATATACAACAGGCTGAGTGGATACCCAGACAACATCACACCTAGGCCTTACATATACAACAGGCTGAGTGGATACCCAGACAACATCACACCTAGGCCTTACATATACAACAGGCTGAGTGGATACCCAGACAACATCACACCTAGGCCTTACATATACAACAGGCTGAGGAGATAACCAGACAACATCACATCTAGGCCTTACAAATACAACAGGCTGAGTGGATACCCAGACAACATCACACCCAGGCCTTATTGATACAACAGGCTGAGAAGATAACCAGACAACATCACACCCAGGCCTTACATATACAACAGGCTGAGTGGATACCCAGACAACATCACACCCAGGCCTTACATATACAACAGGCTGAGGAGATAACCAGACAACATCACATCTAGGCCTTACATATACAACAGGCTGAGTGGATACCCAGACAACATCACACCTAGGCCTTACATATACAACAGGCTGAAGAGATAACCAGACAACATCACACCTAGGCCTTACATATACAACAGGCTGAGGAGATAACCAGACAACATCACACCTAGGCCTTACATATACAACAGGCTGAGTGGAAACCCAGACAACATCACACCTAGGCCTTACATATACAACAGGCTGAGGAGATAACCAGACAACATCACACCTAGGCCTTACAAATACAACAGGCTGAGGAGATAACCAGACAACATCACACCCAGGCCTTACATATACAACAGGCTGAGTGGATACCCAGACAACATCACACCCAGGCCTTACATATACAACAGGCTGAGGAGATAACCAGACAACATCACACCTAGGCCTTACATATACAACAGGCTGAGGAGATAACCAGACAACATTACACCCAGGCCTTATTGATACAACCGGCTGAGGAGATAACCAGACAACATCACACCCAGGCCTTATTGATACAACAGGCTGAGAAGATAACCAGACAACATCACACCCAGGCCTTACATATACAACAGGCTGAGGAGATAACCAGACAACATCACACCTAGGCCTTACATATACAACAGGCTGAGTGGAAACCCAGACAACATCACACCTAGGCCTTACATATACAACAGGCTGAGGAGATAACCAGACAACATCACACCTAGGCCTTACATATACAACAGGCTGAGGAGATAACCAGACAACATCACACCTAGGCCTTACATATACAACAGGCTGAGTGGATACCCAGACAACATCACACCTAGGCCTTACATATACAACAGGCTGAGTGGATACCCAGACAACATCACACCTAGGCCTTACATATACAACAGGCTGAGTGGATACCCAGACAACATCACACCTAGGCCTTACATATGCAACAGGCTGAGGAGATAACCAGACAACATCACACCTAGGCCTTACATATACAACAGGCTGAGTGGATACCCAGACAACATCACACCTAGGCCTTACATATACAACAGGCTGAGTGGATACCCAGACAACATCACACCTAGGCCTTACATATACAACAGGCTGAGTGGATACCCAGACAACATCACACCCAGGCCTTATTGATACAACCGGCTGAGGAGATAACCAGACAACATCACACCCAGGCCTTATTGATACAACAGGCTGAGAAGATAACCAGACAACATCACACCCAGGCCTTACATATACAACAGGCTGAGTGGATACCCAGACAACATCACACCCAGGCCTTACATATACAACAGGCTGAGGAGATAACCAGACAACATCACATCTAGGCCTTACATATACAACAGGCTGAGTGGATACCCAGACAACATCACACCCAGGCCTTACATATACAACAGGCTGAGGAGATAACCAGACAACATCACACCTAGGCCTTACATATACAACAGGCTGAAGAGATAACCAGACAACATCACACCTAGGCCTTACATATACAACAGGCTGAAGAGATAACCAGACAACATCACACCTAGGCCTTACATATACAACAGGCTGAGGAGATAACCAGACAACATCACACCTAGGCCTTACATATACAACAGGCTGAGTGGAAACCCAGACAACATCACACCTAGGCCTTACATATACAACAGGCTGAGGAGATAACCAGACAACATCACACCTAGGCCTTACAAATACAACAGGCTGAGGAGATAACCAGACAACATCACACCTAGGCCTTACATATACAACAGGCTGAGGAGATAACCAGACAGCATCACACCTAGGCCTTACAAATACAACAGGCTGAGGAGATAACCAGACAACATCACACCCAGGCCTTACATATACAACAGGCTGAGTGGATACCCAGACAACATCACACCCAGGCCTTACATATACAACAGGCTGAGGAGATAACCAGACAACATCACACCTAGGCCTTACATATACAACAGGCTGAAGAGATAACCAGACAACATCACACCTAGGCCTTACATATACAACAGGCTGAAGAGATAACCAGACAACATCACACCTAGGCCTTACATATACAACAGGCTGAGGAGATAACCAGACAACATCACACCTAGGCCTTACATATACAACAGGCTGAGTGGAAACCCAGACAACATCACACCTAGGCCTTACATATACAACAGGCTGAGGAGATAACCAGACAACATCACACCTAGGCCTTACAAATACAACAGGCTGAGGAGATAACCAGACAACATCACACCCAGGCCTTACATATACAACAGGCTGAGTGGATACCCAGACAACATCACACCTAGGCCTTACATATACAACAGGCTGAGGAGATAACCAGACAACATCACACCCAGGCCTTATTGATACAACCGGCTGAGGAGATAACCAGACAACATCACACCCAGGCCTTATTGATACAACAGGCTGAGAAGATAACCAGACAACATCACACCCAGGCCTTACATATACAACAGGCTGAGGAGATAACCAGACAACATCACACCTAGGCCTTACATATACAACAGGCTGAGGAGATAACCAGACAACATCACACCTAGGCCTTACATATACAACAGGCTGAGGAGATAACCAGACAACATCACACCTAGGCCTTATATATACAACAGGCTGAGGAGATAACCAGACAACATCACACCTAGGCCTTATTGATACAACCGGCTGAGAAGATAACCAGACAACATCACATCCAGGCCTTATTGATACAACCGGCTGAGAAGATAACCAGACAACATCACACCCAGGCCTTACATATACAACAGGCTGAGTGGATACCCAGACAACATCACACCCAGGCCTTATTGATACAACCGGCTGAGGAGATAACCAGACAACATCACACCCAGGCCTTATTGATACAACCGGCTGAGTGGATACCCAGACAACATCACACCCAGGCCTTATTGATACAACCGGCTGAGTGGATACCCAGACAACATCACACCCAGGCCTTATTGATACAACCGGCTGAGGAGATAACCAGACAACATCACACCCAGGCCTTATTGATACAACCGGCCGAGGAGATAACCAGACAACATCACACCTAGGCCTTATTGATACAACCGGCTGAGGAGATAACCAGACAACATCACACCCAGGCCTTATTGATACAACCGGCTGAGGAGATAACCAGACAACATCACACCCAGGCCTTATTGATACAATCGGCTGAGGAGATCTGGTAAGTTCAACTCTTAATAGAGAAACATAGATGTGCCCTTGAGATGGTTTGTGATGGCTGATATGGCATACTGTGACTGCTGCTATGAAATAAATCTAAATAACTACAGTGATTCAGTCTGTTTGTGAGTGATGCTGGCCGTGTTAATCCCCTGTGTATCCAGGGGTCACGCATGAGTCAACCAAGGGGTCCAAGGGTCAAACAAGGCCATCCTCGTTTTCAGAGAGCAGATGGTTGTCATATTCTTCACCGCAAGCCCCTTGAGATAACAAGCTCTCTTAAGTGTGTGTGTGTGTGTGTGTGTGTGTGTGTCCGCCCAGACAATACTTGCCCTAAGACATGGCTATTATTTACGGCATGAAGACTCCCTGACTTGTCACTGACTAATCTCATGAGGACATAAAAGACCATGGCACACACCAGAGCATGAACACACTTCCTGAATCCTAACTGAATGATCTGACTAGAACACTAAAGGCCAAACACTCAGTTAGCCAATAGCAAAGACAGGAAGATAGCGTGGTTAGCCAATTGCACTTGAGGGCTGAAAAGGCCACCACACACTCACCAGAGTTCCGGCAGCTGAACTTGACGGCTGGGTCACACATGTGTGTCACTCCCTCACAGTCGTTCTCATCACTCAGATCCATGCAGTCTGTGTCCCCGTCGCAGCGCCAGCGCATGGGGATGCACAGGCTGTCCATGCGACACTGGAACTCATCCACGTGGCAACCACCTGGAGGACGTGTTGCTAGGGAGATACAGGGAGAGAGATCCGAGTTCCATTCACATTTTTACATTGGAGTCATTTAGCAGACGCTCTTATCCAGGGAGACTTACAGTTAGCATTCATCTAAAGACAACCACATATCACAGTAGTAGCCAATAGCAGAGGGGAATAGAGCATGGTGAGCAACAACTTAAGAGAGAGCACACTTTCATAAGATAATCGAGTGAGAGAGAGAGAGAGATGGTTGTGAGGTCTGGGGTCCGCTCACCAATCAATAATTCACAAAATGGGACAAACACCAAATTGAGACTCTGCATGCAGAATTCTGCAAATATATCCTCTGTGTACAACGTAGAACACCAAATAACGCATGCAGAGCAGAATTAGGCCGATACCCGCTCATGATCAAAATCCAGAAAAGAGCTGTTCAATTCTACAACCACCTAAAAGGAAGTGATTCCCAAACCTTCCATAACAAAGCCATCACCTACAGAGAGATTAACCTGGAGAAGAGTCCCCTAAGCAAGCTGGTCCTGGGGCTCTGTTCACAAACACACCCCACAGAGCCCCAGGACAGAAACACAATTAGACCCAACCAAATCATGAGAAAACTAAAATATAATTACTTGACACATTGGAAAGAATTAACAAAAAAACTGAGCTAACTAGAATGCTATTTGGCCCTAGACAGAGAGTACACAGTGGCAGAATACCTGTCCACTGTGACTGACCCAAACTTAAGGAAAGCTTTGACTATGTACAGACTTAGTGAGCATAGCCTTGCTATTGAGAAAGGCCGCCGTAGACAGACCTGGCTCTCAAGAGAAGACAGGCTATGTGCTCACTGCCCACAAAATTAGGTGGAAACTGAGCTGCACTTCCTAACCTCCTGCCCAATGTATGACCATATTAGAGATACATATTTCCCTCAGATTACATAGATCCACAAAGAATTCGAAAACAAATCCAATTTTGATAAACTCCCATATCTACTGGGTGAAATTCCACAGTGTGCCATCACAGCAGCAAGATTTGTGACCTGTTGCCACAAGAAAAGGGCAACCAGTGAAGAACAAACACCATTGTAAATACAACCCATATTTATGCTTATTTATTTTCCCTTGTGTTCTTTAACCATTTGTACATTGTTACAACACTGTATGTATGTATAATATGAAATTTGTAATGTCTTTATTGATTAGAAATTTCTGTGTGTAATGTTTACTGTTAATTTTTATTGTTTATTTCTCTTTTGTATATTATCTACCTCACTTGCTTTGGCAATGTTAACACATGTTTCCCATGCCAATAAAGCCCCTTGAATTGAATTGCATTGAATTGAGAGAGAGAGAGCGAGAGCGAGAGAGAGAGAGAGAGAGAGAGTGACATAGCATTTATGGACAGCAGTGTCTACCCAGAGAGTGACCCCTTAACAAAACTGGCCCAAAAGCACAAGATTGAAATTAACAAAATGTTGACAGCTGCAGGTGAATAATAAAAACGCATACTGTACATCAACTATTGGCGGATTGAGTTCGAAGGTCAGAGAAAGATGGAATGCTACCGGACATTGGAAAATGTTGACAGCTGCAGGTGAATAATAAAAACGCATACTGTACATCAACTATTGGCGGATTGAGTTCGAAGGTCAGAGAAAGATGGAATGCTACCGGACATTGGAAAGAGACTTCAATTTAGCTGAATACTTAACCTTTGTAAAAGACCTCAAACAAAGAAAAACCTTAACCAACTTTAACCATTCAATAATAGAGGCAAAAACATTCATAACACACAACTCCATTAAATATGGCAACCTAAGCCAGTTAGTCATTGACATGTAGGTCTGCAGGGTTAGACTGGGTTAAATCTCCAAATGGTTCTCTGTAAAAAACAAACAATGATGAACTGTTCTGTTCTGTTCTCACAGACATGAATGCCTGATGTTAGAGGAAGATTAAGGACATCATTAAGGAAGTGGAATAATGAAATCCCTCCATGGCAAGGGTCAGTAGTTGGCATAGAAGGGTCAGTAGTTGGCATAGAAGGGTCAGTAGTTGGCATAGAAGGGTCAGTAGTTGGCATAGAAGGGTCAGTAGTTGGCATAGATGGGTCAGTAGTTGGCATAGAAGGGTCAGTAGTTGGCATATATGGGTCAGTAGTTGGCATAGATGGGTCAGTAGTTGGTATAGATGGGTCAGTAGTTGGCATAGATGGGTCAGTAGTTGGCATAGAAGAGTCAGTAGTTGGCATAGATGGGTCAGTAGTTGGCATAGATGGGTCAGTAGTTGGCATAGATGGGTCAGTAGTTGGCATAGAAGGGTCAGCAGTTGGCATAGAAGGGTCAGTAGTTGGCATAGATGGGTCAGTAGTTGGCATATATGGGTCAGTAGTTGGCATAGAAGGGTCAGTAGTTGGCATAGATGGGTCAGTAGTTGGTATAGATGGGTCAGTAGTTGGCATAGATGGGTCAGTAGTTGGTATAGATGGGTCAGTAGTTGGCATAGAAGGGTCAGCAGTTGGCATAGATGGGTCAGTAGTTGGCATAGAAGGGTCAGTATTTGGCATAGAAGGGTCAGTAGTTGGCATAGAAGGGTCAGTAGTTGGCATAGAAGAGTCAGTAGTTGGCATAGATGGGTCAGTAGTTGGCATAGAAGGGTCAGTAGTTGGCATAGAAGGGTCAGCAGTTGGCATAGATGGGTCAGCAGTTGGCATAGAAGGGTCAGTAGTTGGCATAGAAGGGTCAGCAGTTGGCATAGATGGGTCAGCAGTTGGCATAGATGGGTCAGTAGTTGGCATAGATGGGTCAGTATTTGGCATAGAAGGGTCAGTAGTTGGCATAGAAGGGTCAGCAGTTGGCATAGAAGGGTCAGCAGTTGGCATAGAAGGGTCAGCAGTTGGCATAGAAGGGTCAGCAGTTGGCATAGATGGGTCAGCAGTTGGCATAGAAGGGTCAGTAGTTGGCATAGATGGGTCAGTAGTTGGCATAGAAGGGTCAGTAGTTGGCATAGATGGGTCAGTAGTTGGCATAGAAGGGTCAGTAGTTGGCATAGATGGGTCAGTAGTTGGCATAGAAGGGTCAGTAGTTGGCATAGATGGGTCAGTAGTTGGCATAGAAGGGTCAGTAGTGGGCATAAATGGGTCAGTAGTTGGCATAGAAGGGTCAGTAGTTGGCATAGATGGGTCAGTAGTTGGCATAGATGGGTCAGTAGTTGGCATAGAAGAGTCAGTAGTTGGCATAGATGGGTCAGTAGTTGGCATAGATGGGTCAGTAGTTGGCATAGACGGGTCAGTAGTTGGCATAGAAGGATCAGCAGTTGGCATAGAAGGGTCAGTAGTTGGCATAGAAGGGTCAGTAGTTGGCATAGATGGGTCAGTAGTTGGCATAGAAGGGTCAGTAGTTGGCATAGAAGGGTCAGCAGTTGGCATAGATGGGTCAGCAGTTGGCATAGAAGGGTCAGTAGTTGGCATAGAAGGGTCAGCAGTTGGCATAGATGGGTCAGCAGTTGGCATAGATGGGTCAGTAGTTGGCATAGAAGGGTCAGCAGTTGGCATAGAGGGGTCACTATTTGGCATAGAAGGGTCAGTAGTTGGCATAGAAGGGTCAGCAGTTGGCATAGAAGGGTCAGCAGTTGGCATAGGTGGGTCAGCAGTTGGCATAGAAGGGTCAGTAGTTGGTATAGATGGGTCAGTAGTTGGCATAGATGGGTCAGTAGTTGGCATAGATGGGTCAGTAGTTGGCATAGAAGGATCAGTAGTTGGCATAGATGGGTCAGCAGTTGGCATAGAAGGGTCAGTATTTGGCATAGAAGGGTCAGTAGTTGGCATAGAAGGATCAGTAGTTGGCATAGATGGGTCAGCAGTTGGCATAGAAGGGTCAGTATTTGGCATAGAAGGGTCAGTATTTGGCATAGAAGGGTCAGTAGTTGGCATAGAAGGGTCAGTAGTTGGCATAGATGGGTCAGCAGTTGGCATAGAAGGGTCAGTATTTGGCATAGAAGGGTCAGTAGTTGGCATAGAAGGGTCAGTAGTTGGCATAGATGGGTCAGTAGTTGGCATAGAAGGGTCAGTAGTTGGCATAGATGGGTCAGTAGTTGGCATAGAAGGGTCAGTAGTGGGCATAAATGGGTCAGTAGTTGGCATAGAAGGGTCAGTAGTTGGCATAGATGGGTCAGTAGTTGGCATAGATGGGTCAGTAGTTGGCATAGAAGGATCAGTAGTTGGCATAGATGGGTCAGCAGTTGGCATAGAAGGGTCAGTAGTTGGCATAGATGGGTCAGTAGTTGGCATAGAAGGGTCAGTAGTTGGCATAGACGGGTCAGTAGTTGGCATAGAAGGATCAGCAGTTGGCATAGAAGGGTCAGTAGTTGGCATAGAAGGGTCAGTAGTTGGCATAGAAGGGTCAGCAGTTGGCATAGATGGGTCAGCAGTTGGCATAGATGGGTCAGTAGTTGGCATAGAAGGGTCAGCAGTTGGCATAGAGGGGTCACTATTTGGCATAGAAGGGTCAGTAGTTGGCATAGAAGGGTCAGCAGTTGGCATAGAAGGGTCAGCAGTTGGCATAGGTGGGTCAGCAGTTGGCATAGAAGGGTCAGTAGTTGGTATAGATGGGTCAGTAGTTGGCATAGATGGGTCAGTAGTTGGCATAGATGGGTCAGTAGTTGGCATAGAAGGATCAGTAGTTGGCATAGATGGGTCAGCAGTTGGCATAGAAGGGTCAGTATTTGGCATAGAAGGGTCAGTAGTTGGCATAGAAGGATCAGTAGTTGGCATAGATGGGTCAGCAGTTGGCATAAAAGGGTCAGTATTTGGCATAGAAGGGTCAGCAGTTGGCATAGAAGGGTCAGTATTTGGCATAGAAGGGTCAGTAGTTGGCATAGAAGGGTCAGTAGTTGGCATAGATGGGTCAGCAGTTGGCATAGAAGGGTCAGTATTTGGCATAGAAGGGTCAGTAGTTGGCATAGAAGGGTCAGTAGTTGGCATAGATGGGTCAGTAGTTGGCATAGAAGGGTCAGTAGTTGGCATAGATGGGTCAGTAGTTGGCATAGAAGGGTCAGTAGTGGGCATAAATGGGTCAGTAGTTGGCATAGAAGGGTCAGTAGTTGGCATAGATGGGTCAGTAGTTGGCATAGATGGGTCAGTAGTTGGCATAGAAGGATCAGTAGTTGGCATAGATGGGTCAGCAGTTGGCATAGAAGGGTCAGTAGTTGGCATAGATGGGTCAGTAGTTGGCATAGAAGGGTCAGTAGTTGGCATAGAAGGGTCAGCAGTTGGCATAGATGGGTCAGCAGTTGGCATAGAAGGGTCAGTAGTTGGCATAGAAGGGTCAGCAGTTGGCATAGATGGGTCAGCAGTTGGCATAGAGGGGTCACTATTTGGCATAGAAGGGTCAGTAGTTGGCATAGAAGGGTCAGCAGTTGGCATAGAAGGGTCAGCAGTTGGCATAGAAGGGTCAGCAGTTGGCATAGAAGGGTCAGTAGTTGGTATAGATGGGTCAGTAGTTGGCATAGATGGGTCAGTAGTTGGCATAGATGGGTCAGTAGTTGGCATAGATGGGTCAGTAGTTGGCATAGAAGGGTCAGTAGTTGGCATAGATGGGTCAGCAGTTGGCATAGAAGGGTCAGTAGTTGGCATAGAAGGGTCAGTAGTTGGCATAGATGGGTCAGTAGTTGGCATAGAAGGGTCAGCAGTTGGCATAGAAGGGTCAGTAGTTGGCATAGAAGGGTCAGCAGTTGGCATAGAAGGGTCAGTATTTGGCATAGAAGGGTCAGTAGTTGGCATAGAAGGGTCAGTAGTTGGCATAGAAGGGTCAGTAGTTGGCATAGAAGAGTCAGCAGTTGGCATAGATGGGTCAGTAGTTGGCATAGAAGGGTCAGTAGTTGGCATAGAAGGGTCAGTAGTTGGCATAGAAGGGTCAGTAGTTGGCATAGAAGGGTCAGCAGTTGGCATAGATGGGTCAGCAGTTGGCATAGAAGGGTCAGTAGTTGGCATAGAAGGGTCAGCAGTTGACATAGATGGGTCAGCAGTTGGCATAGATGGGTCAGTAGTTGGCATAGAAGGGTCAGTATTTGGCATAGAAGGGTCAGTAGTTGGCATAGATGGGTCAGTAGTTGACATAGATGGGTCAGTAGTTGACATAGGACACAATATATGAGAGAAGGGAACTGGGGAAGGCAATAGTATTGCTTTTCTTCCCTTACTAATGACTTCCAGAGGGTTCGGTATGCAGGCACACGCACACACACACACACACACACACTCATACTAAGCACAGATCTCTCAGTTGGCCAGGAGTCCATGCTGGTCCCATTGCTTCGTGCTGGATTCATAGACAGACATATGCATGAGCACACACACGTGCACACAAACGGCCAATGTCTAAGCAATTAACTCCTATCTCAAATCAAAACTGTGCTGAAGAAAAATAGAGAGAGAGTGTTAGAAAGAGTGCGAGCGAGAGAGAGAGAGAGAGAGAGACAGAGAGAGAGGGAGAGAGACAGAGACAGAGACAGAGAGAGACAGAGAGATAGAGCGAGTTAGAGAGAGACAGTTAAAGAGCGAGTTAAAGAGTGTGTGTGTGTGAGAGTCAGAGAGAGAGAGAGAGAGAGAGAGAGAGAGGGGGGGCTTTGGAAGCTCTGCCTGGCCTCCTCTGAACTCCGCCACAGCCTCACAGCAGTCATTACCGGTTAGTCATTACCAGTTAGTCATTACCAGTTAGTCACTACCAGTTAGTCATTCCTGGTAAGTCATTGCCAGTTAGTCATCCCGGGTAGGCATTACCAGTTAGTCATTACTGGTATGTCATTACCACTAAGTCATTAAATGTTAGTCATTATCGGTTAGTCATTACCGGTTAGTCATTACCAGTAAGTCATTACCGGTTAGTCATTACCAGTTGGTCATTGCCGAGTCATTATCAGTTAGTCATTACCAGTTAGTCATTGCCGGTTAGTCATTGCTGGTTGGCCATTACCGAGTCATTGCCAGTCAGTCATGACCGGTTAGTCATTACCTGTTAGTCATTACCGGTTGGTCATTACCGGTTGGTCATTACCGGTTAGTCATTACCGGTTAGTCATTGCTGGTTGGCCATTACTGAGGCATTGCCAGTTAGTCATTACCGGTTAGTCATTACCTGTTAGTCATTACCGGTGAGTCATTATCTAGTCATTAACAAGCCATTATCCATTATTCATTAACCATTATTCATTAGTCATTACCAGTTAGTCATTCCCTAGTCAGTTAGTCATTACATAATCAATACCGGTTAGTCATTAGAGTCATTACCCATTAGTCATCACAGTCATTACCAGTTAGACATGAACAGTTAGTCATTCCCTAGTCATTACCGGTTAGTCATTACAGATTCATTACCGGTTAGTCATTACCAAGCCCCTCACCGCCTAACCAGAGACACTGCTTACCTCCCAACACCTCTGGCTAAAATGTCAAACAAGTGAACTATCCCTCTAACACCGCTGGCCAGCTCTTTCAACTCCAGCCTTTACTACCCCTGGCCAGCTCTTTCAACTCCAGCCTTTACCACCCCTGGCCAGCTCTTTCAACTCTAGCCTTTACCACCCCTGGCCAGCTCTTTCAACTCCAGCCTTTACCACCCCTGGTCAGCTTTTTCAACTCCATCCTTTACCACCCCTGGCCAGCTCTTTCAACTCCAGCCTTTACCACCCCTGGCCAGCTCTTTCAACTCCAGCCTTTACCACCCCTGGCCAGCTCTTTCAACTCCAGCCTTTACCACCCCTGGCCAGCTCTTTCAACTCCAGCCTTTACCACCCCTGGCCAGCTCTTTCAACTCCAGCCTTTACCACCCCTGGCCAGCTCTTTCAACTCCAGCCTTTACCACCCCTGGCCAGCTCTTTCAACTCCAGCCTTTACCACCCCTGGCCAGCTCTTTCAACTCCAGCCTTTACCACCCCTGGCCAGCTCTTTCAACTCCAGCCATTGTTTAGACTTCACTTTCTTTTCACTTTCTTTTCAGTATCTAAAATGAAGGGAAGTTGGATGTGACCAGCTATCAAATTAAACAATGCAACTGCATGATTTCAGCAAGCCATACTGGAGAGTTTTGTTTGAGATCTGTCTGAAAGCTCAGCTAACCGCAAAGCATAAACATATCCCTGAGAGCAGCAACATTAAGGATTAGTTTAAAGTGATGTCCTGGGGCGATGGGGCAGGCTGAGACATGCAGACATTACAGAAAGCATAGCCAGCAGAACACTGAGCCTTTCAAAATTCTAACAAACATTCATTCTACAAACTCCAGCAGTTTGTGGAATGACATATACACAACCTGACATATGATACAGGCATTTAATGTGGTGATAGTATACTAGTATACTAAAAAAGGACAAATATACTGTATACCCTCCTTCATTTGAAGAGCAATACCATCTGCAACGCAGACTGGGAGAATCATGAATGAGCTCAACGTCCTGCCGTGTGTACTATAAAGGAGAGTACGGTGCTCTCCATCAGCGCCATACGGGTGGCACAGTAAAGAACAATACTAGTCATATTCTTTTTAGATCACGAACATCCGCTCTGAGGTGTTGGAAGCCAGGGTCAGGCACAGTGCAGCGGCAGTACCAGTATCAGCGCTCACCCTGGTTGGTACAGTTGGCATGGGTCTCGTCGCTGTAGTCTCCACAGTCATTGTCCCCGTCACAGGTCCAGTACTCAGGGATGCAGCGGCCGCTGTTACACTTAAACTGAACACTGGAGCAGGAGTGGCTGCAGCCAGCCTCATCACTGTTGTCACCACAGTCGTTGTCTGAACACACACACGAGAGAGAGAGAGAAAGTCACAGAGAGAGACAGAGAGAGAGAGAGAGAGAGTGAGAGAAAGACACAGAGAGAGAGCGAGAGGGAGACAGAAAGAGAGAGAGAGAGACAGAATGAGAAAGACAGAGAGAGAGAGAGAAAGACAGAGAGAGAGAGACAGAGAGACAGAGAGAGACAGACAAGGCAGGCGCACACACACACACACACAGGTAGCATTTATTAAGAACTTTCATGAATAATCCATTATAAACGCTTATAAATGCTTAATACACTCGTATACAGGTTATAAATGCTTAGGAATGGTAATACTTACAATACTTGAAGGAGACATAATGCCTAGTTAAATTAAAAATATAAATAAATAATGCTCACCGTTATCACAGCGCCAGTTGACGTTGATGCAACGTCCGTTGGCACAGGTGAACTGGGTGAGGGGGAAGCAGGTGGGGTAGGCTGGGGGAGGAGAGAGGGAACCTTTCAAAATGGCGTCCTAGAAACACCATCATAAGCAACAAACAGACCTCTCTTGGCCCACTTGAAACTAAGTAATGGAAGTGTCTAAAACCCCAAATGGGGTTTTCCAACACACGCACAAATGCATCATAGCTAAAATGTTGCAGTATGTCTGGGTTGAATGTGGTGACTGCTCTGAGTTTTAGGAAATTAACAAACTGTCTGTCAGGTATGAACAGTGCAGCGATTTTATTTTGAAATGCTGTGACCACACGCAGCATTTTCCCAGAGTTTTAACTTTCCCTTGGAGCTGGAGATTCACCGGGTTCAGGTGGCAGGTGATGTCTGTTAAAACAGCCTTAATATCCACTGTGGATCATCCAGCTCTGGCTCCTCTCTCCCCTTGCTTGCAACAAATTCACGGATTTGATGGAGGAGAGAGAGTAATCTTTCCAAAACTCTGCCACGAGACAGCCATCTCACCTCATTGTGAAATATCAAGTCGTCGTATTCTGTTTGGTATTCCTCCAATAACTCGCAGAATTGCCGTGATTCAGTTCCCTCCCAATTATAATGTTCACCACGCGCACGACTTCCTGCATCACATTCTGTAAGTCACAGTCTGAGTTTAGCCACAAGTGCTTCCTGATGAATGATACAATAAAACGTAAGAAAGGGAATAACCTCTCTTTCTCATCAGGCCTTTGAGTCCCTTCTCCTTCACTCGCATGTTTGGGGCGCCGTCAGTGCACACGAATGCCAGATTTGCCCAGTCAATATTATTGTCAGCAAAAAATGTAACAAGGGCTTTCAGAATATCCTCTCATGTTTGTCCCTGAAGGGTCGGTAAACATAAAATGTCCTCTATGAATGTCTCGTTTTGAGGGTAGCAGACCAAAACACATAATTGGGCAATGTCACTTATAGTAGTACATCAGTAGTACATCAGTGCGTTCATCAAGCGGAATACTGAAACACGGATATGACAGTAATCAGTTGCTTACCGATGTCCTTGTCAATGTCTTCTATGAGTCTTGTTATGGTCGAGTCTGAGAGTTGCAGTCCCTTAATTTGCTTTAGGATCGGACCCTTTTTTTCCATTTTGGCCTTAAATGACATACCCAAATCTAACTGCCTGGAGCTCAGGCCCTGAAGCAAGGATATGCATATTCTTGATACTATTTGAAAGGAAACATTTTTGAATTTTGTGTAAATGTGAAATTAATATAGGAGAATATCACATTAGATCTGGTAAAGTTGTATTTTTTAAATCATCTTTCAATTGCTAGAGAAAGGCCACAATGTATTATTCCAGTTTAGGCACAAGTTAGATGTTGGCCACTAGATGTCAGCAGTGTCCGTGCAATGTTTTAGACTGATCCAATGAACTATTGCATTTCTGTTCAAAATGTTGTATCAAGTCTGCCCAAATGTGCCTAATTGGTTTATTGACACATTTTCAAGTTCATAACTGTGCACTCTCCTCAAACAATAGCATGGTCTTGTTTCACTGTAATAGCTACTGTAAATTGGATAGTGCAGTTAGATTAAGAAGAATCTAAGCGTTCTGCCCATATCAGATATGTCTATGTCCTGGGAAATGTTCTTGTTGCTTATAACCTCATGCTAATCACATTAGTGCACGTTAGCTCAACTGTCCCATGGGGGGGGGTCACCGATCCCGTAGAGGTTTTAAAATAGCATACAATATTTCGGCTGAGGCCAAAAAACATTATTTGACAATCTTCGCGTCTGTGAAGGCCTTGTTTCTCGCAAGTATCCATGCAATCTCATATGTTGCCTCTGTCGTTTTCTCTGCAACAGTGCTAGATCTGTCCACCATTTGTTGTTGTCCTTTGAGCTGTCCTTTGAGTTGCTCTATTTGGTTGTTTCTGATTTTGCTTTGTGGCGGATATGTTTTGTCAAAGTGGACATGGTGTGACTGGAAATGTTGCTCTAAATTTGCTCGTTAAAAACATGACTGCCTTCTGGCAAATAAAACAAAGTGAGCTTGTCCCATCACGCAGTACCAAAAAATACTTGTCTGTCCATTTCTCTTGGAACTTTCTGTGTTCTTCTTGAATTGACCGTATCCTTCTCTAGCCACCAGAACCATGTTTGCTACGTTATCTAGCTGCATTTCCCTGCCGCCATCTTCCTGGTTTTCTTGGTTCTCCAGTGGTTGTTTGTTCATAGCTGTCACGTTGTTCTCCAGCTTTTCCCCCTCGTTTTCATTGTCAATAGATTTATTTTAATTTTTTACAATAAATCGTCCCATGTCGACCAGACTGTAAAATTAGCTAGTAGAAAACTGATATGTATCGGTTGCTTTAGCTGAACAGTTGCATTTCGGCAAACGTTTTATTTTGGCCTTTCTGTTTAACAGCTGCGCTATACTGCTATCTATCTGCCGCCCAGGGAACAATTGACAAATTCAATGAAATGATTCAGGCCAGCATTAAACACATTGAATTGAAATTGTATCATTGCTATGTATTATGAATGGAAAATCACAGCGAGCCGCAAGAGTTCCTGCGGTCGCGCAATGAGTACCACTGGGCTAAAGCATAAATACATCTGGTGATCAGGCTTCAGGTATAGTGAGAAGAATTTCCAACGAAACACCAACCGAGCAAAATATAGAATGCTACAGAGGTGATGTGTGATGAGATAAGGACCCACCACAGGAGTCCGGCTCGTCAGAACGGTCCCCACAGTCATCATCCAGGTCACATGTCCAGGAAGTGGGGATGCAGCGCCCACTGGCACACGCATACTGGTTGGGTGGGCACGTACGAGCTTGAAAGGGGTGGAAGATAATAGCATTATAGAGAGATGTGAAAGGTGTGTGTGTGTGTGTGTGTGTGTGTGTGTGCAGTGTTGAGTAGTAGTTAACTACATGCAGTTCAACTAATAATGCAACTACAATTTGCAGTAGCATGGTGGTAGTTAAAATTCCAATATTGGTAGTGTTTCCAGTAGTTAATGACTTTTTTTGCCATGTAGCGGTGTAGCTAACTACAGGAACTACACACTACTGTTTTACCATGTAGCGGTGTAGCTAACTACAGGAACTACACACTACTGTTTTACCATGTAGCGGTGTAGCTAACTACTGGAACTACACACTACAGTTTTGTGCAAAAATAATAGAAAATAAAGGGTGAGGTAGGCATCCGACCATAGTTTTTGTGTTCAATGGGCTAAATGACACATTATGTTAATTTTGTGTACCTGAGCAGGTGGTATTGGACTCATCCTCATCGTTTCCACAGTCATTGTCCCCGTCACAGAGCCAGCGCAGGGGGATACAACGGTTATTCTGGCACTTGAACCGGTCCGATGGACAGGTGTGCAGGTCTGGAGGAGAGAAAAGAAAGACAGTAGGATTAGAATGTTAGAATTAGAATGTAAGATCAATAGAATTAAAACATTAGAATAAGAATGTAAGATCAATAGAATTAGAACATTATAATTAGAATGTAAGATCAATAGAATTAGAATGTAAGATCAATAGAATTAAAACATTAAAATTAGAATGTTAGATCAATAGAATTAGAACATAAGAATTAGAATGTTAGATCAATAGAATTACAACATTAGAATTAGAATGTAAGATGTTTAGAATTAGAACATTAGAATTAGAACGTTAGATCAATAGAATTAGAATTAGAACATTACAATTAGAATGTTAGATCAATAGAATTAGAACATTAGAATAAGAATGTAAGCTCAATAAAATTATAACATTAGAATTAGAATGTTAGATCAATAGAATTACAACATTAGAATTAGAATGTAAGATGTTTAGAATTAGAACATTAGAATTAGAATGTTAGATCAATAGAATTAGAATTAGAACATTACAATTAGAATGTTAGATCAATAGAATTAGAACATTAGAATAAGAATGTAAGCTCAATAAAATTATAACATTAGAATTAGAGTTAAAGTTCAATATAATTAAAATATTAGAATTAAAATGTTAGATCAATAGAATTAGAACATTAGAATTAGAATGTAAGATCAATAGAATTAGAACATTAGAATTAGAATGTTAGACCAATAGAATTAGAACATTAAAATTAGAATGTAAGATCAATAGAATTAGAACATTAGAATTAGAATGTTAGATCAATAGAATTAGAACATTAGGATTAGAATGTTAGATCAATAGAATTAGAACTATAGAATTAGAACGTAAGATCTTTAGAATTAGAACATTAAAATTAGAATGTAAGATCAATAGAATTAGAACATTAGAATTAGAATGTAAGATCAATAGAATTAGAACATGTTTTTACAGTATCTCTACAAGAGGGACTGTGTCACAAAGGAGTCTCCTATAACTGGCCTAATATAAGGGGATTTTCAATAACTGTAAGTTCATAAAGCTGACATTACACATCTATAAGCACATTATGTTTTAGGATGATGGAGGTTCTGCTGCTCCGACTGCTCTGTCATGCACTGGAAGTGGGACGTTCATGTATACACAGAGAAATCCTAGTTTTACTAATTGTCGCATGAAGAGAGAGTTAGATGGAGAAACTATGGGCCTATTTAACAGTCAATAGATATTTAATATTCAATTGACGCATGTTTCAAAGAAGAGGCAGTATTAGTGCTGGATCAGCTTTAAACAAAGCTCATGCTCTGCTGCTGCTCCTACTCAGCTCATGATTCTTAACTGTGCATGTCATGCATGGTTGTTATTGTTGTTGCTGTTGTTGTTGTGTGTGTGTGTTGCTCAGTAACCACGGCGAAGGAGTGGCGGCGTGACACTACTCACGGCAGAGCTCAGGCGCCTCGTCGCTGTTGTCCAAACAGTCGTTGTCACCGTCACACTTCCATCGCTCCTGGATACAGCGGTTGTTCTTACAGGCAAACTCTCCGGGCTGACACTGAGGAGGAGGGATGTAGGTGGGGTTGGCTAGGGAGAGAGAGAGTGAGGAAAGGAGAAGACTGTTAGGGACACTCTAGTAGAGCAACGTCTCTTAATGTCAGCTGTTCATATTCGGGAAATATGGGATGCATTTATCTACTTATGAGGGCTATTAGAACCAATTCAGCTGAAGAAAGCAGGTCTGAGACATTTGTTTCTCCACTCACCAGCTTAAACATGGACATTCCATACAGCATCCCAGATCAACTTAAAATAATATTTTAACATATTCTAATTGAGACCATCCCAATGCATACCTTTACAGGTGACATTGTCGTCATCCAGTATCTGGTCGTCAGCACAGCCACAGGACCTGCCATCAGGGATAGCCAGACACAGACTGCTGCAGCCACCGTTTTTCACACGACACAGGTTGGTGCCTATTGAAACACCAACAGAAGACAGGCAGACAGGGCCGTTAGCATTGTTACCAAGCTCATTTCCTATTTGGGCCATTAAAGTATTCATGCATTCATTCATTCACATCTAGGCTAGCTAAATCACTGACACATTATAACCTTTTACGAAATTTGACAAGAAGTTTTGGCATGTGTTATGATGACACTTCATGACTTGCTTGTTCACTGTCTTGTATAGTGTTACCTAGTGTCACCCATATAGTGTTACCTAGTGTTACCCATATAGTGTTACCTAGTGTCACCCATATAGTGTTACCTAGTGTCACCCATATAGTGTTACCTAGTGTCACCCATATAGTGTTACCTAGTGTCACCCATATAGTGTTATCTAGTGTCACCCATATAGTGTTACCTAGTGTTACCCATATAGTGTTACCTAGTGTCACCCATATAGTGTTACCTAGTGTCACCCATATAGTGTCACCTAGTGTCACCCATATAGTGTTACCTAGTGTCGCCCATATAGTGTTACCTAGTGTTACCCATATAGTGTTACCTAGTGTTACCCATATAGTGTTACCTAGTATCACCCATATAGTGTTACCTAGTGTCACCCATATAGTGTTACCTGGTGTTACCCATATAGTATTACCTAGTGTTACCTAGTGTTATCTATATAGAGTTACCTAGCATTATCTATATAGTACTTTCCATTAAAGGTACCTTGCTGCTGGTGAGCGTCATACACGCGGATCTCGAAGAGGGGTGGTCGTTCATTTCGGAGCAGCGTGACAGTGCTGGTGGTGGTGTCCAGTTTGAAGATGCTGCCGCCACGGTACTCGTTCCAAAACAGGAAGTGCTTGTAGTGACACAGGCCGAAGGCGTGGTTCAGCTCACTTCCCTCATACACCATCTGACCAATGAGAGAGAGAAAATTATCATACAACACAGATCATGACCCCTGGTCATGGTGAAAGTCAAAAGCATAGAAGCCTCTTTTTTATATATACATTTTGGGAGTATTTGCTGACACTTGATTTAGACAGTTTGGCAATCAGATGGGATATAGGCAGGTGGGAGAAACAGTAGGAGTGTGGATGTGGGGATTGAACCTCAGTCTCTGGTGGGGAGATTTGTATATGTGTGATCATTAGGGTTAGGTCTAGGCTTAGTAAGCAGTCTAACTGACCTTGCGCTCTGTGGTGTTGAGGTAAACCATCTCGATGCGGTCGTAGTATGCATCCACCCAGTACAGGACACCCTGCGGGATGTCCAGACTCAGGCCGTTGGGCCACAGCACTGTCTTACTGGTCAGCAGGACCTGGTCATGCGAACCGTCCATCCACGCCTTCTTGATCTTCCCTCGGTTAGTCTTCTTGGGGTCCTCCTCCCAGTCTGTCCAGTACATCCACCTGGAACACAATCACACGTTCTGTTAGAGCATTACTACGTTTGCAAACTTCAAGTAACTTTCCTGAAATTCACAGGTTTTCCAGAAATCCCCCAAAAAGTGTTCCCCCAGGAATCCTCCAACCAGCATTTCTGGAAAACCTAGGATTTTGGGAAATGTACAGAAATATTACAATACATTCTCATAGGGTGATGTCTCTGTGTGAGATGGATACTATAGCAATAGAACATAAGGAGGGCATAATGTCTGACCCGTGCTGGGGGTCCACGACGATGGCGCGAGGGTGGGTCATCTTGCCCTCAATGAGGGTTTTGCGTGTCTGAGAGGCCTTCTCCAACCTGGCCACACTGATGGTCTTCATGGGCCCATCGTCTGTCCAGTATAGGTTACCTGCCATCCAGTCTACCGCTATCCCCTCCACGGTGTGGATGCCTGAGGGAAGGAAAGAAGGGAGGAAGGGACAGAAGGATAGAGGAAGGGATAGAGAGAGGGAGAGAGCGAGAGTGACTTTCTACTAGGGCTTGGTATTGGCAGGGACCTTTGTATCACAATTCCTAGGTAGCTATCTGATTCATCTCGTGATTCTATACGCATCACAGTTCTATATGAATTGCGATTTGATTTTGTAATAGGGTGGAACAGAGGGTTGTTGTAATGCATTTCATGTGAAACACTATGGTACCAGATCAGTCCTCACCATCCTTCAGGATGGTGTCTCTCTCGGTGCCGTCGATCTTCTGCCGTCCAATTAAATAACTCACGGCGTCAGCGAAGTAGACAAATTCGCTCTCGGCGTGGAAGTCCAGCGCCCTCGGGTTCATCAGGTTCTCAATGGGGATCATGTACTCGTCTGGGACCTTGGCATTCATGTCCATGCCACGGATGATGCCAGGGCGGCCCTTACCGTACACCAGGAACAACTCGTGTTCAGGTTCTGCAGAGGGAATATCAGAAAACATTCCATCATTGTCATGGGAACATCGCTGAACGGTTAGTTACAAGATTGGAGAAACACAACAACGAGACCTTTTCGGTCCAAAGAGTATGTCGTGGTTATATAAATGGTAAAAATTTTTGCTTCAAGAAATTATATTCAACTCATATTGCTACTACATAAATTGCAGGTCTGTTCTGTATGGAGTTCAATGCTGAGCTGAGATGTGCTGTTGTGTGTGATTTCCATGCTATGCTCAGTGTATGGCATTCAATTCAATTCAATTCAATTAAAACTTAGAAAGTACTCACTCTTGCAGGACTTCCCATCGCTGCCCAGGCTGAATCCAGAGCGACAGCGGCAGGTCCAGGTCTTGTGGCTGTTCCCCAGCAGACAGAGGTCTGAGCAGCCTCCTGGCTTCTTAAACTGGTCCGGGGCACACGCATGACTCTTCTCTCTCACTGGGCACCAGCGGACAAGAGAGGGGTCAAGGGACAGTGGTCAGAAGTGAATGATCAGCACTAGGCACCAACATGGCTACAACTAGATACAGATAGATAGATACTCTTCTGGACTCCTACAACCAGGATTTCAGGAAAACGGTACCATCCTTTTGCTGCCCTAGGCCTGTACCTAGATGGAGGTTGGTGTGTCTGGTGGTACACGTGCAGGGCTGGAACAAAAACCTGTGCACACTCGGTTCCAAACTTCATGGCAAAGATTGTCCAATTCCTACAGCGGCTGTTCTGGATACATGCATGGGGGTTTGTGGGTGTGAACTTACCTGGGGGTTGGCGTCTCTGATGGTACACGTGCAGGGCGGCGCCGCGGTCCACCCTGGTAACCACTGTGTAGTCAGAGGAGTTGAAACGGTTGATCCGGATCACACTGGTCTTAGCGGGGTTTAGGTTGCCTTCGTCTGAGTTGGTGGCGTACAGGTAGTTCTCAAACACCGTCAGCCCATAAAGGTGTTCAATCTAACAGATTAACAACAGAAACACAGTCCGAGTTAGTGTCTGTATGTGTATTGTGTATGTGTGTATGTGCGTGTGTGTGTCCTCACCAGCAGGCCCTGTATGATGGTGTGTCTGTTCTTGCCTTCGTAGTCCACCACCTCTACGTAGTCCAGGTAGGCATCAGCCCAGTAGACCAGCCTGTTGACCAGGTCCAGGGTGATACCGTGGGGGAACACGATCTTACTATCCACCAGCTTGGTCCGGTTCTGACCGTCCATGTCACAACGCTCCACCTTGGGAGTTTGACCATAGTCCGTGAAGAATACCTTCCTGTAGGGAGCGAGGGGAGGTAGAGGAGCGAGGGGAGGTAGAGGAGCAAGGGGAAGGTAGAGGAGCGATGGGAGGTAGAGGAGTGAAGGGAGGTAGAGGAGCAAAGGGAAGTAGAGGAAAGGGAGGTAGAGGAGCAAAGGGAAGTAGAGGAAAGGGAGGTAGAGGAGCGAACGGAGGTAGAAATGCAAGGGGAGGTAGAGGAGCGAAGGGAGGTAGAGGAGCGAGGGGAGGTAGAGGAGCGAAGGGAGGTAGAGGAAAGGGAGGTAGAGGAGCGAAGGGAGGTAGAAAAGCAAGGGGAGGTAGAGGAGCGAAGGGAGGTAGAGGAGTGAAGGGAGGTAGAGGAGCGAAGGGAGGTAGAGGAGCAAAGGGAGGTAGAGGAGTGAAGGGAGGTAGAGGAGCGAAGGGAGGTAGAGGAGCAAAGGGAGGTAGAGGAGCAAAGGGAAGTAGAGGAAAGGGAGGTAGAGGAGCGAACGGAGGTAGAAATGCAAGGGGAGGTTGAGGAGCGAAGGGAGGTAGAGGAGCAAAGGGAGGTAGAGGAAAGGGAGGTAGAGGAGCGAAGGGAGGTTGAGGAGCGAAGGGAGGTAGAGGAGCGAAGGGAGGTAGAGGAGCGAAGGGAGGTAGAGGAAAGGGAGGTTGAGGAGCGAAGGGAGGTTGAGGAGCGAAGGGAGGTAGAGGAGCGAAGGGAGGTAGAGGAGCGAAGGGAGGTAGAGGAGCGAAGGGAGGTAGAGGAGCGAAGGGGAGTAGAGGAGCGACGGGAGGTAGAGGAGTGTGTGGGGATATTAAATTGAGGAAAAGGAGGACTGACCGCATTATAATGTACTTCTTCAATTTATATTTGACCCCTCAAATTCAAGATGCACCAAACCATTTTGACGTGCCAGCATCAACAAGGGTAAGTGATCATGCATGTTGCACGTGTGTGTATGTCTTAGAGGAGGAAGTGTTCTGACTGACTAAGGGCTGGGTGGGCAGTCACCTGACTGACTAAGGGCTGGGTGGGCAGTCACCTGACTGACTAAGGGCTGGGTGGGCAGTCACCTGACTGACTAAGAGCTGGGTGGGCAGTCACCTGACTGACTAAGGGCTGCGTGGGCAGTCACCTGACTGACTAAGAGCTGGGTGGGCAGTCACCTGACTGACTAAGGGCTGGGTGGGCAGTCACCTGACTGACTAAGGGCTGGGTGGGCAGTCACCTGACCAGAAGGACCAAGGGGAAGTACACAAGAAAGCATCTCAGGGCACTTCTTAGGGGTCTCTGGGGTTGTTATCGGGGTAGTGCTCACCCCATGAGGGGGTCCAGGGCGATGCCTTTAGGGTTGTAGAGCCCCTGATCCAGCAGAGTGACACACGTCTGGCCGTCGACATTGCACACAAATATACGATCGTCCATGTTGTCCTCAAAGTAGAAGTTTCCTGTCAGCCAGTCAATAGCCATCTGCTCCACATCTGGTGGCATACAGAAAAGGGGTTACAATGCCTTGCAAAAGTATTCACCCCCTTTGGCATTTCCCGATTTTGTTGCATTACAACCTGTAATTTAAATAGATGTTTATTTGTATTTCATGTAATGAACAGACACAAAATATTCAAAATTGGTGAAATTAAAGTTTTTTTTTTATTACTTGTTTCAAAATTATTCTTTTTTTTTTAAAGGGAAAAGTGGTGCGTGCATATGTATGCACTCCCTTTGCTATGAAGCCCCTAAATAAGATCTGGTGCAACCAATTACCTTCAGAAGTCACATAATTAATTAAATAAAGTCCACATGTGTCACATGATCTCAGGGTATATATACACCTGTTCTGAAAGGCCACAGAATCTGCAACACTACTAAGCAAGTGTAAGGGATTTCCTCCTCTTCTTCCGAAGAGGAGAGGCGAAAAGGATCAGAGGACCAATATGCGGCGTGGTAAGTGTCCATGGTTCTTTTAATATGTAAACTTACTCATGAACAACTGATACAACAAAACAAGAAACGTGTGAAATCCTAAACAGCCCTATCTGGTGCAAAACACAAAGACAGGAACAATCACCCACAAACACACAGTGACACCCAGGCTACCTAAGTATGATTCTCAATCAGAGACAACTAATGACACCTGCCTCTGATTGAGAACCATACTAGGCCGAAACATAGAAAACCCCAAATCATAGAAAATCAAACATAGACTGCCCACCCAACTCACGCCCTGACCATACTAACTAAATACAGAACACAGGAAATAAAGGTCAGAACGTGACAGTACCCCCCCCCCCCCAAAGGTGCGGACTCCGGCCGCAAAACCTTGACCTATAGGGGAGGGTCTGGGTGGGCGTCTGTCCGCGGTGGCGGCTCTGGCGCAGGACGCGGACCCCACTTCACCATTGTCTTAGTCCGCCTTATTGTCCGCCTCCGTGGCTTTCTCACCATGGCCACCCCTCTCAATGACCCCACTGGACAGAGGGGCAGCTCGGGACAGAGGGGCGGAAGCTCTGGCGCCTCTGGGCTGAGGCGCCTCAGACAGGCGGGAGGCTCGGGCAGCGGCGCCGGACAGGCGGGAGGCTCCGGCAGCGGCGCCGGACAGGCGGGAGGCTCCGGACAGGCGGGAGGCTCCGGACAGGCGGGAGGTTCCGGCAGCGGCGCCGGACAGGCGGGAGGCTCCGGCAGTGGCGCCGGACAGGCGGGAGGCTCCGGCCGCAGCGCCGGACAGGCGGGAGGCTCCAGACAGGCGGGAGGCTCCGGCAGCGGCGCCGGACAGGCGGGAGACTCCGGCAGCGGCGCCGGACAGGCGGGAGACTCCGGCAGCAGCGCCGGACAGGCGGGAGGCGCCGGACAGGCGGGAGGCTCCGGCAGCGGTGCCGGACAGGCGGGAGGCTCCGGACAGGCGGGAGGCTCCGGCAGCGGCGCCGGACAGGCGGGAGGCTCCGGCAGCGGCGCCGGACAGGCGGGAGGCTCCGGCAGCGCTGGAGAGGAGGGAGCCCCTGTAAGGATGGGCCGGAGAGACAGCCTGGTGCGGGGGGCTGCCACCGGAGGGCTGGTGCGTGGAGGTGGTGACGGATAGACCGGGCCGTGCAGACGCACTGGAGCTCTTGAGCACCGAGCCTGCCCAACCTTACCCGGTTGAATGGTCCCGGTCGCCCTGCCAGTGCGGCGAGGTGGAATAGCCCGCACTGGGCTATGCAGGCGAACCGGGGACATGTGCGCAAGGTTGGTGCCATGTAAGCCGGCCCAAGGAGACGCACTGGAGACCAGATGCGTAGAGCCGGCTTCATGGCATTTGGCTCGATGCCCACTCTAGCCCGGCCGATACGCGGAGCTGGAATGTACCGCACCGGGCTGTGCACCCGCACTGGGGACACCGTGCGCTCCACCGCATAACACGGTGCCTGCCCGGTCTCTCTTGCCCCCCGGTAACCACAGGGAGTTTGCACAGGTCTCCTACCTGGCATAGCCATACTCCCTGTGAGCCCCCCCCCCCAAGACATTTTTGGGGCTGACTCTCGGGCTTCCATCCGCTCTGCCGTGCTAGTTCCTCATAATGCCGCCTCTCTGCTTTTGCTGCCTCCAGCTCGGCCTTGGGGCGGCAATATTCTCCTGGCTCTGCCCAGGGTCCTTTACCATCTAGAATCTCCTCCCAAGTCCATCTCTCCAAATAGTGCAGCCTCTCCCACTGCTGCTGCTCTTGCTGCTGCTGCCTCTGTTGCTTCTCCTGCTGCTGCTCCTGCTGCTGCTGCCTCTGTTGCTTCTCCTGCTGCTGCTTTTGCCGTTGCCCGTTACCACGCCGCTTGGTCCTTGGTTGGTGGGTGATTCTGTAAGGGATTTCCTCCTCTTCTTCCGAAGAGGAGAGGCGAAAAGGATCAGAGGACCAATATGCGGCGTGGTAAGTGTCCATGGTTCTTTTAATATGTAAACTTACTCATGAACAACTGATAAAACAAAACAAGAAACGTGTGAAACCCTAAACAGCCCTATCTGGTGCAAAACACAAAGACAGGAACAATCACCCACAAACACACAGTGACACCCAGGCTACCTAAGTATGATTCTCAATCAGAGACAACCAATGACACCTGCCTCTGATTGAGAACCATACTAGGCCGAAACATAGAAAACCCCAAATCATAGAAAATCAAGACTGCCCACCCAACTCACGCCCTGACCATACTAACTAAATACAGAACACAGGACATAAAGGTCAGAACGTGACAGCAAGGAGCACCACCAAGCAAGCGGCACCATGAAGACCAATGAGTTCTCCAAACAGGTCAGGGACAAAGTTGTGGAGAAGTACAGATCAGGGTTGGGTTATAAAAAAATATAAGAAACTTTGAACATCCCACGGAGCACCATTAAATCCATTATTACAAAATGGAAAGAATATGGCACCACAACAAACCTGCCAAGAGAGGGCCGCCCACCAAAAATCACGGACCAGGCAAGGAGGACATTAATCAGAGAGGCAACAAAGAGACCAAAGATAACCCTGAAGGAGCTGCAAAGATCCACAGCGGAGATTGGAGTATCTGTCTATAGGACCACTTTAAGCCGTACACTCCACAGAGCTGGGCTTTACTGAAGAGTGGCCAGAAATAAGCCATAACTTAAACAAAGAAATAAGCAAACACGTTTCGTGTTTGCCAAAAGGCATGTGGGAGACTCCCCAAACATATGGAAGATGGTACTCTGGTCAGATGAGACTCAAATGTACCTTTTGGCCATCAAGGAAAATGCTATGTCTGGCACAAACCCAACAACTCTCATCACCCCGAGAACACCAGTGAAGCATGGTGGTGGCAGCATGATGCTGTGGGGATGTTTTTCATCAGCAGGGACTGGAAAACTGGTCAGAATTGAAGGAATCATGGATGGCGCTAAATACTTCCAAAGATTTGAGACTGGGACGGAGGTTCACCTTCCATCAGAACATTGACACTAAGCACACTGCTAAAGCAACACTCAAGTGGTTTAAGGGGAAACATTTAAATGTCTTGGAATGGCCTAGTCAAAGCCCAGACCTCAATCAAATTGAGAATCTGTGGTATGACTTAATGATTGCTGTACACCAGCGGAACCCATCCAACTTGAAGGAGCTGGATCAGTTTTGCCTTGAAGAATGGGCAAAAATCCCAGTGGCTAGATGTGCCAAGCTTAAATGTGGTACAAAAGGTGGCTCTACAAAGTATTGACTTTGGAGGGTGAATAGCACGCTCAAGTGTTCTGTTTTTTGTAGTTTGTTTAAAAATATTAAATAAAAAATATTTAGCATCTTCTAAGTGGTAGTGGCATGTTGTGTAAATGAAATGATACAAGCCCCTCAAAATATATTTTAATTCCATGTTGTAAGGCAACAAAATAGGCAAAATGCCAAGGGTGGTGAATACTTTCTCAAGGCACTGTTAGTATGTGGGTGATACAGGCAGAGAGATGTTTTTATTATTTTGGAACTTTTGTGAGTGTAATGTTTACCGTTAATTATTATCTACTTCGCTTGCTTTGGCAATGTTAACATATGTTTCTCATGCCAATAAAGCCCTTAAATTGAATTGAATAGAATTGAGAGGAGAGCAAGAGAGTTTGAGAGAGAAGGCAACACAATTAGCAACACAATGTGACCCAACCAAATCAAGAGAAAACAAAAAGATAATTACTTGACACATTGGAAATAATTAACAAAAAAACAGAGCAAACAGAGCAAAAATGCTATTTGGCCCTAAACAGAGAGTACACAGTGGCAGAATACCTGACCCAAACTTAAGGAAAGCTTTGACTATGTACAGAGTCAGTAAGCATAGCCTTGCTATTGAGAAAGGCCGCCGTAGGCGGACATGGCTCTCAAGAGAAGACAGGCTATGTGCTCACTGCCCACAAAATGAGGTGGAAACTGAGCTGTACTTCCTAACCTCCTCCCCAATGTATGACCATATTAGAGACACATATTTCCCTCCGATTACACAGATCCACAAAGAATTTGAAAACAAACCCAATTTTGATAAACTCCCATATCTACTGGGTTAAATACCACAATGGCAATCACAGCAGCAAGATGTGTGACCTGTTGCCACAAGAAAAGGGCAACCAGTGAAGAACAAACACCATTGTAAATACAACCCATATTTATGCTTATTTATTTTCCCTTGTGTACCCTTAACCATTTGTACATCGTTACAACACTGTATATATACGTAATATGACATTTGTAATGTCTTTTTGTTTGTTTATTGTTTTAAAACTTCTGTATCTGTAATGTTTACTGTTAATTTTTATTGTTTATTTCACTTTTGTATATTTTCTACCTCACTTGTTTTGGCAATGTTAACACGTTTCCCATGCCAATGAAGCCCCTTGAATTGAATTGAATTGAATTGAGAGAGAGAGAGAGAGAGAGAGAGAGAGAGTGAGAGACAGAGAGAGAGAGAGAGAGAGAGAGACAGAGAGAGAGAGAGAGAGAGAGAGAGTTAGAGAGGATCAGACAGAGAGAGAGAGTGAGAGAGAATTAAAGTGTGAGAGAGAGAGTTATAGAGAGAGAGAGACAGAGAGAGACAGAGCGAGTTAGAGACAGAGAGAGAGAGAGAGAGAGAGAGAGAGAGCGAGTTAGAGACAGAGAGAGAGAGCGAGAGAGAGAGAGCGAGAGAGAGAGAGAGAGCGAGAGAGAATTAGAGTGAGAGACAGAGAGAGAGAGACAGAGTGTTAACAAGAGAGACAGAGAGAGCGAGAGAGGAGACTAAACAAGAGCCGCATTGTAATTTAGGAGTTCCTGTCATGGTGTTACATTGGCTAGTCTAGAGGGTTGTCCACCACTTGAATGGAGTGACATACTTTGAGAGAAAGAGGGGAGGGGAGAGGAGAGGAGAGGGAGAGAAGGAGAGAGACAGCGAGACAGACAGAAAAAATATTGGCGCTGAACTGACCCAAACACAGCCCATTAGCCCAGCCCACCCAGTGGGAGAGAAAGAGATTAACCCTCTCCACCAACCCACAGACTGCTTGGTGACCTGACATGCCCCAACCCTGACTAACAACCCTGCCTCATTCATATACCCTTTTCACACAACTGAGTTGAGCCAAGCCGAACCAAGCTAAGCCAAGCTAAGCCAGGCGGTGCAGGTTATGTATCCGACATAGTTGCTGGAACCGTGCTTAAAATGACAAGGTTCATCAGAGACAGCCCAGCAAAATACAGTTGGAATCGGTATGGTAGTGTAGAAAGGGTAACACCTGTCCATGGGAAAGACTGACAACACACACTCGCTCTATCTGAGCACTGACTGACTGCCTGACTCTCTGGCTGACTGTCTGAATAGCTAGCTGACTGACTGGCTGCCAGACTCACTGGCTGAATGGCTGGCTGAGAAGATTGACAGCAGAATGAGGAAAAATAGCTGGGTTTGAATTAAATGCTAATAGTGTTATTTTGGAGGCTGTGGTTCGACCCTCTTGGTTTCTTCCAGCTGACTACCCGAGCAAGGGCTAGTCTCTGACAATGAGAGTCTATCTGTGAGAAGGCGGTTGGGTAGGGAGTGTGGAGGGGCAGTTCCACAGAGAGACCTAGCCTGTCCCATCCCACCCCCCAGTAGTTTGCCTGTTCCATTCCACCCCCCTATTGTTTGCCTGTCCCATCCCACCCCCCCTTGTAGTTTGCCTGTCCCATCCCAACCACCTATAGTTAGCCTGTCCCATCCCACCCACTTGTATGTAGCCTGTCCCATCCCACCCCCCCCTTGTAGTTTGTCTGTCTCATCCCAACCACCTATAGTTAGCCTGTCCCATCCCAACCACCTATAGTTAGCCTGTCCCATCCCAACCACCTATAGTTAGCCTGTCCCATCCCAACCACCTATTGTTAGCCTGTCCCATCCTACCCTCCTGTAGTTAGCCTGTCCCAACCCAACCACCTATTGTTAGCCTGTCCCATCCCAACCACCTAGTTAGCCTGTCCCATCCCAACCACCTATTGGTAGCCTGTCCCATCCTACCCTCCTGTAGGTAGCCTATCCCATCCCAACCACCTATAGGTAGCCTGTCCCATCCTACCCTCCTGTAGGTAGCCTGTCCCATCCCAACCACCTATAGGTAGCCTGTCCCATCCTACCCTCCTGTAGTTAGCCTGTCCCATCCCAACCACCTATTGTTAGCCTGTCCCCTCCTACCCTCCTGTAGGTAGCCTGTCCCATCCCAACCACCTATAGTTAGCCAGTCCCATCCCAACCACCCATAGTTAGCCTGTCCCACCCTACCCTCCTGTAGTTAGCCTGTCCCATCCCAACCACCTATTGTTAGCCTGTCCCATCCTACCCTCCTGTAGGTAGCCTGTCCCATCCCAACTACCTATAGTTAGCCTGTCCCATCCCAACCACCTATAGGTAGCCTGTCCCATCCTACCCTCCTGTAGTTAGCCTGTCCCATCCCAACCACCTATTGTTAGCCTGTCCCATCCTACCCTCCTGTAGGTAGCCTATCCCATCCCACCCTGTCATGCCTAAGAGCAGCCCTTAGCTGTGGGATATTGGCCATATCCCACACCCACTATGGCCTTATTGCTTAATGATAGCCTGTCCCAGGGTTCTGTGACTTAAAATGACATTTTTCGTGAGTCCCATGGTAGGTTTGGCCACTTCCAAAGACAAACCCCAGGTTGGATGACTGAACAATGTTAAACCATGCTGCTACAGGGCTATTCCACAGTGGCACAGAGATAGCCTGTTCCCAGATCTGTTTGTGCTGTCTTCCTATGGTCATTGTCACACCAATGGCACAATAGCACAGACATGTGGGAGACCCGGCTAGGGCAGACACATCTGGGCCTGATGTGTCCCCATTCCCCTGGTCTACAGAGATTCAAAATAAAAGGCCTGCCCCGCTCTTATTTTACCAGGCTAGACAATTTAGAACAAATTCTTATTTACAATGAGGGCCTGGCAAGAGGAAAAAGGCCTCCTGTGGGGACGGGGGATTAAAAAACAAACAATGCAAGACAAACAGTGGATGTGTGTGTGTGTGTTCTCTACTCACATTGAAGGCTGTGCGTGTGTTCTTTACTCACGGTCACGGTGAAAGCTGTGTGTGTGTGTGTTCTCTATTCACATTGAAGGCTGTGCGTGTGTTCTCTACTCACGGTCACGGTGAAAGCTGTGTGTGTGTGTGTGTGTGTGTGTTCTCTATTTACATTGAAGGCTGTGTGTGTGTTCTCTACTCACGGTCACGGTGAAAGCTGTGTGTGTGTGTGTGTGTGTGTGTGTGTGTGTGTGTTCTCCACTCACGGTGCAGGCTGAGTGAGATGTTAATGATCCTGATGTCGTTGACAGTCTTCAGCTCAGGGATGGAGGCACACTTCAGGTGGGTGTTGGCGGACGAGTCGCCCACGTCGATCCAACACACCGTCTCCTGGGCGTAGTTGAAGTCCATGGCAGTGGTCTGTTTTTCAACAATAATAATAATAGCTTGGGTTTTATGTAGCGCTTTTCAAAGACCCAAAAATGCTTCACAACAGTTTAAATTTACAGTTAAAAAGTACAAATCCCAGAGGATAAGAGATAATCAGCATTATAAAACTCTTATTTCCAACGTGGTACAGGTGTAGGGGTTAAGGTTAGGGATAGGGATAGGGATAGGGATAGCTAGGGATATGGTGAGTGGATAGTTAGATGAAATTTTGTTAAAATCAAATCCAATTGTATTTGTCACATGTGGCAAATACAACAGGTGTAGTGAAATTACAGTGAAATGCTGACTTACAAGCCCTTAACCAACAATGCAGAGCATTGAAAAAGAAAATACGAATGTGCTGAATAAACTAAAGGAAAAATAGTAACGCAATAACATAACAATAACGAGGCCAAATACAGGGGGTACCGGTACGAGTCAATGTTGCGGGGTACAGGTTAGTCAAGGTAATTGAGGTAATATGTACATGTAGGTTGGGATAAAGTGACTATGCATAGATAATAAACAGAGAGTAGCAGCAGTGTATGTGAAGAGTGTGAAGGAATGTTCATCACTGTGTGTGGCGTCAATATGCGTGTGTGTGTGTCCCTGTGTGTGTGTGTGTGTGTGTGTGTGTGTGTGTGTGTGTGTGTGTGTGTGTGTGTGTGTGTGTGTGTGTGTGTTCGTGTGTGTCAGTGTAGTACGTGTGAGTGTGTGGTTAGAGTCCAGTGAGTATAATAAGGAAATCCAAAAGAGCTCTAACCTTCTTGGTGCTGATGGCCGGGAGGCGGGTGGGCATGCCACTCAGAGACGTACAGCGGATGTCATTGAGGTTAGCGATCAGCAGCACCGGCAGCTGTTCCACAGGATCTGAAAGAGGGGGGAGAGGAAGAAGAGAGAGAGGAAGGGAGGGGAGAAAGGGAGGCAAGAGAGAGAGCGAGAGAGAGAAAGGGGAGGGAGGCGAGAGAGAGAGAGAGAGAGAGAGAGAGAGAGGGGAGGGAGGGAGGGAAAAAGGGAAGAGAAAGAAGGAGAGGTCGTGAGGGAAGATGGTGAGAGGAGAGGGATGATGGTGAGAGGAGAGGTATGATGGTGAGAGGAGAGGGATAAAAGGAGAGGGGAAGAAAGGTCACATAGCTCTGACATCTCTTCCTTGTAAATTCAATTGTAACAGCATTAGAGAGTGTCACGCTGTACAAATTTCATTCCTCCAATAATAACACAGCATGACAGGACCAAAACAAAACAAATCAACTGACAGTTATTACTTGGTCTAGCTTTAGTCTATGACAAGTGTAGACTACACGTCTGTACAGTATGTTGATGTTTGTTTGATTGTTTGTTTCTCTGTGTGTGTGTGCGTGTGTGTGTGTGTGTGTCTCACCGTTCTTGGCCTTGCAGGAGCGGTTGTCTGGCTGCAGTAGGTAGCCCTCCACACAGCTGCAGGTGTAGGAGCCCTCGTTGTTGGAGCACGTCTGACTGCATGTCCCGTACACACTGCACTCGTTGAAATCTGAGGATTCAGGCAGGGCAATGTCAGTACAGTCAGTTCATCAGTCAGTCAGTCAGTCACTGGTCAGACATGGGACTGTTGTCATATGTTTAGTGTAACTTCATGTACATGTCCAGGACTCAGGAGTCATACCTTTGCATGTCTTTCCATCCTGGCTGACTTCATAGCCAATTTTGCAGTAACACTTGGGCCCTTGGTGTGTTACTGAGCAGTTGCCCTTGCAGCCATGGGTGGCACAGTCTGGTCCAAGCTCTACCACAGAGTGAGATCACAATCACATGAAACACATGGAATGAAACCTGATTGGCAGCAAACGCCATGGTTCACACTAGAGGTCGACCGATTAATCGGAATGGCCGATTAATTAGGGCCGATTTCAAGTTTTCATAACAATCGGAAATCTGTATTTTTGGGCGCCGATTTGCCAATTTTTTTTATTAGATTTTTTTATACCTTTATTTAACTAGGCAAGTCAGTTAAGAACACATTCTTATTTTCATTGACGGCCCAGGAACGGTGAGATTGGGATCCAATCTTGCAACCTTACAGTTCACTTGTCCAACGCAATAATGACCTGCCTCTCTCTCGTTGCACTCCACAAAGAGATTGACTGCCTGTTACGCGAATGCAGTAAGCCAAGGTAAGTTGCTAGCTAGCATTAAACTTATCTTATAAAAAACAATCAATCATAATCACTAGTTAACTACACATGGTTGATGATATTACTAGATATTATCGTGTACAAGCATACAAGTATCTAAGTATCTGACTGTGCCGTGGTAGGCAGAAGCAGGCGCATATACATTCATTCAAACAGCACTTTCGTGTGTTTTGCCAGCAGTTCTTCGTTGTGTGTCAAGCATTGCGCTGTTTATGACTTCAAGCCTATCAACTCCAGAGATGAGGCTGGTGTAACCGATGTGAAATGGCTAGCTAGTTAGAGGGGTGCGCGCTAATAGCGTTTCAAATGTCACTTGCTCTGACACTTAGTTGTTCCCATTGCTCTGCATGGGTAATGCTGCTTTGTGGGAAGCTGTTGTCGATGTGTTCCTGGTTCGAGCTCAGGTAGGATCGAGGAGAGGGATGGAAGCTATACTGTTACACTGGCAATACTAAAGTGCCAATAAGAATGCATGTTTCAGTGTTACTTGCCTCGAAGCGAGCATAGAAGTTATTTAGCTTGTCTGGTAGGCTCATGTCACTGGGCAGCTTGCGACTGTGCTTCCCTTTGTAGTCTGTAATAGTTTGCAAGCCCTGCCACATCCGACGAGCGTCGGAGCCGGTGTAGTATGATTCGATCTTAGTCCTGTATTGACGCTTTGCCTGTTTGATGGTTTGTCGGAGGGCATAGCGGGGTTTCTTATAAGCTTCCAGGTTATATACTGTACATCATTGGTGAAACACCTTCTGACTAACGAATACAACAGGTGCAACACATCCTGAACAATGAGGATGATACCAATCCATACAGAATAGTCTGTGCTATCTGGGATCCTTGGGACATCCATACCCCATTGAAGTTGAAATGTAAAATGGTTACGGTAAGGGTAAAGGTTAGGGTTTAGGGTATGGACGTTCCAAGGATACAGGATAGCACTGAACCAAAGACAACCAACCTCCAAATAGAAAACAAAATCAAGGGGGAAAAAACAAAGCCTGTAACATAAGCAATAGCTTCCTTCCTCCAGTCAACACACTAATAGCCTGTCTGCAGACCAGCTGTGAAAATGCTTATCTTAATCCATGAGCTATCTTCCCATCGATGGCCTCCACTGACACAATGTCCTTTGGCCGGGAGTGAGGGACATCCTACTAGCTCCTCACTCTGCATATGAAAGTGATTAGGGCCCTTGGCCTGCACTTTTGGAATGACTGTTTATAAACAGACTCCCACCATATCTAGACCAGGACACAGTGTGGTAACAGACTTTAGCACAGTTGAGGCAAGGATCATTTAGACTAGAGAAGGTTAGAGGCTTCTACCCACTGTAATATCAGACTAATCGCTCATACAGTAGAGGCTAATATATAACAGGGCAACAACACGTGTTGCAGTCTCCTCACGCTGCAGTCTCCTCACGCTGCAGTCTCCCCCACACTGCAGTCTCCTCACGCTGCAGTCTTCAGCATGCTGCCTGCCAACAGTTTCCTACCTACTAGATCAAAAGGCAGATATGAGAGAAGTGGCCATACAGCCTGTTGTCTGTCTTTCTTTCTGTCTGAGAGAGGACTGCAGCACACCAACAAAGAGCTGCCAAGAAACACATAACCACACAGACACAACACAAGGAAGTGAGATGAACTCTCCGTCTGAGCATCATCACAAAGCTTGCAGAGCATGGAATCCTACTGGCATGTCCAGTGAAGTCCCATTTCCTAGATAACTAAACATACTGCACCAAAGCAGACTGTGCAACCTCATTCAATAGTACATCATAATGGGAGGATACTACAGTATCACACAGGGAGTGGAATATTATCAGTCAGAGTGAAGGGATGTCCACACCACAATCCACAGCCCTGTCCAGCCATGCTGAAAGGAGACCATTACGTGCCGACCGTTGAGGGTGACTAGAGGAGAGCGCAGAGGAGGTTGGACCACTGAAGGGTCCTCATTATGTAAAGCCTGTGGCACTCGGGCCACAATGGCCCTTTTGTGGGGTCTCGCTGAGAGGAAGAAACCCACTGTGTGTGTGCCCTGTATAAAACCCATTCACTGAGACACACATAGAGACACACAGTGCCAACGCTAGCCAGGGTGCTGCCCCTCCAAGCCTACATCAGGCCAACACCTCACCTTTCTCTAGCCCTGAGCCTCTAGCTTCAACAATCACAATCAGCACAGCAATAAGTGGATATTGCCCGAAGAACACCAATTTCAATTTCAGCCCGTCTCTATCTAAACCTAGTTTTCTGACTGTGGGTTTCAAAGCACAACACACTCAAGGGAATGAGTCAGAAAGGGAATATGCATAAGGACACATTTTGACTTCAGATGCCATTCTATTCTGTGGTTGCGTCCATAGAATTATAATTACTGCAGAATGGAATCTTATGTTTGTTGTGCCCCACAGTGCCACAGAGAGATGAGAGCAGAATACCATTGAAATATAATTACTTATATTACTTCGATTTGCAGTAAACTGCAGCCAATATACATATTTTGTCACAGGCCATGGAGTGTTACAAAGTCAAAGCACCAACAGGGGAAAAAAAGTCCTCAACAGTAGTATTCATTCAGCCATTTAACCAGGGTTAATTACCTGAGAAAACACATGTCACACTGCTGCCTTGAGTGTTCCACAAGCATGTCACACACACATACACAAACACACACACACAAATGCGGTGAGTGATGCTGAGTCCATCCAAGAGCAGATAAGGAGGCAGAGAGGAGGAAAAGTATAAAAGTTTGTTGTTTTCCTTCACAGACAGGACAGACAGGACAGACAGGACAGTCCCAGGGTCTCTCTGATCAATATTTAGGTTGGGTGAACTAGGTGGGGTGAACTAGGTGGGGTGAACTAGGTGGGGTGAACTAGGTGGGGTGTATTAGGTGGGGTGAACTAGGTGGGGTGAACTAGGTGGGGTGAACTAGGTGGGGTGAACTAGGTGGGGTGAACTAGGTGGGGTGAACTAGGTGGGGTGAACTAGGTAATGGGGGTGAAAGAGATGATAAGGACAAACAGGGACAGGACAAGGTTTAAAAACTCAGTATCCCCTCCATACTACTTCACAACCTTCATGACTTCTAAGAGTCTTTCCCAACAACAGATTATTCCTAGTTACATCAATCTACAGTATATACTGAATACTGACTGGCTGACTAGGACTGACTGACTGGCTGACTGGCTGACTGGCTGACTAGGACTGACTGACTGGCTGACTGGCTGACTGGCTGACTAGGACTGACTGACTGGCTGACTGGCTGACTAGGACTGACTGACTGGATGACTGGCTGACTAGGACTGACTGACTGGCTGACTGGCTGACTGACTGGATGACTGGCTGACTGGCTGGCCAAGTGAATAGAGATGACACTATCAGACTAACTAGGATCCAGTCAGTCACTGGGCATTTGTTACTTACCAGTGAGGAAGCTGCCATGTCTACCTCTCCTTTTATCAATGTCCAGGTCCTGGGTTGAGACATTCCTAACCCTCACCTCTCCTCTTTCTGTCTCTGTCTGGTCCAGTGTTCATTTCCTCAACAAAAACAGGGACTCAAATATTTGTCAAACAGCTATTTTTCAGTGGCAAATGACAATACTACACTGATTGTACAAATCATTAGGAATATTAGGACGGTAATAAGCACAATAAATATTAGCAGCATAGATAGTGGGAAGGATACGTCACACCCGGCACACACAGTCTACATCAGCTTTACCCTCGTAGGAAGATGGCCTATATTGATAGGGCCAAATTGAAATGCTTATTTCAGAAGAAATATGAAAAGCATATGCATAAGTATGGTAGCATTTGAAAGGGAACAGTTTGGAGATTATGGGGAAATCATCAGACCAAAGTTGAGGACACAACAGTTCACCTGACAGTAGACTGAATCCAAACATTACACTGTTGATTTTATGTGCATTTGACATTTACTGTACTTTGCCACATTTGTTGATAACGAAACCTGAACCCCCCCCCCCCCCCCCCCCCCCGGATACTCTACATTCAGTAACACGATAAGAATACTCCTCCTCCATACAGCATTTCCCTCAGTCAGTTGACAAAAAAAATGCAAAATTTGCCCAATTAACGGGAGGGATGGGGCAACTACTGGTCCCGTGTGGTGCTCAAAACCCATACAGAGCTGTGATGTATAGCATGCTACTGCACAGCCACTGCTTTCCAATTTAGGCAGTTATCAGTGCCCAAATCTTCCATTTGTAAAGGGCTACATCTGCAGAGATATGACCAGCCCAGTGGCACCAGCCTCAGATGCACACATAAGCAGGACAAAACCTGGCTATCACACACTATAATATAACCATTCCACTCCTCACCTCCCACACCTAGCTCCACCATGTTAACATGTATTGTACTGTATTGTACTGCGATAAAATACAACCCTGCCTGCCTGCCTCCTACCTTGCCTGCCTCACTCCCCTCGTCAGCAACTTGTGGATAATTACTTGGACAAAGCGGATGACAAAGTATGCTTTGAGACATAAGCACCAGGCCAGAGAACACTTGGCCTGCACAACCCATCAGTTAGTTCAAGCAAACATTGGGATGCTTGTGAAATGGTGAGCTTTCCGTAAAACAGGGGGCTCACACACAAACACTGTGACAGTAGAAAGTTCCGGCAAACACACTGCCACTGCTGTGTCTGTGTGTGTGTTTGTTTGTTTGTTTACTCCAGCCATAGGGAAAGCTGGACCAGTGTGCTCACAGGGGACAGGTGGTACGTGTCATGCCTATATGACATCATCGGCGGAACATTGCGCAGGACAGGGAAGTTCCACAGATTGCAGTAAGGGATTCTGACACTTCAGACAACAACGGTCACTTTCACTCTTATCCTTTCACACCATTAATTAATATGACCCTCATAAACAAAATGATACACACATAAAACAAGTGAACTTAAAAATAATATTTGAAAAAGAACGATAGACCATATCTTTCTAAGTATGAGGACTGTTTGTGCACTTGGCAGTTCTAATGTGTACTGGTCTTTTTCCAGGCCCTGTTCTGTTGTAAGAACTTTTGTTTCATAAAGGAGAACTCAAAAGGTTATTTGGCATCAATATTTGTTGTAGGGGAATGCACCCAAACCAACAAACATGTCCCAATTTAACATACACCAAAACATCAAATATGAGCTGGACTAATATCTGTACAGCACACACACTCAATATCAGCTGTAGGAATCCTGTATAAACACAACATTGCCTTTTGCCATGAGAGAAACGTCCAGTTAGCCTGGTTCTGTTCTATACATGCTCTCTCCCTTTGTCTCCACAGTTGCACCCAAACTGTAATCTCTTCTCTGTCCAATAAACATTGTCTTCCTCCATCAACTGCTCTAATGAGATGGCCTCCATTATCACAATGGCTCCTCTTCTCTCTCCTCTCCAAGAAAAAGTAATTCATTTATCAATCAGGCCCTAGAGAATGTGAGGCTCAGAGGCCCCTTCCACATCTCTGGCAGGCAGAGCAGAGCATTTACCCAGACAGCCATGCCGGCCGGATAGGAGGAGAATCTCATCATCAAATCCAATCCCTAATATTAATTTGAGTCACAGAGAGGAAGACATATTGAGTCTATAGCTTCCCATAGTGGAACAAGACAAAAGAACAGAGCCACACAGAGGGGACATATTGGCTGTGTCTGATATAACTATGTCCGATTTCCTGGCCGAAAGCACTGCACTATATAGAGAATAGGGTGTCATTTCAACAGCTATTGAGTCCATGGTGTCTCATTGTGGAACCAGACAAAAGAGGAGCCGAGTCACTGGCTGGCTGTAGCAGGATTAGCTGGCCCAGTGTTCTGTAGGAACTAAGAAATAGGAAGGACCCAAGAAAACAGTTGCCCGAGCTGTGCCTGTACAGATTCTATAGCTACAAAGGGGACTTGCTGATTTACTGTGTGTGTGTGTGTGTATATCTCTATGTGTGTTACCTCTGCAGTGTGGCCCCTCATCCCAGCCATCAGTGCAGTCAGGGCTCCCATCACACAGTCTGCTCATGTGGATACACATGTCTGTCCCCAGACACTCAAACTCATTGGCCGGACACAGGGACACTCTGTGTGGACCTGCAACACAATACACACATTACAGTCAGAGATCAAATGATACCACAGAAACTAGTAACCATTGTAAAAAAAAAAAATGGTTGCTTTAATATTGCAGATAGATTGTGGTTTCCATCATTGTAATTGTCTGCATCATTTCCAATCCCCCTTATATATTTTTTAAAATATATTTCCCTTTATTATTTTCCCCTAAACCTACCATCCCTCCCCTAATTGGAGTAAACTGATGGACAACAACACAACAGTTATATTTTGTTTGTCTATAGTCCCATCTTTCAGCTCCACTTAACCCTGCCCATCTATCTCTGAACACCATCCAGTTTTGATTTCTATTTGCCATACATTTTTCAACTGTGCGGGGATGTTTCACAAAAGTTCTGATACTTTCTATTCTCTTACATTGTACATATTGTAAATGAAAGATAAACATTTTTGCTAAGAGTGTTATTATGTTATTGATTGATTAGGACTTTTTAAATCACACAGCAGTGCTATTTACATACTTAGCTCCAGGTAAATGTTGCAATTCTTCAGCCATTCCTGAACCTGCGACCAAAAACAAGCTACATGTGGACAGTACCAAAACAAATGATCTAATGATTCTGTCTCTTCGCAACAAAATCTGCAGAGCTGGGATAGTTGTATCCCCCATATATATATATATCATTCTACTGGTTGCAAGAATTTTGTATCATAATTTAAATAGAAATACTCATTTTGAATCCAGCGTTTAGTGTATCAGTTCATAAATCATGTGCCATGGAATCGGTACGTCAAAAATCTCTCCCCAACTATCTTGCAATCTATATGGCACGGCTGTACATTTTTGGTCCTTAAATGACACCGGTATACTTTTTATTTATGCAAATTGTATTTAGCCAATTATGGTCTTTAATGCAGAGCCGACAGACAAGTTCATTACTTTCTCCTCCTTCCACTTCCATTTTTTGTGGTAATGCTGCAATTAGTTGGTTGTAATTTTGGGTAGAGCAGACATTTCCATCTGTGTTAGCTGCATGTGTGACATATCTCCACCAGTCATATTTACGATATCATTTACAAAGATTATACCGTTTTAAATTATTTTCATTTTTTTTTGTCATTAGTATATTTGAGTTTAACCATGATATTTTTTGTAATATTTGTAGTGTCTTTTCTGATGGATTAAACTGAAATTGCAACCAACTTTCTATGGCTTGTTTGACAAATAGCGATATTTGGGAGATAATTTCATTTTCAAATAGATTGAAAGGTTGTAAAAGGCAATAAAGGGGAAAAGGCCATTCTTGAACTTGGGTTGAGACATTCTTACTAATCTGCTAGAAAACCAGTTGGGATTTAAGTATAATATTTGTATGACTGAAGCCTTTAGTGAGAGGTCTAATGCTTTAATATTTCATCATTTCTGCCCTCCAAATTCATATTCATTATATAAATAGGCCAGTTTAATTGTTGCTTGGTTTGCCATTCCAAATAATATGTCATATTTTTTGCAAGGCCATAAGCAAATAGGTAAACTAGGATATGAGTAAAGAGTTAATCAGGGTGATTTTTAGACAGTTATTTTCCTTTCCATAGCAAGATCTTATCTATTTTTGCTAACTTTCTATTTAAATGTATTGTAGTGAAAACATTTCTTTCTTTCGGGATATGAATATGGAGTATGTCCACTTCACCTTCAGATAATTTTATTGGTTAAACTACACGATTATGTAAAAGTAAAAAATGTTTGTGATCCAATATAGTACACTTATCAAAATGTGGTTGTAATACAGAGAAAACATTCATCATCAGCGTACAATGACACCTTTATTTTTAAGCCCTGAATTTCTAGGTTGTTACTGTTGGATCTGTGGCCATAATAAATGGTCATAATAAATGGTCATAATAAATAGATATGGCGATAGTGGACAACTTTGTTTTACTCCTCTTGACAGTTTAATACTTTCTGAGAAGTAGCCATTATTTACTATTTTACACCTGGGGTTACTATACATAACTTTAACCCACTGTAAAAGAGATTCTCCATTATTTAAATATTCCAGGCACTTGTATATACATTCCAGTCGAACTTTATCAAAATACTTTTCAAAGTCAGCTATGAATACCAGGCCTGGGTTCCCAGATTTTTCGTTGAGTTCTATTGTTTCCAGTTCTTGTCTTATATTATCTCCAATGTATCATCCATGTAAAAAAAACCTGTCTGAATAGGCAGAATAATATCCAACAATACCTTTTTAATTCTATGCGCTAATTTTTGCATCACAAGACTGAAGTGTAAGGGGCTTCCATTTTTTTATGGACTGGATCTTTATATTTACAATTTGGGTCATGTTTCAGTAATAATGACACCAGACTTCTTGTTGAGTATCTGCTAATCTACCATTTACATAGGAGTGGTTAAAACATGCTAATAATGGTCCTCTGAGTATATCAATAAAGGTTTGGTGTACCTCCACTGGTATGTCATCCAGCCCTGGAGTTTCCCCATCCTTAAAGGCTTTAATTGCATCAAGAAGTTCCTCCTCTGTAATTTGGCCTTCACATGAGTCTTTCTGTACAGCTGTTCATTTTACATTATTTAAAAAATCCTTAAAATTAACTTGGATAAGTGGAGATGGAGGAGACTGAAATGAAAACACATGTTTAAAGTACTTTGCTTCCTCTTTCAAAATATAGTTTGATGAATCATGGGTGACTCTGTCATTTGTAACATGTTTTAGTAAATACATGTTTGTAGCATTTTTATTTAAAAAATATTTGGTGCATTTTCCCCATATTCCATCCAGTTCCCTTTATTTTTTATAATACATTACACTGGATCTTTCTTGAATAAGATCCACCATTTTTGTTTTTATTGCCATCTATTTCTACTGCTAGTCCCTCTATTTCCATTCTTTATATGACTCCTTTTGACTTAAATTGCTTTTATTTTAAAGATGAGTATTGAATTACATGGCCTCTAGGAACACATTTAAAAGTGTCCCATATAATAAGGGGATCTGCAGTACCTTTATTACGTCAGAAAAAGTCAGTTATAAATGATTCTGTCCTGCTTAAAAACAAGTTGTCATCCAATAGGCTTTGATTACATTTCCAAGCGTAATGTATATGCCAATTATTTGATGGTACGACCTCATTCTGATCCCTATCAACACTTTTTAAACTTTTGGTGCCCGCGAGAATGACATAAAAAAGTAGTCAAGATGACTAGCTTGAATGAGTCTCAGCCATGTACAGTGGGGAGAACAAGTATTTGATAACCTGCAGAATTGGCAGTGTTTCCTACTTACAAAGCATGTAGAGGTCTGTAATTTTTATCATAGGTACACTTCAACTGTGAGAGACGGAATCTATAACAAAAATCCAGAAAATCACATTGTATGATTTTTAAGTAATTCATTGCATTTTATTGCATGACATAAGTATTTGATCACCTACCAACCAGTAAGAATTCCGGCTCTCACAGACCTGTTAGTTTTAAGAATCCCTCCTGTTCTCCACTCATTACCTGTATTAACTGCACCTGTTTGAACTCGTTACCTGTATAAAAAACACCTGTCCACACACTCAATCAAACAGACTCTAACCTCTCCACAATGTCCAAGACCAGATAGCTGTGTAAGCACATCAGGGATAAAATGGTAGACCTGCACAAGGCTGGGATGGGCTACAGGACAAGATATCCCTCTAGTGGTGTGGGGGCTGTGCTTTGGCAAAGTGGGTGGGGTTATATCCTTCCTGTTTGGCCCTGTCCGGGGGTGTCCTCGGATGGGGCCACAGTGTCTCCTGACCCCTCCTGTCTCAGCCTCCAGTATTTATGCTGCAGTAGTTTATGTGTCGGGGGGCTAGGGTCAGTTTGTTATATCTGGAGTACTTCTCCTGTCCTATTCGGTGTCCTGTGTGAATCTAAGTGTGCGTTCTCTAATTCTCTCCTTCTCTCTTTCTTTCTCTCTCTCTCTCGGAGGACCTGAGCCCTAGGACCATGCCCCAGGACTACCTGACATGATGACTCCTTGCTGTCCCCAGTCCACCTGACCGTGCTGCTGCTCCAGTTTCAACTGTTCTGCCTTATTATACGACCATGCTGGTCATTTATGAACATTTGAACATCTTGGCCATGTTCTGTTATAATCTCCACCCGGCACAGCCAGAAGAGGACTGGCCACCCCACATAGCCTGGTTCCTCTCTAGGTTTTGGCCTTTCTAGGGAGTTTTTCCTAGCGACCGTGCTTCTACACCTGCATTGCTTGCTGTTTGGGGTTTTAGGCTGGGTTTCTGTACAGCACTTTGAGATATCAGCTGATGTACGAAGGGCTATATAAATAAATTTGATTTTGATTTGACAATAGGCAAACAGCTTGGCGAGAAGGCAACAAATGTTGGTGCAATTATTAGAAAATGGAAGAAGTTCAAGATGACGGTCAATAACCCTCGGTCTGGGGCTCCATGCAAGATCTCACCTCGTGGGGCATCAATGATCATGAGGAAGGTGAGGGATCAGCCCAGAACTTCACGGCAGGACCTGGTCAATGACCTGAAGAGAGCTGAGACCACAGTCTCAAAGAAAACCATTAGTAACACACTACTATGGATGAAAATCCTGCAGCGCACGCAAGGTCCCCCTGCTCAAGCCAGCACATGTCCAGGCCCATCTGAAGTTTGCAAATTACCATCTGGATGATCCAGAGGAGGAATGGGAGAAGGTCATGTGGTCTGATGAGACAAAAATAGATATTTTTGGTCTAAACTCCACTCGCCGTGTTTGGAGGAAGAAGAAGGATGAGTACAACCCCAAGAACACCATCCCAACTGCGAAGCATGGAGGTGGAAACATCATTCTTTTGGGATGCTTTTCTGCAAAGGGGCCAGGACAACTGCACCGTATTGAGGGGAGGATGGATGGGCCATGTATCGCGGGATCTTGGCCAACAACCTCCTTCCCTCAGTAAGAGCATTGAAGATGGGTCGTGGCTGGGTCTTCCAGCATGACAACGATCCGAAACACACAGCCAGGGCAACTAAGGAGTGGCTCCGTAAGAAGCATCTCAAGGTCCTGGAGTGGCCTAGCCAGTCTCCAGACCTGAACCCAATAGAAAATCTTTGGAGGGAGCTGAAAGTCCGTATTGCCAAGCGACAGCCCCGAAACCTGAAGGATCTGGAGTAGGTCTGTATGGAGGAGAGGGCCAAAATCCCTGCTGCAGTGTGTGCAAACCTGGTCAAGAACTACAGGAAACATATCATCTCTGTAATAGCAAACAAAGGTTTCTGTACCAAATATTAAGTTCTGCTTTTCTGATGTATCAACTACTTATGTCATGCAATAAAATGCAAATGAATTACTTAAAAATCATACAATCTGATTTTCTGGATTTTTGTTTTAGATTCCGTCTCTCACAGTTGAAGTGTACGTATGAAAAAAAAATTACAGACCTCAACATGCTTTGTAAGTAGGAAAACCTGCAAAATCCGCAGTGTATCAAATACTTGTTCTCCCCACTATATATACACAAATCTTGCATATCTTCATTTCCCCAATAAACATTTAATATCCGTAATAATGTTGGCAGTTCAAATGAAGGATTGTTACCTCTAACCAGTATTGTTACCTCTAACCAGTATTGTTACCTCTAACCAGTATTGGCATTACAAATATTACATTTTTGGCAAACAAATATTGTGATTCATCCAGTATTGTCCCTGACATCATCACCCCACAGCAACAGATGTGGGATACACACACACGCTCAGATTTTCAACAGTTGTTCCATCCCCAGGCCCAACTCAAGAGAAGACTTGATGTGTGAATGCATATACAGTTGTAGCTGTTTGAGAAGGCATGCAAAATTGAGCAAGAATGGGGAGATTTGACTAACCAATGTCAAGTCCTTGCTGATGGCGCTCAGATACACCCCCCTAAGAATAGGCCCCCTTTCTGCATGTGACCCCCTCCCCATGGGTTACTGCAGTTAGTGTTGCCAGCACTGCCACTACCTGGGTGGGGGCACCTCACTGAAATCCGCTCTGACTAGGTACAAGGTCATCAAGGTTCACATTAGCAGCTTTGAAAAATTCCTTGTATGTTATGCTCACCCATGTGGGGGATTTGGCTTAGTTGGACCAACCCTGCCAGGCAGGCAGGCTCAGAATCTGGAGGAGACAGTGCTGCTTTAGTGGGTCTTTGACAGCATGTATCTTTCTGTCTTGGCTGCATATAAGCTACTTTCAGTAGGCCTATAAAACAAATAAGGATTTCTCCTTCGTGTGTGGATCTCTCAGGTGGGTGTCTAGTGAATAGGGTTGGGGACCGCTCCATCATGCGCACCATCATGATAAGACAATCAATAAATAAACTATATTTATAATCTATTTTAAAATGTATATCCCATATCTTCACAAAATGTAATACTCCTGCTTGCAGACACACACACACACTCTGGCATTAGCAACCACTTTCTTTTTTCACTCACTTAACTCCAGTCTTTTTCAAACACAAAAACACACACCGCACCTACCATCACAATACACCCGCAAATACCCACATACTGTGTGTCATGTTGTATAAATTATAGGAAACAGGTGCAGGAATACGAAATATGTGTTTTTATTACTTCAACCAAGATAGCGCATGTCATGAACATGACGAGGACGAAGCCCAAAACAAACAGGTCAAATATAACAGAGGGCTGTAAACCCAAACAAAGAGCAAGGTGTAAACCTCTAATAAATACACGGGAGGAGAACGGCAATAACAATTACACAGGATGAGACCCGTATTAACAAAAGCATAATTAATGGATAGTATCAAAGCCGAAACAACAGAGCACAGGTACTCACAAGACCAACAGACATGGAACAACAACCGCCAAGGACAAGGGGAAACAGAGGGCACACATATATACACATACTAATCAGGGGGAATGGGAACCAGGTGTGCGTAAGGAGACAAGACAGTCCGGGGTTGGTGGTAATGATCCAGTTCAGTGATGCCTAGAAGGCCGGTGATGTAGACCTCCGGAGCTGGTGAACAGAATGAGCAGCAGTACCGGGAGGATCAGTGACACTGTGCCTTCTGTCCTCTGTTTGCTGTGTTTTTATCACTACCATGTTGGTTCCTACCTAATTCCGGGGTTTTGAGTACTTTTGTGTTTCAGTTCCTTATACAGTTGAAGTCGGAAGTTTACATACACCTTAGCCAAATTTATCACAATTCCTGACATTTAATCATAGTAAAAATTCCCTGTCTTAGGTAAGTTAGGATCACCCCTTTATTTTAAGAATGTGAAATGTCATAATAATAGTAGAGAGAATTATGTATTTCAGCTTTAATTTCTTTCATCACATTCCCAGTGGGTCAGAAGTTTACATACACTCAATTAGTATTTGGTAGCATTGCCTTTAAATTGTTTACCTTGGGTCAAACATTTCGGGTAGCCTTCCACAAGCTTCCCACAATAAGTTGGGTGAATTTTGGCCCATTCCTCCTGACAGAGCTGGTGTAACAGACAGATTTCTAGGCCTCCTTGCTAGCACATGCTTTTTCAGTTCTGCCCACTCCAATACCTTGACTTTGTTGTCCTTAAGCCATTTTGCCACAACTTTGGAAGTATGCTTGGGGTCAATGTCCATTTGGAAGACCAATTTGCGACCAAGCTTTAACTTCCTGACTGATGTCTTGAGATGTTGCTTCAATATATCCACATACTTTTTCATGATGCCATCTATTTTGTGTAGTGCACCAGTCCCTCAGGCAGCAAAGCACCCCCACAACATGATGCTGCCACCCCCGTGCTTCACAGTTGGGATGGTGTTCGTCAGCTTGCAAGCCTCTCCCTTTTTCCTCCAAACATAACGATGGTCGTTATGGCCAAACAGTTCTATTATTGTTTCCTCAGACCAAAGGACATTTCTCCAAAAAGTACGATCTTTGTCCCCATGGCAGTTTTGGAGCAGTGGCTTCTTCCTTGCTGAGCGGCCTTTCAAGTTATGTCGATAAATTACTCGTTTTACTGTGGATATAGATACTCTGTACCTGTTTCCTCCAGCATTTTCACAAGGTCCTGTGCTGTTGTTCTGGGATTGATTTGCACTTTCGCACCAAAGTACGTTCATCTCTAGGAGACAGATCGCGTCTCCTTCCTGAGCTGTATGACGGCTGCGTGGTCCCATGGTGTTTATACTTGCGTACTATTGTTTGTACAGATGAACATGGTACCTTCAGGCGTTTGGAAATCGCTCCCAAGGATGAACCAGACTTGTGGAGGCCTACAATGTTTTTCTGAGGTCTTGGCTGATTTATTTTGATTTTCCCATGATGTCAAGCAAAGAGGCACTGAGTTTGAAGGTAGGCCTTGAAATACATCCACAGGTACACATCCAATTGACTCAAATGATGTCAATTAGCCTATCAGAAGCTTCTAAAGCCATGACATAATTTTCTGAAATTTTCCAAGCTGTTTAAAGGCACAGTCAACTTAGTGTATGTAAACTTCTGACCCACTGGATTTGTGATACAGTGAATTATAAGTGAAATAATCTGTCTCTAACAATTATTGGAAAAATTACCTGTGTCATGCACAAAGTAGATGTCCTAACCCGACTTGCCAAAACTATAGTTTGTTAAAACAAGAAATTTGTGGAGTGGTTGAAAAACGAGTTTTAATGACTCCAACCTGTAAACTTCCGACTTCAACTGTATTTGAAGAAGTATTAATTCAATAACGATGCTTTCTTCTAATCCTGTCTTTTATCTATTTATAAATACTATGAATAGAAAGATGAATAATTATTATTTTAGGACATACCCTATCTTGAATTGTATAGTGTGTTTTACTTGCTATATTGTATTTACTTTGCCACCATGGCCTTTTTTGCCTTTACCTCCCTTCTCACCTCATTTGCTCACATTGTATATAGACTTGTTTATACTGTATTATTGACTGTATGTTTGTTTTACTCCATGTGTAACTCTGTGTCGTTGTATCTGTCAAACTGCTTTGCTTTATCTTGGCCAGGTCGCAATTGTAAATGAGAACTTGTTCTCAACTTGCCTACCTGGTTAAATAAAGGTGAAATAAAAAATAAATAAAAAATAGTGTATTTGTGACTTGACTGCACTTACAAATATCAGCATATCACCAGAACACATCCTAAATATCCAGACACAAACTAATCAGTGACATTTAAAAAAGTATGATTTGTTTATGATCACACCTGAACAACAGCCTGTGAGTGTGAGGGATGAATTTTCACAGCCCCAGAGACGTTTTCAAATGTTTTCACAAGAAAAAAATTGTCTTTAAAGGGCAAATCAGAATACCGGCCGTTCAGCCTTAGAAGGTTTCTATCTAATCTCCTCTATTCTCTGCTATAGGGAAGTGTTCAGTGTTATCTGTCCTGCCAGGCTGTGGCCTAAACATTCATTGGCTGGGCTGTGATAAGTAGTGGACTGATGGCAGGGTGTTGAGCCAGCAGAGCAGGGAAGAGGCAGGTAAGCTGGCCATAAAGATGTGTTTGTGCTTCATTTGTCCAGACTTAAAACAGGAGACCCTAGAGAATAACTCAGTGTATTGCATAACAGGTCTTTGTGTTGCCATGGGGCTGTGGGGATCTTAGGTGTCCTAGCTAGGCTGCAAGGCATTGAATATTTGACGTATTCTCTGCACTTCAATAGAAAATACACGTCAACGCACCTGTTCCCACAAGCTCACACACATGCACACAGTAAGTTAGAATTCAAACCATATCCCTAACAACGAACTTCAATAAACACTTGTTGTATGGGACCAAAGTTCTGTGTGCAGGAAAAATCACTGAACAAATAACTACATTTCAGACAGGAACCCTTTCTGCCAGCTAGACAAAAAACCTGACACATGCCGAAGAAAGAGAAACAGAAAGGAAAACAGTGACAAAGAAATATTGTCCATTACAGCCAGCAACAGAATACCAAGTAGTCTCTCTTTTTCCTCCTCTCCAGGAAAAACAACGATTCCTCATCTGTGTCGACCAGAACTAAGAGACTGATGACAGCAGAGTTCCTCTCCCACTCTCCATCTCTCTCTGCCTCTCTCTCGCTCTCTAGCTCTCTCAATTCAATTCAATTCAATGGGCTTTATTGGCATGGGAAACATATGTTAACATTGCCAAAGCATGTGAAGTAGATAATAAACAAAAGTTAAATAAACAATAAAAATGAACAGTAAACATTACTCTCACAGTCACACCCTGACCATAGTTTGCTTTGTATGTTTCTATGTTTTGTTTGGTCAGGGTGTGATCTGAGTGGACATTCTATGTTGGATGTCTAGTTTGTCTGTTTCTGTGTTTGGCCTGATATGGTTCTCAATCAGAGGCAGGTGTTAGTCGTTGTCTCTGATTGGGAACCATATTTAGGTAGCCTGTTTTGTCATTGTGTGTTGTGGGTGATTGTCTATGTTAGTTGCTTGTGTCAGCACAGTTCTTATTATAGCGTCACGGTCATTATTCGGTTATTGTTTTGTATTCAGTGTTCAGTGCCTTCTTTAATTGCAGTATCATCATGAACACATACAACGCTGCATTTTGGTGCGCTTCTTACGAAGATCGTGACACTCACAGAAGTTCCAAAAGAATAAAGACATATCAAATGTAATTTAATGTAAGTTTTGAGAATTATACAAATATGAATTTTCACAAAGTTTGCATCAGTGTCTTTAGATATTTTTGTCAGATGTTACTATGGAATACTGAAGTATAATTACAGGCATTTCATAAGTGTCAAAGGCTTTAATTGACAATTACATGAAGTTGATGCGAAGAGTCAATATTTGCAGTGTTGACCCTTCTATTTCAAGACCTCTGCAATCCGCCCAGGCATGCTGTCAATTAACTTCTGGGCCACATCCTGAATCCTGATTATGCAGCCAATTCTTGCATAATCAATGCCTGGAGTTTGTCAAATGTGTGGGTTTTCGTTTGTCTACCCGCCTCTTGAGGATTGACCACAAGTTCTCAATGGGATTAAGGTCTGGGGAGTTTCCTGGCCCAAAATATCGATGTTTTGTTCCCCGAGCCACTTAGTTATCACTTTTTCCTTATGGCACGGTGCTCCACCATGCTGGAAAAGGCATTGTTCGTCACCAAACTGTTCCTGGATGGTTGGGAGAAGTTGCTCTCGGAGGATGTGTTGGTACCATACTTTATTCATGGCTGTGTTCCTAGGCAAAATGATGAGTGAGCCCACTCCCCTGAGAAGCAACCCCACACATGAATGGGCTCAGGATGCTATACTGTTGGCATGACACAGGACTGATGGTAGCGCTCACCTTGTCCTCTCTGGACAAGCTTTTTTCAGGATGCCCCAAACAATCGGAAAGGGGATTCATCAGAGAAAATGACTACTCCAGTCCTCAGCAGTCCAATCCCTGTACCTTTTGCAGTACATCAGTCTGTCCCTGATGTTTTTCCTGGAGAGAAGTGGCTTCTTTGCTGCCCTTCTTGACACCAGGCCATCCTTCAAAAGTCTTCGCCTTACTGTGTGTGCAGATGCACTCACACCTGCCTGCTGTCATTCCTGAGCAAGCTCTGTACTGGTGGTGTCCCGATCCCGCAGCTGAATCAAATTTAGGAGACGGTCCTGGCGCTTGCTGGACATTCTTGGGCGCCCTGAAGCCGCCTTCACAACAATTGAACTGCTCTCATTGAAGTTCTTGGTGATCTGATAAATGGTTGATTTAGGTGCAATCTTACTGGCAGCAATATCCTTGCCTGTGAAGCCATTTTTGTGCAAAGCAATGATGACAGCACATGTTTCCTTGCAGGTAACCATGGTTGACAGAGGAAGAACAATGATTCCAAGCACCACCCTCCTTTTGAAGCTTCCAGTCTGTTATCCGAACTCAATCAGCATGACAGAGTGATCTCCAGCCTTGTCCTCGTCAACACTCACACCTGTGTTAACGAGAAAATCACTGACATGATGTCAGCTGGTCCTTTTGTGACAGGGCTGAAATGCAGTGGAAATGTTTTTGGGGGATTCAGTTCATTTGCATGGCAAAGAGGGACATTGCAATTAATTGCAATTCATCTGATCACTCTTCATAACATTCTGGAGAATATGCAAATTTCCATCATACAAACTGAAGCGGCAGACTTTGTGAAAAATTATATTTGTGTCATTCTCAACTTTTGGCCACAACTGTATATATACAGTTTTGTAAGGATGTGCAAATGGTTAAAGTATCAAAAGAGAAAATAAATAAACATAAATATGGGTTGTATTTACAATGGTATTGGTTCTTCACTGGTTGCCCTTTTCTTGTGGCAACAGGTCGCAAATCTTGCTGGTGTGATGGCACACTGTGGTATTTCACCCAGTAGATATGGGAATGAAGGAAAATTGGGTTTGTTTTCGAATTCTTTGTGGATCTGCATAATCTGAGGGAAATATGTGTCTCTAATATGGTACTACATTTGGCAGGAGGTTAGGAAGTGCAGCTCAGTTTCCACCTCATTTTGTGGGCAGTGTGTACATAGCCTGTCTTCTCTTGAGAGCCAGTTCTGCCTACGGCGGCCTTTCTCAATAGCAAGGCTATGCTCACTGAGTCTGTACATAGTCAATGCGTTCCTTAAATTTGGGTCAGTCACAGTGGTCAGGTATTCTGCCACTGTGTACTCTCTGTTTAGGGCCAAATTGCATTCTAGTTTGCTCTTTTTTTGTGTGAACTCTTTCCAATGTGTCAAGAAATTATGTTTTTGTTTGGTTGGGTTTAATTGTGTTGCTGTCCTGGGGCTCTGTGGGTCTGTTTCTGTTTGTAAACAGAGCCCCAGGACCAGCTTGCTTAGGGGGACTCTTCTCCAGGTACATCTCTCTGTAGGTGATGGCTTTGTTTTGGAAGGTTTGTGAATCACTTCCTTTTAGGTGGTTGTAGAATGTAATGTCTCCTTTGTAGATTTTGACAATTAGCGGGTATCGGGCCTAATTCTGGTCTGCATGCATTATTTGGTGTTTTACGTTGTACACTGAGGATATTTTTGCAGAATTCCACATGCAGTCTCAATTTGGTATTTGTCCCATTTTGTGAATTCTTGGTTGGTGAGAGAACCCCAGACCAGACAATAAAGGGCAATGGGTTCTATAACTGATTCAATAATTTTTAGCCAGATCCTAATTGGTATGTCAATTATTTTGTTCCTTTTGATGGCATATAAGGCCCTTCTTGCCTTGTCTCTCAGATCACAGCTTTTTGGAACACAGCTTTGTGGCGCAGATGTTTAGGCCAAGGTATGTATCGTTTTTTTGGTGTGCTCTAGGGCAATGGTGTCTAGATGGAATTTGTATTTGTGGTCTTGGCGACTGGACCTTTTTTGGAACACCATTATATTGGTCTTACTGAAATTTACTGTCAGGGCCCAAGTCTGGCAGAATCTGTGCAGAAGATCTAGGTGCTGCTGTAGGCCCTCATTGGTTGGTGATAGAAGCACCAGATCATCAGCAAACAGTAGACATTTGACTCCAGATTCTAGTAGGGTGAGGCCGGGTGCTGCAGACTGTTCTAGTGCCCTCACCAATTAGTTGTTCTCCCCACTGTATATACCAAGTATTTGATACACTGCCGATTTTGCAGGTTTTCCTATTTACAAAGCATGTAGAGGTCTGTAATTTTTATCATATTTACACTTCAACTGTGAGAGACGGAATCTAAAACAAAAATCAAGAAAATCACATTGTATTATTTTTAAGTAATTCATTTGCATTTTATTGACTTCTGAAGGTAATAGGTTGCACCAGCTCTTATTTAGGGGCTTCATAGCAAAGGGGGTGAATACAAAATGCACACACCACTTTTCTGTTTTTTAATTTTTAATTTATTTTTATTACACTTCATCAATTTGGACTATTTTGTGTATGCCATTACATGAAATCCAAATAAAAATATATTTAAATTACAGGTTGTAATGCATCAAAATAGGAAAAAAGGGTGTTGAATACTTTTGCAAGGCACTGTAAGACCCAGGTGCAGACAATGTCGAAGTAAAACAACGTTTATTAATTAGCACACGGACAGGCAAAGGTACTGGACGGCAGGCAGGCTCAGGGTCAGGGCAGGCAGAGGTCGGCAATCAAGAGTAGAGGGAAAAGGTACAGGACGGCAGGTAGGCTATCGGTCAGGGCAGACAGAAAGGACAAAACAGGAATAACAGGAATATAGACAGGGCAGGAGCAAGGGTAAAAACGCTGGTAAGTTTAAGGAACAAAACGCACTGGCAACAGACCTTTCTTTATTTAACCAGGTAGGCAAGTTGAGAACAAGTTCTCATTTACAATTGCCTGGCCAAGATAAAGCAAAGCAGTTCGACACATACAATGACACAGTTACACATGGAGTAAAACAAACATACAGTCAATAATACAGTATAAACAAGTCTATATACGATGTGAGCAAATGAGGTGAGATAAGGGAGGTAAAGGCAAAAAAAGGCCATGGTGGCAAAGTAAATACAATATAGCAAGTAAAACACTGGAATGGTAGATTTGCAATGGAAGAATGTGCAAAGTAGAAATAAAATAATGGGGTGCAAAGGAGCAAAATAAATAAATTAATTAAATACAGTAGGGAAAGAGGTAGTTGTTTGGGCTAAATTATAGGTGGGCTATGTACAGGTGCAGTAATCTGTGAGCTGCTCTGACAGTTGGTGCTTAAAGCTAGTGAGGGAGATAAGTGTTTCCAGTTTCAGAGATTTTTGTAGTTCGTTCCAGTCATTGGCAGCAGAGAACTGGAAGGAGAGGCGGCCAAAGAAATGATTGGTTTTGGGGGTAACTAGAGAGATATACCTGCTGGAGCGTGTGATACAGGTGGGAGATGCTATGGTGACCAGCGAGCTGAGATAAGGGGGGACTTTACCTAGCAGGGTCTTGTAGATGACATGGAGCCAGTGGGTTTGGCGACGAGTATGAAGCGAGGGCCAGCCAACTAGAGCGTACAGGTCGCAATGGTGGGTAGTATATGGGGCTTTGGTGACTGCATCCAATTTGTTGAGTAGGGTATTGGAGGCTATTTTGTAAATGACATCGCCAAAGTCGAGGATTGGTAGGATGGTCAGTTTTACAAGGGTATGTTTGGCAGCATGAGTGAAGGATGCTTTGTTGCGAAATAGGAAGCCAATTCTAGATTTAACTTTGGATTGGAGATGTTTGATATGGGTCTGGAAGGAGAGTTTACAGTCTAACCAGACACCTAAGTATTTGTAGTTGTCCACGTATTCTAAGTCAGAACTGTCCAGAGTAGTGATGTTGGACAGGCGCGCAGGTGCAGGTAGCGATCGGTTGAAGAGCATGCATTTAGTTTTACTTGTATTTAAGAGCAATTGGAGGCCACGGAAGGAGAGTTGTATGGCATTGAAGCTTGCCTGGAGGGTTGTTAACACAGTGTCCAAAGAAGGGCCAGTAGTATACAGAATGGTGTCGTCTGCGTAGAGGTGGATCAGAGACTCACCAGCAGCAAGAGCGACCTCATTGATGTATACAGAGAAGAGAGTCGGTCCAAGAATTGAACCCTGCGGCACCCCCATAGAGACTGCCAGAGGTCCGGACAGCAGACCCTCCGATTTGACACACTGAACTCTATCAGAGAAGTAGTTGGTGAACCAGGCGAGGCAATCATTTGAGAAACCAAGGCAAACAGAGAACACAGGTATAAATACACAGGGGATAATGGGGAAGATGGGCGACACCTGGAGGGGGGTGGAGACACAAAGACAGGTGAAACAGATCAGGGCACGATAGTTGGAGGGTTTTTATTTTGTCCTGTAGGTCATTCAAAGTAATTGGAGAATCCAGTGGGCTCTGGTAGTATTTAATAGTTGATTCTAAGATTTGTATTTGATCATGTATATGTTTTTGCTGTTTGTTCTTTGTTATAGAGCCAAAAAGATTGGAGAAGTGGTTTACCCATACATCTCTATTTTCGATAGATAATGCTTCATGTTGTTGTTTGTTTAGTGTTTCCCAATTTTCTCCGAAGTGGTTAGAGTCTATGGATTCTTCCATTACATTGAGCTGATTTCTTACGTGCTGTTCCTTCTTTTTCCGTTGTGTATTTCTGTATTGTTTTAGTGATTCACCATAGTGAAGGTGTAGGCTCAGGTTTACTGGGTCTCTATGTTTTTGGTTGGACAGGTTTCTCAATTTCTTTCTTAGGTTTTTGAATTCTTTATCAAACCATTTGTCATTGCTGTTAATTTTCTTTGGTTTTCTGTTTGAAATTCTTAGATTTGATAGGGAAGCTGAGAGGTCAAATATACTGTACTGTTTAGATTTTCTACTGCCAAGTTTACACCTTCACTATTACAGTGGAACGTTTTATCCAGGAAGTTGTCTAAATGGCATTGAATGTGTTGTTGCCTAATAGTTTTTTGGTAGGTTTCCACACTACATTCCTTCCAATTATAGCATTGAATGGGAAAACATTAGTGTTGGGAGTATTTTGCAAGGTTTGGATTTCATAAGAATACTTGAAGTATCTTAATGTGTTATTTTATTGTGGTGAAGTCAAGTACAACTAGGGGCTGAGGCGGTCACGAAATTTCATCAGCCAGTGATTGTAAAGCAAATACCTGTCGGTCTCATGGTAATTGATCGTTAATTAACATAAACACATTTAGCATCTCCTGGCTTCCACACGTAGCCTACAAGCCATTTTTAAAAGTCTAATAAATCAATTTAATATAGCCTACACCTTCACAATAAATCCATTATTTGTCTAAAGAAACATGATGTGAAGAAATGTTTTTCAGAAGAAAAGAATAGCATACTCTGAGTTGTCCTTATGTTAGGTCCTGATGTGGCTATGCCAAATGGCTGTGGGCTACACTAGTTCATTTAGCAGACAGGATTTGCTTAGAATTCTGTGGTATTATTTGTATAGTATTTTATAGTATGAAGAATACAATTGAACAAAGTTGAATAAAATATAAATATTTTCTCTAAACGATTTAATGGAGTGCGCACATGCAGATATTCTATGTTGAGTGGTTAACAAAGAAATAGGTCCTCCTATATGTTTATTTTAGAGTTATTTATGTAACTTTAGATGTTCTACAAACATTGGCCTATATGTTTTGATTTGTAACATTGTTAGGCTGCATGATGAGACTCTAATGATGATTTGAAAAAGCCTTGAAAGGCATGATCTCTTTGTTTTCTGCACAGGTTGTACACACTCCAATAGTATCTCATTCACAATTTGACAAGCACCTGATAATGCCTCGAATTTCACAGCAGCATCCCCTTAGTGTGGCCGTAATGCACCCTAAAAACATCCATGCCTTCTGCGTCCCGGAGTGCTGCATTGTGCCCTTCTCCCTAAGTGTGCTGCGCAATCTGAAGCGTCTCACTCACACGGCTCTATATCAAGTAATCGGGTCTTTCTTACAGACTACAAGTTAAAACAGACACATCAGGGACGCAAATGCGCGCATCCTTATCCAATTTCCGAGGTGCATATTGAACATGTGTTTTCAGCAGCCAACAAGATGAGTAGGCCTAATGAACAAAAAAAGAACCAGCCTATGTCAATCTACTATTCTTGATTTAATCTTGTCTTTACATATGCAAATAATATACGTATGACATTTGTTTTGATTTAGAATGGACCATTATCATGCATCTGTATCGAAACAGGGGCAGCGGAAAAAATACATGTCATCTATACACTTAAATAGCGAATGGAGGATGTTTTCCCCCTGTGGTTTATTTTCATACCAGCCAGGTGGGCTATACTCCTGTTGTAAATATATGCAATGTGCTTAATATTAGGAAAGTTGTAATAAATAATAAATATCGTAGGCCCAGCCTATAGAACGCTGATGGGAGCCTCCTCTTTTATTAGAAGCCATCACTCTGTTTTCTCCTGTAATTGCATAGCCTATAGAAATGTTGCGCAACATGAGCTCACGTTGGCTATGTAGTGTCATTTCACAGTCCCTGTACCTTCACCACAAAAACGTCTGATGATAAATGTAGAGTTGACACTGAATTGAGTTGACTGTCAGTTACCTTGAGGAGAAAACAGTGTGGCACCGGAAGGGATGACTGTCGTCTTATCGGCTCTTAACCAACCATGCTATTTTGTTCTTTTTTTTCCCGTTGTTCGTAACTTGTTTTGTACATAATGTTGCTTCTGCAGTCTCTTATGACAGAAAAGAGCTTCTGGACAACAGAACTGCGATTACTCACCTCAGATTATACCCCCAAATTTTTTTTAACAAGTCGGACGGGAGGGAGAAACTACAGACACCCGACCAGGCCCAGATCCCCGTCAGTCGCTGGAAAATGAAACTGAGATTTTGCGGAAAAAGATCAGGGCGCCTTGTGAGGATCAGGTGAAGAGTGGCTAATCTGCCTTTGCCTTCCGTCCTATTAGCTAATGTTCAATATTTGGAAAATAAATGGGATGAACTGAAAGCACGTATATAGTACCAATGGGACATTAAAACTTCTTTGGGATAGGGGGCAGTATTCGGAAGTTCGGTAAACTGCCTGTTACTCAGGCCCAGAAGCTAGGATATGCATATAATTGGTAGTATTATATAGGACACACTCTGAAGTTTATAAAACTGTTAAAATAATGTCTATGAGTATAACAGAACTGATATGGCAGGCGAAAACCCGAGGAGAATCCATCTGGAATTTTTCTTTTTTGAGATCACCACCCATTGAAATTGCTGTCTATGGGAAAATCAAAGGAATACCTCCCAGATTGCAGTTCCTAGGGCTTCCACTAGATGTCAACAGTCTTTAGAAAGAGTTTCAGGCTTGTTTTGTGAAAAATTTGTGAGAATTTGTAGTTTTTCTAGGTGGCTCCCATTTTGACTGTAGTATTGTGGCGCACGTGGATGAGGGCGCGCACTTCGTTATTTATCTCCGGTAATGAACAAACTATTCTCTGTCTTAAATTGTATTGTTTATTTACATATTAGGGCACCTGAGAATTGATTAGAAACATTGTGTGACTTGTTTGGATGAAGTTTATTGGTATCTTTTTGGATTCCTTTGTATGCATTTTGAACCAGGGAAACAGGTGGATTACTGAATTAAGCGCGCCAACTAAACTGACTTTTTTGGGATATAAAGAAGGACTTTATCGAACAAAACTACCATTTGTTATGTAGCTTATGTAGAGGAAGATCTTCAAAGATAAGTGATTTATTTTATCGCTATTTCTGACTTTCGTGACACCTCTGCTAGTTTGAAAAATGTTTTTAATGCTTTTGTACGCGGGGTGCTGTCCTCAGATAATCACATGGTATGCATTCGCCGTAAAGCCTTTTTGAAATCTGACAAAGCAGCTGGATTAACAAGAAGTTAAGCTTTTAAACAATGTAAGACACTTGTATTTTCATGAATGTTTAATATTACGAATTTTGTATTTAGAATTTCGCGCTCTGCAATTTCACAGGACGTTGTCGAGGTGGGGCGCTAGCTGTAATATCTTACGTCATGTTTCATCGAGTCTTGGCTGAACGACGACATTATGAACATACAGCTGGTGGGATATACTCTCTATCGGAAGGATAGAAAAGCAGCCTCTAGTAAGACATGGGCGGGGGCATATGCATATATGTAAACAACAGCTGGTGCAAAATATCGAAGGAAGTCTCAAGATTTTGCTCACCTGCGGTAGAGTATCTGATGATGAGTTTTCATCTGTATTTGTCGTAGCTGTCTACATATCACCACAGGCCGATGCTGGCACTAAAACCATACTCAATGAGCTGTATACCGCCATAAGCAAACAGGAAAACGCTCATCCAGAAGTGGCGCTCCTAGTGGCCGGGGACTTTAATACAGGTAAACTTAAATCAGTTTTACCTCATATCTATCAGCATGTTAAATGTGCAACCAGAGGGGAAAGGAATTCTAGGCCACCTTTACTACACACACAGAGACGCGTACTAAGCTCTCCCTCGCCCTCCATTTAGCAAATCTGACCATAATTCTATCCTCCTGATTCCTGCTTACAAGGAAAAATTTATGCAGGAAGCACCAGTGACTCGGTCTATAAAAAAGTGGTCAGATGAAGCAGATGCTAAACTATAGGACTGTTTTGCTGGCACAGACCGGAATATGTTCCGGGATTCTTCCGATGGCATTGAGGAGTACATCACATCAGTCACTGGCTTCATCAATAAGTGCATTGAGGACGTCATCCCCATAGTGACAGTACGTACATACCCTAACCAGAAGCCATGGATTACAGGAAATATTCGCACTGAGCTAAAGGGTAGAGGTTCCGCTTTCAAGGAGTGGGACTCTAACCCGGAAGCTTATAAGAAATCCTGCTATGCCCTTCGACGAACCATCGAACAGGCAAAGCATCAATACAGGACTAAGATAGAATCGTACTACACTGGCTCCGACGCTCGTCGGATGTGGCAGGGCTTGCAAACTATTACAGACTACAAAGGGAAGCACAGCTGAGAGCTGCCCAGTGACACAAGCCTACCAGACGAGCTAAATAACTTTTATGCTCGCTTCGAGGCAAGTAACACTGAAACATGCATGAGAGCATCAGCTGTTCCGGACTACTGCGTGGTCACGCTCTCCACAGCCATTGTGAGTAAGACCTTTAAACAGGTCAATATTCACAAGGCCCACAGGGCCAGATGGATTACCAGGACGTGTACTCCGAGCATGTGCTGACCAACTGGCAAGGGTCTTCACTGACATTTTCAACCTCTCCCTGTCTGAATCTGTAATACTAACATGTTTTAAGCAGACAACGATTGTGCCTGTGCTCAAGCGCACACTAAGGTAAACTGCCTAAATGACTACCAACCCTTAGCACTCACGTCTGTAGTCATGGCTCATATCAGCACGTTATCCCAGAAACCGAAGACGCACTCCAATTTGCATACCACACCAACAGATCCACAGATGATGCAATCTCTATTACACTCCACACTTCCCTTTCACACATGGACAAAAGGAATCACAGCTCCTACCCCCAAGCCATAAGACAGCTAATCAAATGGCTATCCAGACTATATGCACTGCCCCCCTACTCTGCTGCTACTCTCTGTTATTATCTATGCATAGTTACTTTAATAACTCTACCTACATGTAGATATTACCTCAATTACCAGTATTTCGCCCCACTATTGTTATTTACTGCTGCTCTTTAATTATTTGTTTTTCTTAATTATCTCATATTTTGGGGGGTATTTTCTTAAAAGGGCTTGTAAGTAAGCATTTCACTGAAAGGTGAACCTGTTGTATTTGGCGCATGTGACAAGTAAAATTTGATTTGATCTGCTACATTATTAGGTCTCCAGCTGGGTTTTAGTCAAAATATACCACTGTTTTTAACCCTGACTAGAGCTGGGCAACACGGACAAAAATCCATATTGCGATAAATTGCCTGAATCGATGCACAACAGTTTTGGTTTTATTATCCTTTAAACTGATATTACTAATTTGATGGTTGAAGCCATCAATTGTCCCATTAACAATCACCCATATGAGCAAACAAATGTATTTTCAAACTTCACATTTGTTCTGTAATTTTCGGTTTATTGTCCCCAGATCTACCCCCCTACCCCTTTCACATATACAAAAAACAAGTTAACAAAATGTTAAAAAATAATAAGCAAAGAAAAAAAAAAAAATGGTTTTGCCTTTGTGTAAATGGGGTATTAGGTACTAATACACACTTGGCTCAGTACTAGAACAGCAGGTACTAGGTAACAGCAGGTCCCAGAGCCTTTAGATATAATAAAATAACTCAATATAAAGCTCTGCAGGTAGGCATAAACAACAAGCGTTGCTTAGGGCCCCGGGACGCTAGGAGGCCCCCTGCCAAAATATTCACTCATGGCCTCCAAATTTGGTTGTGCATCAGCATTTTGTCTTGCTATATCACTCACTGACAGTCACTCAATTATCCATGTCACCTAAACATTTTTCGATTGGTAAATTGGTCTTGCCAGATATCGAAACTGACTGGGCACACAGGTAGTTTTCTCACTCAGATATCGTATTAACATGGCATAAGTCATTACAAAATGTGTAGAATTGCAGGAAATGAACTTTAAAACTAAAAATGTCCTCTCCCTCATCAAGAGGGGAGACCACTAAAATGTTGTGCCGCGAGGTGGGGGGACTCAACAACCCAATCTCGCCTAGGGCTCCCAAAAGGCTAGAGCCAGCCCTGACTCCAGGGGATAATGCCTCATAACAAGACCTCCCATAGTCTTGTCCTCTGTAAGCTTCAGATTTAAATTCAATCAACTTTGAGCCTAGCTATTTCACAATAACTGAAAGACATGGAACAAACTAGCTAGCTCATAGAACTCAACTGTTTGGCAACACTCCAAACCATGTGCAGGACACATTGTTTGTTGACTGTTGTCCCAAACAGTTGTCTACAGAAATAAAAAGTAAAATAAAGGCCTAGTAAGTACTAGATATAGAGGGTAATAATTTCTATACCTTTCTAAGGCCGGAGGTCAGTGTAAGACCAGAAAATGACAGGAGAAATGTAAATAGAAAGCAGGGAGTGTGACACACACAACCATACCAGAACTACTGTGACTTTAACAGGAGGAAAATAAGTGTGGGCTCTGGCCTCTCTGTTACAGTCTGGGAAGTTGTTGGCTGTGTATTGAGTGACAAACAGACTCCCTCACACCACAGTGACTTCCTTCCTGATCCCTCAGTGGGCCTGGTCAGCACATTGCAGCCAGAGAGCGAACGAGAGACTTATGGAAAGCTTCCGGGCTTGCCTTCCGCCACCTCGGTCTCTCTACACAGTTCAGGTTCAAAGTCAAGCTAAGCATTTCCTACAACATTAGAGTGATGAAAAATTGCCATATCCCTTCTAACAACCTGGTATTTAATTAACGGTATATAATTTCTGAGACAGATTTCTCTCTGGATGCTGTATGGCTCAAACAGCCCAATAAATTACAATTACAGATACAGGATGTACAATCATCAAACAAACCTGAGGTAAATTAAAAAATATATAGAATGGCTTTTAAATCTCAGCAATGAGAGGAATTAGTCACTGGAATTCAGCTTAATAGAAAACAGTGATGTATAATATATAATCAGCATCGTCACATCAGTACAATAGAGTAATGGAAACAATTATCTTCAACAGGGAAGATGTGATCACTGCACAACACACATTGTTCCATTCCCAATTCATTTCTGTAACTAATTATACCCCATACCATTTTAATAGCATAAGGTGTGTGCCTGAGTGTGTGTGGCAGTGTCCATTGATCACAAATGTTAGAGGGGCATAGATTGCTGCAAAACACTGGCATATCTCTTCTGACAAAGATGGAAGATTTCGTCTGACAGGGGGACGATATAAACAAATTATTTTCTACACAACATTCAAACAATTGAATTAATGAATACCAGAACAACATCTTATAAATGTTGCATATCTCCAGAGGTTGATGGAATCACAGCATACCATTCAAATGTATCTTTAGAGCTTCAGATACAAGAAAAGTCTCTACAATCTCATAAAATAGAATAGGAAAAGTTAGTGGTGAAAGGCAGCCAGGGAAAGGGAACAGAAGATGAATAACAACAATAACAACCCAAGTTTGAAAGACAGAAAAAACACTGAGGCAATTACACAAGAGGAAAGAGTAGAGAGATGAGATCTGAAGAGGAGAGAACAGAGAGAGGCGGCTTACTTGCTAAAGTATGTCTAGATAGTCACATGGGTGGAGAGTGGAGAGATGAAGAGGGAGACAAGCGAGGCAGAGGGAGGAGAGGAAAAAAAGAGTGTGTGTGTGTGTGTTTGTGTGTGTGTGTGTGTATATGTGTGTGTCAAATCAAATCAAATTTTATTGGTCACATACACATGGTTAGCAGATGTTATTGTGAGGGTAGCGAAATGCTTATGCTTTTAGATCTGACAGTGCAGCAGTATCTAACAGGTAATATATAACAATTCCACAACAAAACCTAACACACAATCTAGTGAAGGAATGGGATGAGAATATATAAGTATAAAATATATGGATGAGCAGTGACAGAGAGGCTAATATGCAATATATAGTAAAGAACAGATAGTGAAGGATACATTATACACAGTTGTTGAAGTCAGAAGTTTACATATACTTAGGTTGGAGTCATTAAAACTTGTTTTTCAACAACTCCACAAATTTCTTGTCAACAAACAATAGTTTTGGCAAGTCGATTAGGACATCTACTTTGTGCATGATACAAGTCATTTTTCCAACGATTGTTTACAAACAGATTTTTTCACTTATTATTCACTGTATCACAATTCCAGTGGGTCAGAAGTTTACATACACTAAGTTGACTGTGCCTTTAAACAGCTTGGAAAATTCCAGAAAATTATGTCATGGCTTTAGAAGCTTCTTATAGGCTAACTGACATCATTTGAGTCAATTGGAGGTGTACCTGTGGATGTATTTCAAGGCCTACCTTCAAACGCAGTGCCTCTTTGCTTGATATCATGGGAAAATCAAAAGAAATCAGCCAAGACCTCAGAAAAACATGATAGACCTCCACAAGTCTTGTTCATCCTTGGGAGCAATATCCAAATGCCTGAAGGTACCACGTTCATCTGTACAAACAACAATAGTATGCAAGTATAAACACCAAGGGACCACTCAGCCGTCATACCGCCAGGAAGAAGACGCGTTCTGTTTCCTAGAGATGAAAGTACTTTGGTGCGAAGTGCAAATCAATCCCAGAACAACAGCAAAGGACCTTGCGAAGATGCTGAAGGAAATAGGTACAAAAGTATCTATATCCACAGTAAAACAAGTCCTATATCGACATAACCTGAAAGGCCTCTCAGCAAGGAAGAAGTCACTGCTCAAAAACCATCATAAAAAATCCAGACTACGGTTTGCAACTGCACATGGGGACAAAGATCGTACATTTTGGAGAAATTACCTCTGGTCTGATGAAACAAAAATAGAACTGTTTGGCCATAATGACCATAATTATGTTTGGAAGAAAAGGGGGGATGCTTGCAAGCCGAAGAACACCATCCCAACTGTGAAGCATGGCGGTGGCAGCATCATGTTGTGGGGGTGCTTTGCTGCAGGAGGGACTGGTGCACTTCACAAAATAGATGGCATCACGAGGGAGGAAAATTATGTGGATATATTGAAGCAACATCTCAAGACATCAGTCAGGAAGTTAAAGCTTGGTCGCAAATAGGTCTTCCAAATGGACAATGACCCCCTAGCATACTTCCAAAGTTGAGGAAAAATGGCTTAAGGACAACAAAGTCAAGGTATTGGAGTGGCCATCACAAAGCCATGACCTCAATCCTATAGAAAATATGTGGGCAGAACTGAAAAAGTGTGTGCGAGCAAGGAGGCCAACAAACCTGACTCAGTTACACCAGCTCTGTCAGGAGGAATGGGCCAAAATTCACCCAACTTATTGTGGGAAGCTTGTGGAAGGCTACCCGAAACGTTTGACTCAAGTTAAACAATTTAAGGACAATGCTACCAAATACTAATTGAGTGTATGTAAACTTCTGACCCACTGGGAATGGGATGAAAGAAATAAAACCTGAAATAAATCATTCTCTCTACTATTATTCTGACATTTCACACTCTTAAAATAAAGTGGTGGTCCTAACTGACTTAAGACAGGGAATTTTTACTTGGATTAAATGTCAGGAATTGTGAAAAAACTGAGTTTAAATGTAGTTGGCTAAAGTGTATGTAAACTTCCGACTTCAACTGTACATATGAGATGAGTAATGTGAGATATGTAAACATTCTTAAAGTGGCATTATTAAAGTGACTGGTGTTCCATTTATTAAAGTGTACAATGATATCAAGTCTGTAGTTAGGCAGCCGCCTCTCTGTGCTAGTTTAAAAATCTGATGATCTTGAGATATAAGCTGTTTTTCAATCTGTCTGTCCCAGCTTTTATGCACCTCTACTGACCTCGCCTTCTGGATGGAACAGGGTGAACAGGTAGTGGCTCGGTTGGTTATTGTCCTTGATGATCTTTTTGGCCTTCCTGTGTGTGCGCCCAATGCAAGGCTCCTAGACACCTGCCCAGAGGTAAGTTACAACCCTTACCAGTTCCACAACGACCGTGGTCGCACCTGTCGGTGGATTTCCTGACTGATCTTCCACCTTCACAGGGTAACACCACGATCCTGGTCATTGTGGATCGTTTTTCTAAGTCCTGTCTCCCTACAGCCCTACAAACTGCGGAGGCCCTGTTTACACACGTCTTCCGGCACTACGGGGTGCCTGAGGATATAGTGTCTAATCGGGGTCCTCAGTTCACATCAAGGGTCTGGAAGGCGGTCATGGAACATCTGGGGGTCTCAATCAGCCTTACCTCAGGTTTTCACTCCGAGAGTAACGGCAGGTGGAGAGAGTTAACCAGGATTTGGGTAGGTTTCTGAGGTCTTATTGCCAGGACCGGCCGGGGGAGTGGGCGGCGTTCGTGCCCTGGGCAGAGATGGCCCAGAACTCGCTCCGCCACTCCTCCACTAACCGGTTCTGGCTCCTTGGCATCAGAGTCAGACCGAGGCTCCTGCGGTGGATGACTGGTTCCGGCGCGTGGAAGAAACATGGGACGCCGCCCATGTCCGCCTTTAGCGCACGTACTGCACCAGAAAGTTGGCGCAGACCGCCACCGCAGTGAGGCCCCGGTGTTCGCACTGGAGGACAGGGTCTGGCTCTCGAAACCTGCCCCTCCGCCTGCCCTGTCGGAAGCTGGGTCCGCAGTTTGTGGGGCCATTTAATGCCCAGAAGAGATTGAACGAGGTATGTTACAGGTTACAGCTTCCCCCCGATTACAGCATTAACCCCTCGTTCCATGTGTCTCTCCTCAGGCAGGTGGTGGCTAGCCCGCTCCAGCAGTCTGAGGTGCGGGAGGTTCCTCCACCCCTTCTGGACATCGAGAGAGCCCCGGCGTACTCCGTTCGTTCCATACTGGATTCGAGACATCAGGCGAGGGGCCTTCAGTACCTCGTGGACTGGGAGGGGTATGGTCCGGAGGAGAGATGCTGGGTTCTGGTGGAGGACGTGTTGGATCCTTCCATGCTGCGAGATATCCACCGTCTCCATCCGGATCGTCCTGTGCCCCTCCCTCCGGGGCGTCCCCGAGGTCAGTGCCGACGCGTGGCTCCAGGGGGGCGTACTGTCACGACTTCCGCCGAAGTCGGTCCCTCTCCTTGTTCGGGCGGTGTTCGGCGGTCGACAACACCAACCTTCTAGCCATCACTGATCCATTTTTAATTTTCCATTGGTTTTGTCTTGTCTTCCTTCACACCTGGTTCCAATCCCATCAATTACTTGTTGTGTATTTAACCCTCTGTTTCCCGTCATGTCCTTGTCGGAGATTGTTTGATTGTATGTTTGTGTATTATGTGTTGGTGCGCACCGGGTTTTGTACCCACATTTGATTATTTTGTCATTTTGGTTTTGGAGTTTTGTGAAGCACTGAATTAAACAACTCCGTTTATACCAAGTTCGATTCTCCTGCGCCTGACTTCCCTGCCACCCTTTACAGTGCACCTGTTAAAGTTAGTTAGGGTTTTCGGTGACAAGCATAACAATTTCAGCCTTCTGAGGTTGAAGAGGCACTGTTGTGCCTTCTTCACCACACTGTCTGTGTGCGTGGACAGTTTCAGTTTGTCGGTGATATGTACGCCGAGGAACTTAAAACTTTCCACCTTCTCCACTGCTGTACCGTCGATGTGGATAGGGGGTGCGCCCTTTGCTGTATCCTGAAGTCCACAATTATCTCTTTTGTTTTGCTGCCATTGAGTAAGAGGTTGTTTTCCTGACACCACACTCCGAGGGCCCTCACCTCCTTCCTGTAGGCTGTATCTTCGTTGTTGGTAATCAAGCCTACCACTGTAGTGCCGTCTGTAAACTTGATGATTGTGTTGGAGGCGTGCATGACCACACAGTCATGGGTGAACAGGGAGTACAGGAGAGGGCTGAGAACGCACCCTTGTGGGGCCCCAGTGTTGAGGACCAGCGGAGTGGAGATGTTGTTTCCTACCTTCACCACCTGGGGGCGGCCAGTCAGGAAGTCCAGGACCAATTGTACAGGGCGGGGTAGAGACCCACTGTCTCAAGCTTAATGATGAGTATGGAGGGTACTATGATGTTGATTGCTGAGCTGTAGTCAATGAACAGCATTCTTACATAGGTATTCCTCTTGTCCAGATGGGATAGGGCAGTGTGCAGTGTGATGGCGATGGCATCGTCTGTGGACCTATTGGGGGTGGTAAGAAAATTGGAGTGGGTCTAGGGTAACAGGTAGGGTGGAGGTGATGTGATCCTTGACTAGTCTCTCAAAGCACTTCATGATGACAGAAGTGAGTGCAACGGGGCGATTGTCAATTAGTTCAGTTACCTTAGCTTTCTTGGGAACAGGAACAATTGTGGCCATCTTGAAGCATGTGGGGACACCAGACTGGGATAGGGATTGATTGAATATGTCCATAAACACACCAGCCAGCTGGTCTGCGCATGCTCTGAGGACGCGGCTAGGGATGCCGACTGGGCCAGCAGCTAACGTTTAAGGGTTAGGGTTAGGGTTAACACATTTAAATATTTTACTCACGTTGGTCACGGAGAAGGGGCTGCGTCGGTGGCACCATATTGTCCTCAAAGTGCGCAAAGAAGTTGCTTAGTTTGTCTGCGAGCAAGACGTTGATGTCCGTGACAGGGCTGGTTTTCCTTTTGTAATCCCTGATTGTCTGTAAACCCTGCCACATACGTCTCGTGTTTGAGCTGTTAAATTGCGACTCCACTTTGTCTCTATACTGACGCTTTGCTTGTTTGATTGCCTTACGGAGGGAATAACTACACTGTTCGCATTCGGTCATGTTTCCAGTCGCCTTGCCATGATTAAATGCGGTGGTACGTGCTTTCAGATTTGCATGAATGCTGCCATCAATCCACGGTTTCTGCTTAGGGAAGGTTTTAATAGTAACAGTGGGTACAACATATCCTATACACTTCCTTATAAACTCGCTCACCGAGTCAGCGTATATGTCAATGTTATTGTCTGAGGCTACCCGGAACATATCCCAGTCCACGTGATCGAAGCAATCTTGAAGCGTGGTCAGACCAGCGTTGGCTAGACCCAAGCACGAGTGCTTCCTGTTTTAGTTTCTGCCTATAGGAGGGGAGCAACAAGATGGAGTCATGGTCATATTTGCCAAAAGGAGGGTGGGGGATGGCCTTGTATGCATCGTGGAAGTTAGAGTAGCAGTGTGTTACTGGCTCGTGTACTGCAATCGATATGCTGATCAATTTAGGTAGACTTGCTCTCAGAATAGCTTTGTTAAAATCCCCAGCTACAATAAATGCAGCCTCAGGATATATGGTTTCCAGTTTGCATAAAGTCCAGTAAAGTTCCTTGATGGCTGTCTTGGTGTACGCTTGCTGGGGATATACATGGCTTTGGCGATAACCGAGGAGAGTTCTCTTGGGAGATAATACAGTCGGCATTTGATTGTGAGGAATTCTAGGTGAGGAAAACAAAAGGACTTGTATGTTGTTACAATTACACCATGAGTCGTTAATCATGAAACATACAGCCCCGTCCTTCTTCTTACCAGAGAGATGTTTGTTCCTCTCGGCGCGAAGCACTGAAAATCCTGTTGGCTGTACGGACTCCACCAGCATGTCCCCAGCTAGCCATGTCTCCGTGAAACAGAGTATGTTACAGTCCCGGATATCTCTTTGGAAAGCAACTCTTGCCCTAAATTCATTGACTTTGTTAACTAGGGACTGGACATTAGCGAGTAACATACTCGGAAGCGGTGGGTGGTGTGTGCGCGTCCGAAGCGTGTGTGTGTGTGTGTGTGTGTGTGTATATGTGTGTGCGTGTGCATGTCTATGTGTGTGTGTGTGTGTGTGTGTGTTAAAAGACAGCTGGTAGAGACAGAAGGAAGAGAGAAGCTATGCCTGGCTGGCATGAGAAAGGGCTGTGTTCGTTGGCTACTGACAGCCCAGATTGAGGAGGGTGAGCAGGGCTGAGGGATTTACAGGGCTTTGCTCCTTCCTCTGTCAATGTGTGTGTGTGTGTGTGTGTGTGTGTGTGTGTGTGTGTGTGTGTGTGTGTGTGTGTGTGTGTGTGTGTGTGTGTGCGTGCGTGTGCGTGTGTGTGTGTGCGCCCGCGCGCGCTTGTGTGTGTGTGTGTGTGTGCGTGTGCGTGTGCGTGTGTGTGCGTATGCATGTGTGTGTGTGTGTGTGCGTGTGCGTGTGTGTGTACTAGAGCGATAAACCGAATTATCGACACAGTTCAAACCAACCACTTTTCAGGGTAATTTTGCTTAGAAGAGATATATGAAGATGGGTAATTGTTAATGGGACCATTGATAGCCACAACATTCAAAGTAGTTGTAGAATGTAAAGGCCATTATGACACAGCAAATTGCATTGTAAAAAGCGAAATAGTGAACGCCAAGTTCGGCAATTTACCTGTCTAACATCAGCACGCTTGCGCTCAGATGGGAGGGTTTGGAAATATTTTAGGTGCGTCCTTAAAAACATGATCCAAAGTGCTAATTTCAGGCAGCGCCAATAGAGATATTTAAGACCAACCAAAAGCTGGTTTTAGCGGTAACGCAGTTGGTTATGGCATGAATTTTGACAGCGAAAACGCAGCCTATCCAGCCGTGATGCAGACTGCCCATATACCCATGGAACAAGAGTTGCCGAATGTACTTCGTATTTAGAAACATAAAAATTTTATTTGGTTAAAAACCAAGCATAGCCTACCCTCCTCTCAATCAAGCCTGTTTTTGTCTGCCCAATGCAATCCCGAAGTTTTCAAGACTGTCGATAAAGGGGTTGGCTTTTGAGGCTGCTTGGAAATAAATCTTAAACACGAAAGCTTTATTAAAATATAAAGTTTAAGAGTAGTAAAACAGTGAGCTGACATTCCCTTTTATATATGCATTAGGCAGGCCAACATTATTTTAGCCATGCAGGTCCCGTTTTCGATGTGCTTAAAACCCTCCATAGTCCGCATTGTTTTAATATTATATGCCAATGGGGAGAAGTTATGGTGCATGTAAGTGTGATATAACCTATTTAAAACATGTTGTTTCCTTTTGTTTGGAATTTGATTAGAATTATTCGTTCTCTTTTTAGGCCTTATCAATAATGAATTGAATCTTGCTTATTGACAATGTTTGCCATTGCCATGCGCAGCCATAAAGCAATTTACAGTTGGCTCTTAAATCAGTGTGAATGCTATTGAAGCCATGCAATTACTTAGAACGATGTGGACTGCAAATGGGTTCAACGTATTCAGCAAAGATACGTCTACATTTTGTTATGTCGTGTCTGTAAGCCATTAAACAAACTATAATGCACTAACATTGGAATTGGAGATGATTCCAAGGCAATACATAAAATATACATAACTTGAAGCAACCACATATTTTGAAATTTGATTGGCCGGTGAGGGGCCAAGCCTCGACACACACAGCCATTTCGTGCCAATGCCATCAAGTGCGCCGATAATTGTAATAGTGAAAATAGCAAAAATATTTCTGACAAACCTCTGAACCTATAGCCTCCCGCCTGGCTTAGATTTATGATTGCATTAGATTTGTTCAAATAGAGCCCCTAGCCAGCTGGCTTTCGGTTACTGGCCCAACGCTCTTAACCAGGCTACCTGGCACCCAGTAGGGTTTATACATGCAGTATGTCCTCTCATGCAACGACAGAAATACAATTGAACAGCTTATGTGGTTCTTGAAACAAATATGCTACCAGCTCCCAGGGAAGCTTCCTCAATTATGGCTTAGTTGGATTTCAGTCATCCTAAATATTTGTGTAAGAAGTTGGCCCATTCACTTACATCAGCAAACAACAGAATAGTCTGAAGAACTCAGGCCCTGTCAAATTCACTGTAAACCATTATCCACACAACATAAATAAAATGGACGAAAAGCAAGGAAAGAGATTAATTGCAGAATAAATAAGTGGGTATTTGCTGACTGTGCTCTATTGCTAAATAGTAGAAATATTGTAGCATAGAGAGAAAGACAGGGGAGCTTACTGTGCAGTTTGTCCCAAAGGATTTGTTTGATACTTAGCCTACCTGAAATAGATTGACTCATCATTATTCCTCACACACAAACACAAACACAAATGCACGTGCACACAAATAAAATCATCTTTAATTCCACATCTTTCTACCCCCACTTCATCAATCCAGTACAGTATCTGGATTCCTGGTTGATCCTTTGCTTCCTGTCTTCCTGTGGCTGTGCCATTAGAGAGGATTCCAGAGGTAAGACAGATCCCGTTATGTAAAGACTTCAAGGAGGATAACGTTGCCTCACTCAAATGACCCAGACACACACAATGTCCCTTACAGTACATTAGCTGAAAAACATACAGTTTAAATGACTTTTTTTTTAAATGCTCACAAAGGAAGAGTACAGTGAGGAACATGACTGTCATTGTAGTTCAGTCCTGAAGACTGGTGCCGCTGTAGGTCAGTTCCTGAGCCCTGACTGAGCTGAAGGGTACTGTAGGTCAGTTCCTGAGCCCTGACTGAGCTGAAGGGTACTGTAGGCCAGTTCCTGAGCCCTGACGGAGCTGAAGGGTACTGTAGATCAGTTCCTGAGCCCTGACTGAGCTGAAGGGTACTGTAGGTTGTGTTTTAAAACAATAGGAGCAGAGGGAGAGCCCAGAGAAAGAGCCATAATAGGACATTTGAAATGTCTACTGTGTAATGTTTACTGTTCATTTTGATTGTTTATTTCATGATCTATTTCACTTGCTTTGGCAATGTAAACATATGCTTCCTATACCAATAAAGCCCTTTTAATTGAATTGAAAGAGAGAGGAGGAGGGGGGGGGGGTGATAGGGTCACACCTAGGGACCCTATCACCCCCCGGTAGTGAGTGTTGCAACTGACGACAGACGATTTGTACGTGCTCCACGCTTCAGCGGTCCCGTTCTTTGAGCTTGTGTGGCCTACCATTGAGCCGTTGTTGCTCCTAGACGTTTACAATAAGAGCACTTACAGTTGACCGGGGCAGCTCTAGCAGGGCAGAAATTTGACGAACTGACTTGTTGGAAAGGTAGGCCATTCTACTGCCAATGTTTGTCTATGAAGATCGCATGGCCTTGTGCTCAATTTTATACACTTGTCAGCAACGGGTATGGCTGAAATAGCCGAATTCACTAATTTTAAGAGGTGTCCACATACACTATATATACAAGAGTATGTTTATTTATTTTCCCTTTTGTACTTAAACTATTTGCACATTGTTACCACACTGTTCATATCCACAATATAACATTTGAAATGTCTCTATTCTTTTGAAACTTTTGTGAGTGTAATATTTGAATTGAGAGAGAGAGAGAGAGAGAGAGAGAGAGAGAGAGAGAGAGAGAGAGAGAGAGAAAGTGTGAGAGAGAGAGAGAGAGAGAGAGAGAGAAAGTGTGTGAGAGAGAGAGAGAGAGAGAAGAGCGTATGAGAGAGAGAGAGAGTGTGTGAGAGAGAGAGTGAGAGAGAGAGAGAGAGAGAGAGAGAGAGAGTGAGAGAGAGAGAGAGAGAGAGAGAGAGTGAGAGAGAGAGAGAGAGAGAGAGAGAGAGAGTGAGAGAGAGAGAGACAGTAGAGGCCATGGGGTTCCTTTATTTCTGTTCTTTCACAGTGAATGGAGTGTCATTTTCCTACTGATATATTGACCTACTTAAAGAAATAAGCAAGGCCCATGTTGTCTGCCATCTCTGCCTGCCCTGTCACAACGTACTGTATATCAGTACAGTCACTGAGAGCGCAGCAGTAGGTCAACCCTGTACAGAGATAGAACAACAGCCAAACGAAAAGAGAGAGGGAAAGATAGAGAGAGAGAACGAGAAAGAAAGATGGAGTTAAAGAGGGAGAGAAAAAGAGAGAGGGAGAGAGGATCAAGCGAAAACGAGAGAGAAAGAAGAGTGTCCGTCTTGTAAGATCTGGGTGAACTGAACACACTTTGGGATCCAATTTGCTATAGTAATTACCTTGAACTGGTGATAATGCTGTAAGTAAAGTACTCTGATTCCCAAAACACACACACACATACACACACTAGACTGTGGTCAGGACTCAGGGGGGGAAGGCATGCCGAAAGGAAACTGCTGGGAAAGAGCAGGGAGTTTTGTTTGCACCCCCTGACACCAGCTCTCTGTGTTGTGTGTGTGTACAGCCAGAGTCAGACCTTTAATTCAGTGGCCAAATAAACTTTCCACTTTTGGAACAAATAGGGAACACTGTAAACTCCCTAAATACACATAAATACATGGGTTTGTTTAGGCATCAGCTTTACTGTCCAGTCACTGTTGGGGTAATATGTCCTGCTTAAGAGAGGGAGAGAGAGACTAATGGGAATGAGTGGGAGAGAGGGGAAGAGAGAAGGAGAGATGGAGGTAGGGGGAGAGAGAGAGAGAGAGAGAGAGAGAGAGAGAGAGAGAGAGAGAGAGAGATGGGGAAAGGGAAGGAGAGATGGAGGTAGGGGGAGAGAGAGAGACAGGGAGAGGGGGAAAGGGAAGGAGAGATGAGGTAGGGGGAGAGAGAGAGAGAGAGAGGGAGAGGGGGAAAGGGAAGGAGAGATGGAGGTAGGGGGAGAGAGAGAGAGAGGGAGAGGGGGAAAGGGAAGGAGAGATGGAGGTAGGGGGAGAGAGAGAGGGAGAGGGCGAAAGGGAAGGAGAGAGAGAGAGAGAGAGAGAGAGAGAGAGAGAATGGAAGGAGAGAGGGAGAGAGAATGGAAGGAGAGAGGGAGGTAGGGGGAACGAGAGAGAAAGGTTCTAGCATGTGTTCACTGCTGAGTTGTTATGTGGTTACATGTATGTGTCCTAGTATGGGACATCCCACTGAAGGCCTCCACATAGCCCAGCAACTACTAGGTTGATACGTGGGTGTTATGTGGCTATACTTGTCCTGTTCTGGGGCTTTGGGACAGTACAGAGGGCCAGAACATCCATTATTTAATCTTGTGTTGGAGCTGTTGTCAGAGAGAGGCCTCATTGTTTACAGCCTGTTGGACCAAATGCCTCTCATCTAAAGCTTTAAAGCAGGGGAGACGGAGAGAACGGCCAAGGCTGATGACTCTAGTACCCAAACTTGCCTGGATTTCAAATATTTGACACACAATTTATATTATGCCTGCTTGAAGAGTGAAATGAATAGTAAAAGACGAACTCCCGAAAGACTATTTTCTCCCCGTCAGTTAGGCTACAAAGCAATTGGATGTGAGTGAAATTTCCATATTACTTCTGTAATCTCTCCACAAAGACAATGCAGTGTTTCATTTGCCTGAAGGGGACTGGGTGGAGAGCAATGTTTCAGCCACAGCAGACCATCAAGATCTGTTCTGGTAAATGAAACCCTTCACAGTCACTACTGTTCCTTCAGTAGCCATTGAACTGAAAAGAAACTCCAGCACAATGGTGATCTTGATGCTCCACAGATTTAATGGATCTATATGGCATTGTTTCTATTGAAACCTGTCTCTGTTCATGCAAGCATTGAAATTACTATCATCGTAATAACTATCTGAAGTTAGACCACCCGAGTGGCGCGGTGGTCTAAGGCACTGCTTCGCTGTGCCACTAGAGATTCTTGGTTTGAGTCCAAGCTCTGTCGCAGCCAGCCGTGACCGGGAGACCCATGGGACGGTGCACAGTTGGCCCAGCGTCATCCAGGTTAGGGGAGGGTTTGGCCGGCAAGGATGTCCTTGTCCCGAGAGAGTGTTTGTGTCTAGAAGAGGAGGACATGGAGTTAGGAGAGAGAGTGTTTGTGTCTAGAAGAGGAGGACATGGAGTTAGGAGAGAGAGTGAGAGAGCTAAATTATAGGTGGGCTATGTACAGGTGTTTCCAGTTTCAGAGATTTTTGTAGTTCGTTCCAGTCATTGGCAGCAGAGAACTGGAAGGAGAGGCGGCCAAAGAAATAATAGGTTTTGGGGGTGACTAGAGAGATATACCTGCTGGAGCGTGTGCTACAGGTGGGAGATGCTATGGTGACCAGCGAGCTGAGATAAGGGGGGACTTTACCTAGCAGGGTCCTGTAGATGGCATGGAGCCAGTGGGTTTGGCGACGAGTATGAAGCGAGGGCCAGCCAACAAGAGCGTACAGGTCGCAATGGTGGGTAATATGTGGGGCTTGGTGACAAAACGGATTGCACTGTGATAGACTGCATCCAATTTGTTGAGTAGGGTATTGGAGGCTATTTTGTAAATGACATCGCCGAAGTCGAGGATTGGTAGGATGGTCAGTTTTACAAGGGTATGTTTGGCAGCATGAGTGAAGGATGCTTCATTGCGAAATAGGAAGCCAATTCTAGATTTAACTTTGGATTGGAGATGTTTGATGTGGGTCTGGAAGGAGAGTTTATAGTCTAACCAGGAGAGAGTGTGTTTGTGTCTAGAAGAGGAGGACATGGAGTTAGGAGAGAGAGAGTGTTTGTGTCTAGAAGAGGAGGACATGGAGTTAGGAGAGAGAGTGTGTTTGTGTCTAGAAGAGGAGGACATGGAGTTAGGAGAGAGAGTGTGTTTGTGTCTAGAAGAGGAGGACATGGAGTTAGGAGAGAGTGTGTGTGTTTGTGTCTAGAAGAGGAGGACATGGAGTTAGGAGAGAGAGTGTGTTTGTGTCTAGAAGAGGCGGACATGGAGTTAGGAGAGAGAGTGTGTTTGTGTCTAGAAGAGGAGGACATGGAGTTAGGAGAGAGAGTGTGTTTGTGTCTAGAAGATGAGGACATGGAGATAGGAGAGTGTGTGTTTGTGTCTAGAATAGGAGGACATGGAGTTAGGAGAGAGTGTGTTTGTGTCTAGAAGAGGAGGACATGGAGTTAGGAGAGAGAGTGTGTTTGTGTCTAGAAGAGGAGGACATGGAGTTAGGAGAGAGAGTGTGTTTGTGTATAGAAGATGAGGACATGGAGATAGGAGAGTGTGTGTTTGTGTCTAGAATAGGAGGACATGGAGTTAGGAGAGAGTGTGTTTGTGTCTAGAAGAGGAGGACATGGAGTTAGGAGAGAGAGTGTTTGTGTCTAGAAGAGGTGGACATGGAGGTAGGAGAGTGTGTTTGTGACTAGAAGAGGAGGACATGGAGTTAGGAGAGAGTGTGTTTGTGTCAAGAAGAGGAGGACATGGAGTTAGGAGAGAGAGTGTTTGTGTCAAGAAGAGGAGGACATGGAGGTAGGACAGAGTGTTTGTGTCTAGAAGAGGAGGACATGGAGTTAGGAGAGAGTGTGTGTGTTTGTGTCTAGAAGAGGAGGACATGGAGTTAGGAGAGAGAGTGTGTTTGTGTCTAGAAGAGGCGGACATGGAGTTAGGAGAGAGAGTGTGTTTGTGTCTAGAAGAGGAGGACATGGAGTTAGGAGAGAGAGTGTGTTTGTGTCTAGAAGAGGAGGACATGGAGTTAGGAGAGAGAGTGTGTTTGTGTCTAGAAAAGGAGGACATGGAGTTAGGAGAGAGAGTGTGTTTGTGTCTAGAAAAGGAGGACATGGAGTTAGGAGAGAGAGTGTGTTTGTGTCTAGAAGATGAGGACATGGAGATAGGAGAGTGTGTGTTTGTGTCTAGAATAGGAGGACATGGAGTTAGGAGAGAGTGTGTTTGTGTCTAGAAGAGGAGGACATGGAGTTAGGAGAGAGAGTGTTTGTGTCTAGAAGAGGTGGACATGGAGGTAGGAGAGTGTGTTTGTGACTAGAAGAGGAGGACATGGAGTTAGGAGAGAGTGTGTTTGTGTCAAGAAGAGGAGGACATGGAGTTAGGAGAGAGAGTGTTTGTGTCAAGAAGAGGAGGACATGGAGTTAGGAGAGAGTGAGAGAGCTAAATTATAGGTGGGCTATGTACAGGTGCAGTAATCTGTGAGCTGCTCTGACGGTTGGTGCTTAAAGCTAGTGAGGGAGATAAGTGTTTCCAGTTTCAGAGATTTTTGTAGTTCGTTCCAGTCATTGGCAGCAGAGAACTGGAAGGAGAGGCGGCCTAAGAAATAATTGGTTTTGGGGGTGACTAGAGAGATATACCTGCTGGAGCGTGTGCTACAGGTGGGAGATGCTATGGTGACCAGCGAGCTGAGATAATGGGGGACTTTACCTAGCAGGGTCTTGTAGATGACATGGAGCCAGTGGGTTTGGCGACGAGTATGAAGCGAGGGCCAGCCAACGAGAGCGTACAGGTCGCAATGGTGGGTAATATGTGGGGCTTGGTGACAAAACGGATTGCACTGTGATAGACTGCATCCAATTTGTTGAGTACGGTATTGGAGGCTATTTTGTAAATGACATCGCCGAAGTCGAGGATTGGTAGGATGGTCAGTTTTACAAGGGTATGTTTGGCAGCATGAGTGAAGGATGCTTCATTGCGAAATAGGAAGCCAATTCTAGATTTAACTTTGGATTGGAGATGTTTGATGTGGGTCTGGAAGGAGAGTTTACAGTCTAACCAGGAGAGAGTGTGTTTGTGTCTAGAAGAGGAGGACATGGAGTTAGGAGAGAGAGTGTGTTTGTGTCTAGAAGAGGAGGACATGGAGTTAGGAGAGAGAGTGTGTTTGTGTCTAGAAGAGGAGGACATGGAGTTAGGAGAGAGAGTGTGTTTGTGTCTAGAAGAGGAGGACATGGAGTTAGGAGAGAGAGTGTGTTTGTGTCTAGAAGAGGAGGACATGGAGTTAGGAGAGAGAGTGTGTTTGTGTCTAGAAGAGGAGGACATGGAGTTAAGAGAGAGTGTGTTTGTGTCTAGAAGATGAGGACATGGAGTTAGGAGAGAGAGTGTGTGTTTGTGTCTAGAAGAGGAGGACATGGAGTTAGGAGAGAGAGTGTGTTTGTGTCTAGAAGAGGAGGACATGGAGTTAGGAGAGAGTGTGTTTGTGTCTAGAAGAGGAGGACATGGAGTTAGGAGAGAGTGTGTGTGTTTGTGTCTAGAAGAGGAGGACATGGAGTTAGGAGAGAGAGTGTGTTTGTGTCTAGAAGAGGAGGACATGGAGTTAGGAGAGAGTGTGTTTGTGTCTAGAAGAGGAGGACATGGAGTTAGGAGAGAGAGTGTGTTTGTGTCTAGAAGAGGTGGACATGGAGTTAGGAGAGAGTGTGTTTGTGTCTAGAAGATGAGGACATGGAGATAGGAGAGTGTGTGTTTGTGTCTAGAATAGGAGGACATGGAGTTAGGAGAGAGTGTGTTTGTGTCTAGAAGAGGAGGACATGGAGTTAGGAGAGAGAGTGTTTGTGTCTAGAAGAGGCGGACATGGAGTTAGGAGAGAGAGTGTGTTTGTGTCTAGAAGAGGGGGACATGGAGTTAGGAGAGAGTGTGTTTGTGTCTAGAAGAGGGGGACATGGAGTTAGGAGAGAGAGTGTGTATTTGTGTCTAGAAGAGGGGGACATGGAGTTAGGAGAGTGTGTGTTTATGTCTAGAAGAGGAGGACATGGAGTTAGGAGAGAGAGAGTGTGTGTGTGTCTCGAAGAGGAGGACATGGAGTTATGAGAGAGTGTGTTTGTGTCTAGAAGAGGAGGACATGGAGTAAGGAGAGAGAGTGTGTGTTTGTGTCTAGAAGAGGAGGACATGGAGTTAGGAGAGAGTGTGTTTGTGTCTAGAAGAGGAGGACATGGAGTTAGGAGAGAGAGTGTGTTTGTGTCTAGAAGAGGGGGACATGGAGTTAGGAGAGAGAGTGTGTTTGTGTCTAGAAGAGGAGGACATGGAGTTAGGAGAGAGTGTGTGTGTTTGTGTCTAGAATAGGCGGACATGGAGTTAGGAGAGAGAGTGTTTATGTGTAGAAGAGGAGGACATGGAGTTAGGAGAGTGAGTGTATTTGTGTCTAGAAGAGGAGGACATGGCGTTAGGAGAGAGTGTGTGTGTTTGTCTCTAGAAGAGGAGGACATGGAGTTAGGAGAGAGTGTGTGTGTTTGTGTCTAGAAGAGGTGGACATGGAGTTAGGAGAGAGTGTGTATTTGTGTCTAGAAGAGGAGGACATGGAGTTAGGAGAGAGTGTGTTTATGTCTAGAAGAGGAGGACATGGAGTTAGGAGAGAGAGTGTATTTGTGTCTAGAAGAGGAGGACATGGAGTTAGGAGAGAGAGTGTGTATTTGTCTCTAGAAGAGGAGGACATGGAGTTAGGAGAGAGTGTGTGTGTTTGTGTCTAGAAGAGAATGACATGGAGTTAGGAGAGAGTGTGTATTTGTGTCTAGAAGAGGAGGACATGGAGTTAGGAGAGAGTGTGTTTATGTCTAGAAGAGGAGGACATGGAGTTAGGAGAGAGAGTGTGTGTTAGTGTCTAGAAGAGGAGGACATGGAGTTAGGAGAGAGAGTGTTTGTGTCTAGAAGAGGTGGACATGGAGTTAGGAGAGAGTGTGTATTTGTGTCTAGAAGAGGAGGACATGGAGTTAGGAGAGAGTGTGTTTATGTCTAGAAGAGGAGGGCATGGAGTTAGGAGAGAGAGTGTGTGTTAGTGTCTAGAAGAGGAGGACATGGAGTTAGGAGAGAGAGTGCTTGTGTCTAGAAGAGGTGGACATGGAGGTAGGAGAGAGTGTGTTTGTGTCTAGAAGAGGTGGACATGGAGGTAGGAGAGAGTGTGTTTGTGTCTAGAAGAGGAGGACATGGAGTTAGGAGAGAGTGTGTTTGTGTCTAGAAGAGGAGGACATGGAGTTAGGAGAGAGTGTGTGTGTTTGTGTCTAGAAGAGGAGGACATGGAGTTAGGAGAGAGAGTGTGTTTGTGTCTAGAAGAGGAGGACATGGAGTTAGGAGAGAGTGTGTTTGTGTCTAGAAGAGGAGGACATGGAGTTAGGAGAGAGAGTGTGTTTGTGTCTAGAAGAGGTGGACATGGAGTTAGGAGAGAGTGTGTTTGTGTCTAGAAGATGAGGACATGGAGATAGAAGAGTGTGTGTTTGTGTCTAGAATAGGAGGACATGGAGTTAGGAGAGAGAGTGTTTGTGTCTAGAAGAGGCGGACATGGAGTTAGGAGAGAGAGTGTGTTTGTGTCTAGAAGAGGGGGACATGGAGTTAGGAGAGAGTGTGTTTGTGTCTAGAAGAGGGGGACATGGAGTTAGGAGAGAGAGTGTGTATTTGTGTCTAGAAGAGGGGGACATGGAGTTAGGAGAGTGTGTGTTTATGTCTAGAAGAGGAGGACATGGAGTTAGGAGAGAGAGAGTGTGTGTGTGTCTCGAAGAGGAGGACATGGAGTAAGGAGAGAGTGTGTTTGTGTCTAGAAGAGGAGGACATGGAGTTAGGAGAGAGTGTGTTTGTGTCTAGAAGAGGAGGACATGGAGTTAGGAGAGAGAGTGTGTTTGTGTCTAGAAGAGGGGGACATGGAGTTAGGAGAGAGAGTGTGTTTGTGTCTAGAAGAGGAGGACATGGAGTTAGGAGAGAGAGTGTTTGTGTCTAGAATAGGAGGACATGGAGTTAGGAGAGAGAGTGTTTATGTGTAGAAGAGGAGGACATGGAGTTAGGAGAGTGAGTGTATTTGTGTCTAGAAGAGGAGGACATGGCGTTAGGAGAGACAGTGTGTATTTGTCTCTAGAAGAGGAGGACATGGAGTTAGGAGAGAGTGTGTGTGTTTGTGTCTAGAAGAGGTGGACATGGAGTTAGGAGAGAGTGTGTATTTGTGTCTAGAAGAGGAGGACATGGAGTTAGGAGAGAGTGTGTTTATGTCTAGAAGAGGAGGACATGGAGTTAGGAGAGAGAGTGTATTTGTGTCTAGAAGAGGAGGACATGGAGTTAGGAGAGACAGTGTGTATTTGTCTCTAGAAGAGGAGGACATGGAGTTAGGAGAGAGTGTGTGTGTTTGTGTCTAGAAGAGAATGACATGGAGTTAGGAGAGAGTGTGTATTTGTGTCTAGAAGAGGAGGACATGGAGTTAGGAGAGAGTGTGTTTATGTCTAGAAGAGGAGGACATGGAGTTAGGAGAGAGAGTGTGTGTTAGTGTCTAGAAGAGGAGGACATGGAGTTAGGAGAGAGAGTGTTTGTGTCTAGAAGAGGTGGACATGGAGTTAGGAGAGAGGGAGTATTTGTGTCTAGAAGAGGAGGACATGGAGTTAGGAGAGAGTGTGTTTATGTCTAGAAGAGGAGGGCATGGAGTTAGGAGAGAGAGTGTGTGTTAGTGTCTAGAAGAGGAGGACATGGAGTTAGGAGAGAGAGTGTTTGTGTCTAGAAGAGGTGGACATGGAGGTAGGAGAGAGTGTGTTTGTGTCTAGAAGAGGTGGACATGGAGGTAGGAGAGAGTGTGTTTGTGTCTAGAAGAGGCGGACATGGAGTTAGGAGAGAGAGTGTGTGTGTTTCGAAAGAGGAGGACATGGAGTTAGGAGAGAGAGTGTGTTTGTGTCTAGAAGAGGAGGACATGGAGTTAGGAGAGAGAGTGTGTTTGTGTCTAGAAGAGGAGGACATGGAGTTAGGAGAGAGTGTGTTTGTGTCTAGAAGAGGAGGACATGGAGTTAGGAGAGAGTGTGTGTGTTTGTGTCTAGAAGAGGAGGACATGGAGTTAGGAGAGAGACTGTGTTTGTGTCTAGAAGAGGAGGACATGGAGTTAGGAGAGAGTGTGTTTGTGTCTAGAAGAGGAGGACATGGAGTTAGGAGAGAGAGTGTGTTTGTGTCTAGAAGAGGTGGACATGGAGTTAGGAGAGAGTGTGTTTGTGTCTAGAAGATGAGGACAAGGAGATAGAAGAGTGTGTGTTTGTGTCTAGAATAGGAGGACATGGAGTTAGGAGAGAGAGTGTTTGTGTCTAGAAGAGGCGGACATGGAGTTAGGAGAGAGAGTGTGTTTGTGTCTAGAAGAGGGGGACATGGAGTTAGGAGAGAGTGTGTTTGTGTCTAGAAGAGGGGGACATGGAGTTAGGAGAGAGAGTGTGTATTTGTGTCTAGAAGAGGAGGACATGGAGTAAGGAGAGAGTGTGTTTGTGTCTAGAAGAGGAGGACATGGAGTTAGGAGAGAGAGAGTGTGTGTGTGTCTCGAAGAGGAGGACATGGAGTAAGGAGAGAGTGTGTTTGTGTCTAGAAGAGGAGGACATGGAGTTAGGAGAGAGTGTGTTTGTGTCTAGAAGAGGAGGACATGGAGTTAGGAGAGAGAGTGTGTTTGTGTCTAGAAGAGGGGGACATGGAGTTAGGAGAGAGAGTGTGTTTGTGTCTAGAAGAGGAGGACATGGAGTTAGGAGAGAGAGTGTATTTGTGTCTAGAAGAGGAGGACATGGAGTTAGGAGAGAGAGTGTGTATTTGTCTCTAGAAGAGGAGGACATGGAGTTAGGAGAGAGTGTGTATTTGTGTCTAGAAGAGGAGGACATGGAGTTAGGAGAGAGTGTGTTTATGTCTAGAAGAGGAGGACATGGAGTTAGGAGAGAGAGTGTGTGTTAGTGTCTAGAAGAGGAGGACATGGAGTTAGGAGAGAGAGTGTTTGTGTCTAGAAGAGGTGGACATGGAGTTAGGAGAGAGTGTGTATTTGTGTCTAGAAGAGGAGGACATGGAGTTAGGAGAGAGTGTGTTTATGTCTAGAAGAGGGCATGGAGTTAGGAGAGAGAGTGTGTGTTAGTGTCTAGAAGAGGAGGACATGGAGTTAGGAGAGAGAGTGTTTGTGTCTAGAAGAGGTGGACATGGAGGTAGGAGAGAGTGTGTTTGTGTCTAGAAGAGGTGGACATGGAGGTAGGAGAGAGTGTGTTTGTGTCTAGAAGAGGCGGACATGGAGTTAGGAGAGAGAGTGTGTGTGTTTCGAAAGAGGAGGACATGGAGTTAGGAGAGAGAGTGTTTGTGTCTAGAAGAGGAGGACATGGAGTTAGGAGAGAGAGTGTGTTTGTGTCTAACACATTTTGACCCAGACTGAGGCAACCAACGCTTGTACGAAGTCGGTCTGGGGATCCAGTGTACTCATAGAACTGCCAGAGATAGGAGATCTGGAGAGGGGAATGTGATACAACTACCCTGGTTCCAGATCTGTTTGTACCGTCTTGCCAATTTCTATGGTAACAGTCACACCAATGACCATAGGAGTTGACAAGACAGCACAATTAGATCTGGAACCAGGCATGAATACAACAGAACACAACAGAGAACTTGATGACCTATCCATGGGAGACGCATCCAAGCTCAGACACAATGACATACACATTAATATATTAATACATTAATTCCCTCTCTCTATTTCAACACCAATGTTCATGTTTTATTTAGCTTTCAGCACAACAACAGAGAAGGATTTATTCCACTGAGCTATTTCATAAATGTTGAATCCAAAAGGCCCATCTGTGTGCACTTAATGGTGTTTTTCTCCAGCAATAACAAACGTGTTTGTTCTGGCTTTCAGCCATTTGTCTGATGAGTCGTCTCCCCATGCCAGCCTGACTGTTGGGAGGGAGAGTGTTCGTGGCCTAACAGATGTGAGGTGTGGCACACAGACACTTGTCGTCTCCGTTAGGAGCCTCCTTCATACGCATAGATACACACAGGGAGGCTGTACATGATGAGAGTTTATAGGGTGTAGAACAGCAATGGAGAGGGTGGCTGTTAGATGGGAGTTTCTTGCCTGGGACTAGCCTCTCAGAGAGACCACACATATCAGATGAGGCAGAGTTTAGACATGAGCAGACACATCCCTCTGAAAAGCTAGACTAAACAACAGGACTTCATTAGAGAGCGCTATAACTCACTCGACTATAACAGCCATCCCAGCCCAGCCAGACATGGCAGTCAGACAGGGCAGATGCTACACCCATGTCCTTCAGACAGACAGAGAGGGCAGAACCTGACCAATGTTACACTGGCTGAACAAGGCTTTATGTCTTTACTGCACTAATTAAATGGCGATGTGAGTGCCAAGACATGGCCACCATGGTTTGTACTGAATATCATCTGTGGATGAGCTGAATGGGAAGCGAGGTTAGTGAAGCTAAAGAGCCATCAGAAAACATCTAAACCCAATGTCCTTTCTAAACCCAATTTTCATTGTTGGACATAAAAAACACTAAGGAATCAGCTCAAAGTGATTTTAATTGAAGAAATCTGTTCCCAAGTATTTCCACACATAATAGAGACACATCGTATTCAAATGTAAGCGAGGCTTGAAATTATTATGTTTTAGTCAATTCCGGTCAATTTGCAGTCTACAAATTATTTGTAATTACAGTCGGTTCCGGCCCCCCGACCAGCCGCTCCAGGCAAAATTGGCCCGCAGCTGAATCTCAAATCAAATCAAATTAGATTTTATGTCATAATACAACAAGTGTAGACCTTACTGTGAAATGCTTACTGAAAAGCCCAAACCAACAATGCAGTTGTAAGAAAATAGAGTTAAGAAAAAAATGACAAAGGTAATGTTGTGGAAATTCTTACTCAGAGACACTCGAAGTCAATCTTAAATGAATCATTGTTTATTGTCAGTGCGTCGGAGAGGTTCCAACAAACTTAATGCACCATAGTGGACATCTGTCAGAAGTTCTAACGGGGCAGTCCTGTTTAGTTCTTATATACTGCAGAAAAGTCATATTTGCATGATTTAGCTTATTAATAATTCATTAATAATTAACGTTTGTTTAATTCATGTGACCAACCAATACTGGTTCAAGCATGTGACAGACCAACACCTCACAAGGCTTCTTCTCTCTAAACCGAGACCATGAAACTGAGATATCCCTTTCTCTTAACAAGGTTCTGGGCGTAGTGCCAAATTACAGACACTGAGAGTGAAGATTTGTTCAATCAGTCACTTGCATGAACACAGAAATTGCTTTACAGAAAAGCACAAACATAGAAACAACTCTGATCCATTGTGGAGGCTGTGGGGATGGTCCAGTCCATCAGTCTAAGACATGTGCTACTGAAATTGTATATGGTTATATTATGTAAGAACAAGGGTGCAAAACTAATACAAATGATTATTTTATGACAAATGTGCTTTCTCCCGTGATGAATAGCGGTTGCTGTCCACGCCTTTTCCTAGACCATGTTGCTATATGCATAACAGCAAAGTTAATCAGCATACTGATGTGGAGAACAATGTGGTGGAGGCAGCAGCGGAGTTAGGAGATGAGAAAACAGCCCTTGTCTTATTGTCTAAGAAGAGAGTGAGGAGAGAGGAAACTCCAACTAAATTAGGTCTATAATCAACTGTTAAATGTACCTGGCTTTATAAATCATACATATATATATTTACAGAAATAAGACAGATCCTGCTCCTGTTGCCTGTTTGAGTGTTTGTTTAATAGCCTACTGATTCTGTGAGCAGAGCCTCATGCAAGACATCAGTCAAGAAGTTAAAGCTTGGTCGCAAATGGGTCTTCCAAATGGACAATGACCCCAAGCATACTTCCAAAGTTGTGGCAAAATGGCTTAAGGACAACAAAGTCAAGGTATTGGAGTGGCCCTCACAAAGCCCTGACCTAAATCCCATAGAACATTTGTGGGCAGAACTGAAAAAGCGTATGCGAGCAAGGAAGCCTACAAACCTGACTTAGTTACACCAGCTCTGTCAGGAGGAATGGGCCAAAATTCACCCAACTTATTGTGGGAAGCTTGTGGAAGGCTACCCAAAATGTTTGACCCAAGTTAAACAATTTAAAGGCAATGCTACCAAATACTAATTGAGTGTATGTAAACTTCTGACCCACTGGGAATGTGATGAAAGATATAAAAGCTGAAATAAATCACTCTCTCTGATGTTTTTCCTAAACAAATGAGGGATTTCAGTAACAGAATTTTGAGTCCAAAGTGGCTGTACTTATATTGCATCTTCTGCAACACGGACAGCACAATACGCACTGTTGATGTTCGGTGGTGGTCGCTGCAGCAGGGAGGAGAGAGAGACATTGGGTGCTAGTCACACAGTCACTCGCTGTCATTGTTTTTAACACGGTCAAACTCCCTGTAGTAATTTGTGTCTTAATTATTTAATCAAACAGTGTGTTTAAAGCATCAGACAAGCTCAGTGCATGTAGTTGATTTGATTAAAACACATAGGATGTGTCTATAAAAATTTCAACCAATCGATTGGTCGAAAGGACATACGACTCTCGGTCTATCATAATTTGTTTTAGTAGGGGACAGCCCTAAACTGTACTTACAGATATCAGGCGACTCGTCCGACCCATCTGGACAATCCTTCTCACCATCACAGCGCCATCCTTTAGAGATGCAGGTCACCTGATCTTTACACACAAACTGCTTAGGACTACACGTCTTCGGAGCTGGAAAAGACAGAACACAGAACACATGTACTATTACCAACATTTGTTTTTGTTTGTTTGTTTTTTTACCCCTTTTTCCTCCCCAATTCCATGGTATTCAGTTGGTAGTAGTTACATGCTTATATCATCGCTGCAACTCCCGTACGGACTCAGGAGAGGCGAAGGTTGAGAGCCATGCGTCCTCTGAAACACAACCCAACCTAACCGAATTGATTCTTGAAACAATGCACATCCAACCCGGAAGCCAGCCACACCAATGTGTCGGAGGAAACACCGTACACCTGGCGACCTGGTCAGCATGGGTTGGGTTGTGTTTCAGAGGACGCATGGCTTGGCCCCCAACAGGAGTAGCTAGTGCGCGATGAGACAAGGATATCCCTACCGGCCAAACACTCCCTAAACCGGACAACGCTAGGCCAATTGTGCAACGCCCCATCAGTCCAAAACGAACGTTCAAAGCAATATTGTGACGACACATGCAACCTATGAATATAGACTTACATAGACTGGCCTAATACAGTGGATCTTTACACATTTTCCAGAGTGTGGCTGACTTACCAGACCTGGGTTCAAGTAGTATTTATTATCTTTCAAAAAACGCTCAGAGTTTGATTGAGCCTGGCTGGAGTGTCAGCTGGGTGGGTTTGCAACTTTTGGGACTATTCCATTGGTTCAATTGCACCAGGCAAGCCTAATCCAAGGCAGCTAGAATATTTCGAAGATAGCTAATACTATTTGGACCCAGGTGTGAGTTTCCGTTTAATGATGTCAGCCGTGGGGCAGTGCCAGAAATAGTTACTGGGCCATTGAGCTGTCAGGGCTACTCTGTGGTGCTACCATGTGGTACATCAACCTCAATAATCTCTGCTGACATATACTGCTCAGAAATGCCACACTGGGCTTTTTCTTAGAAGGCATCTCATTTCCTGTGGTGGGTGGGATAAAGAGCAAGGTTGTGTGAACTTGTGTTGACCCCTGCATGGTCATCCAGCCACAGGGTGTGCATGTGTGTGTGTGTGTGTGTGTGTGTATATGTGTGTGCGTGTGTGTGTGTGCATCACCCTGATCTGGGCTATGGTCTTTTATATCAATTTCCATGAGTCTAGAAAATTCCAACCCAGACCTGTGGGGAACAGCCTGGTTTGTTGCTGACAGCCAGGTCTTATGACAAAGATGCTAGTTTGACAGGCTGAGACTGGCAGTGCGTTTCCTCACTCACTCAGTGACATTGGTATTCATATAGAGGAGAAGGATGAAGAGGGGTAGGAGGAGGAGAACCCTCATCTTAGGAGGGAAGGAGAAAGATGGAGGGAAGGAGAAAGATGGGGAGGATGAGGTGGGAGAAGAGGAGGGGGAGGAGTCACATACACTCACTCACAGTCGCAGCGCAGAGCAGACCATCTAATTGTAATTCTCTGCAGGTACGGAGCCCTATCCCCACTCACCCTGGGTGTCCTTACTCACCCTGGCTGACCTCTCCCCCTCTCCTTCTTTCCCCCTCTCCTTCTTTCCCCCTCTCCTTCACTTGGCAGGCAGAGAAGTGTTTGTGGGAAGGGAGGTGATGCGGGTGCACCACAAAGGAGAAACAATGTGACAGTAATCACTAGAGAGTATTACGGCAGTGTATCATTGCGGTCACATTCTCTCTAAACTGTCAGGGTAAGGGATTGAGGCTAGAGAGCGCTGGGAGGGAGGGTGTGTGTTTGTGTGTGGATTGGTTCTTCTATCCTTGTGGGGACATTTCCCACATCCCCTGAGGATAAAGGCTATTTTAAGCTTAGGGGTTAGGTTTAAGGTTACATTTAGGGTCAGGAAATTAATTTTAGGTCCCCACGAGGATAGAAGAACATAACATGTGTGTGTGTGTGTGTGTGTGTGTGTGTGTGTGTGTGTGTGTGTGTGTGTGTGTGTGTGTGTGTGTGTGTGTGTGTGTGTGTGTGTGTGTGTGTGTGTGGTCAAATGCGGTGACTCATGAGTGTCAGGTTATTATAAATACAATTAGAAGCTAAATGTTTTGCTGCAGATCAAATAACAGCTGTCTTTAATACACTAACAACACCTTGATATTTGAAACAATGAAGAGAGTGATGACACTTAACATTCAAAGCCACATCGCAGCTCTCTTTCAGGCCTCTCAATTTACACTCAAGGACATGAGAGAACGAACATTTCCAAATGAAGGCATTTTCCAGTGTCCCAGGAATGTAATGTTTGAACACAACCATGAATAGATTGGGAGGCATGAGAGTACTAAATGGAAAGTGCCCTAACAACAGCACAGGGGAGAGGGGAAATAAGAAAGTGAATGAGTGGAGGGAGGGAGAGAAAGCTATAAAAGAAGGGACAGAGGCCAATGACTGAATCAACTAAGACGACACACAGCACATGAGGGAGCACTGAGATACTAGGCTAGGCTAACCAAGGCTAACCTGAGGGTTATTGGAAGTTACAGCTTCCTATATTTATTGGTCATTTCTCTCTATTTTGTTTATTTATGGGTCAATTCTGAAATGCTGTAAATACATTAGCTCCACTTCCAATGAAATTCTACTCTTCCATTAATATACTACTCTTCCATTAATTTACTAGCCTTGCATTAATATACTACCCTTCCATTAATATACTACTCTTCCATTAATATACTACCCTTCCATTTATTATTATACTACCCTTCCATTATTATACTACCCTTCCATTATTATACTACCCTTCCATTTATTATACTACCCTTCCATTTATTATACTACCCTTCCATTTATTATACTACCCTTCCATTAATATACTACCCTTCCATTTATTATACTACCCTTCCATGTATTATACTACCCTTCCATTATTATACTACCCTTCCATTAATATACTACCCTTCCATGTATTATACTACCCTTCCATTATTATACTACCCTTCCATCAATATACTACCCTTCCATTTATTATACTACCCTTCCATTAATATACTACCCTTCCATTTATTATACTACCCTTCCATTAATATACTACCCTTCCATTTATTATACTACCCTTCCATTATTATACTACCCTTCCATTTATTATACTACTCTTCCATTTATTATACCACCCTTCCATTTATTATACTACCCTTCCATTAATATACTACCCTTCCATTTATTATACTACCCTTCCATTAATATACTACCCTTCCATTTATTATACTACCCTTCCATTAATATACTACCCTTTCATTTATTATACTACCCTTCCATTTATTATACTACTCTTTCATTAACTTACTACCCTTCCATTCATATATTACCCTTCCATTAATATACCACCCTTATATTAATATACCACCCTTACATTAATACACTACCCTTACATCAATACACTACCATTTCATTAATTTACTACCATTTTATTCATGTACCACCATTTCATTAATATACTACCCTTCCTATGAGTACAATTACATGCACACAATAATGTGATTATTGTGGATAGTCAGATAAATATAATAGTTTGATAGAATTTAATAGAAGTTTGATAGAATTTTAAAAAAGTTATTGTTGAATATTATTCATACTAATCAGACAGATTTTTTACAACACTATGAAAAATCTGGGAAACCAGGGCTGATATTCATAGCTGACTTTGAAAAAAAGCCTTTGGATAAAGTACGACTGGAATTTATATATAGACTTCCGTTCAAAAGTTTGGGGTCATTTAGAAATGTTCTTGTTTTTGAAAGAAAAGCAATTTTTTTGTCCATTAAAATAACATCAAATTGATCAGAAATACAGTGTAGACATTGTTAATGTTGTAAATTACTATTGTAGCTGGAAATGGCAGATTTTTTATAGAATATCTACCCCCAAAACACAAGTCTCAATGTCAACAGTGAAGAGGCGACTCCGGGATGCTGGCCTTCTAGGCAGAGTTCCTCTGTCCAGTGTCTGTGTTCTTTTGCCCATCTTAATCTTTTATTTTTATTGGCCAGTCTGAGATATGGCTTTTTCTTTGCAACTCTGTCTATAAGGCTTCAGTCAAACAAAGGTTATACTTAAATCCAAACTGGTTTTATAGCAGATTATTAAGAATGTCTCACCCCAAGTTAAAGAATGTCCTTTTCCCCTTTATTCAGATTACAACCTCTCACTTTCAGTTATTTGAAAATGAAATCATCTACAAAATATTGCTATTATTAAAACAAATCGAAATCAAAACTGGATGGTCTTCAGAGATACATTGGGGCAAAAAAGTATTTAGTCAGCCACCAATTGTGCACCACTTAAAAAGATGAGAGAGGACTGTAATTGTCATCATAGGCACACTTCAACTATGACAGACAAAATTAGGTTATTTGGTCAATAACAAAAGTTTATCTCAATACTTTGTTTTCTGTAAGTCTTCACAAGGTTTTCACACACTGTTGCTGGTATTTTGGCCCATTCCTCCATGCAGATCTCCTCTAGATCAGTGATGTTTTGGGGCTGTTGCTGGGCGGTTGCTGGGCAACACAGACTTTCAACTCCCTCCAAAGATTTTCTATGGGGTTGAGATCTGGAGACTGGCTAGGCCACTCCAGGACCTTGAAATGCTTCTTACGAAGCCACTCCTTCGTTGCCCAGGCGGTGTGTTTGGGATCATTGTCATGCTGAAAGACCCAGCCACGTTTCATCTTCAATGCCCTTGCTGATGGAAGGAGGTTTTCACTTAAAATGTCAAGATACATGGCCCCATTCATTCTTTCCTTTACACGGATCAGTCGCCCTGGTCCCTTTGCAGAAAAACAGCCCCAAAGCATGATGTTTCCACCCCCATGCTTCACAGTAGGTATGATGTTCTTTGGATGCAACTCAGCATTCTTTGTCCTCCAAACACGACGAGTTGAGTATTTACCAAAAAGTTATATTTTGGTTTCATCTGACCATATGACATTCTCCCAATCTTCTTCTGGATCATCCAAATGCTCTCTAGCAAACTTCAGATGGGCCTGGACATGTACTGGCTTAAGCAGGGGGACACGTCTGGCACTGCAGGATTTGAGTCCCTGGCGGCGTAGTGTGTTACTGATGGTAGGCTTTGTTACTTTGGTCCCAGCTCTCTGCAGGTCATTCACTAGGTCCCCCCCGTGTGGTTCTGGGATTTTTGCTCACCGTTCTTGTGATCATTTTGACCCCACAGGGTGAGATCTTGCATGGAGCCCCAGATCGAGGGAGATTATCAGTGGTCTTGTATGTCTTCCATTTCCTAATAATTGCTCCCACAGTTGATTTCTTCAAACCAAGCTGCTTACCTATTGCAGATTCAGCCTTCCCAGCCTGGTGCAGGTCTACAATTTTGTTTCTGGTGTTCTTGACAGCTCTTTGGTCTTGGCCATAGTGGAGTTCGGAGTGTGACTGTTTGAGGTTGTGGACAGGTGTCTTTTATACTGATAACAAGTTCAAACAGGTGCCATTAATACAGGTAACGAGTGGAGGACAGAGGAGTCTCTTAAAGAAGAAGTTACATGTCTGTGAGAGCCGGAAATCTTGCTTGTTTTTTTTATCATGATGAATTAATAAATGTATGAAATAAGGCGTTTGTGATTCGTTCAGAATTTCAGTGGGCTAGTTCAACTTGTTTATCTTTCCCTAAAAACATAGCCTTTTTTAGCAATGAAAAAACTAGAAGTATGGATATTACACTCAATCTGCCTGCCAATCAAAGTCAACAAACAACCATAAACTGCAGAGTAAGCAAACATTTAGTGAAGTAAACTCCTTTCGTTAGCGAAAGTATCCGAAAATCAAATGCAAAAGTGTAAGCAAGCATTGAGGATGACTGAAGACAAAGACAATAACACTATTGAGGTTGATTTGCAGGACAACAAAGATTTTGTTTTAAGATATCCGAACTGGACAAACAGTACTGTGTAAGTTGTGTTGACGCATTGTGCTAGCCAAAGGTGGAAACACCAACAATCTTTTTCACCACCTGAATCATTCATTTGTGTTATTCCCTATGACAAGAAGAGCAAAACGTGTAATGAGAGAACAAAGTGCAATTACTTAATCACATAGCGAAAGAAATGGAACCAATTCAAACTTTGGAGAAAGACGGTTTCAGAAAGTTGATTCGAACTCTAGACCCAAGATCCCGAGCCGTAAATACTTCAGTAAAACATGTCTGCCAGAACTCTACACAGATTGTTGGAACAGAGTTGCCAACGAAATCCGTAACGCTGCATTTTTCTCTACTATTGTCGACTTATGGTCAAGCCAGACCACAGAGACATACATTAGCCTCACGATTCATTACATTGACGACAACTGGAAGCTGCAAAGCAAATGCCGTCAGACCTCTTATTTCTCAGACGAACACACCAGAGAAGTAATTGCAGCTGGGCTGAGGGAGGCACTTTCATCCTGGGGAGTGAAAGAGTCTCGTCAAGTATGTATGACTACCGACAGCAGATCGAACATGGTCAAAGCATTGGAGCTGAACAAATGGACAAGACTAGGGTGTTTCGGACACAGGCTACACAATGCAATTAGTACATTTCAACATACAAAACACAGAGCTAGATAGACAAATGATGTAACTTAAAAACAACTTAAAACGCAGAATTACTATTGTATTCCTTATCTCCTCTGTTTAAAGTTATGGCTGATCCGTCTGATCCTTCTCATACGCTAAGCCAAATATATACAGCTATGCAAGTGTATAATATTTGTCATTTATAAATGTATGCAATATTCAAACATTACATGGATTACATGGCTTGTATTTATAATGGACACATTAGCCTATGGTTTCAACATATGAATTTCACCTCTCTTTCAATAATAAATAGCCTACTCAATAAATGATCCCATTTTCTAAAGCAACATAGCTCTCTTAATCACAACAGTTGTATGTAAATCTATATATGGATGAAATTTGTAATCATGTCCAGTGTCCATGCTGTAAATTGTTGTAATTATTTCCAAAACTAATCGCGGGTTTCCCGGGCCACAGGAGTGTGCAAGAAATTGATCAGCACATTTTCCTATGGAAGAAGCAGAAGGACCTGATATATGCACAGGATAAACTGAGCCTGATCCTCCACAAGCTCATCACAGAATCATCAATTAGATTGGGATCTCAATTGCAGATGTCCTGGAGCAGGAGAAGACCAGATCATACAAGTCCTGGCAACAAATTTAAAAAACATGGCACCTTGCGCCCTCCTGGAAAGACATTGCATTTATCACGGCAACACTTAAGCCCCTCCAGGATTTCACAGATGGCATGTATGGAGAGACATACGTGAATGTGTCCTATCTGAAGCTGGTCTTCCATTTGTTCAAGACGGAGGTTCAGAAATGAGGACGAAGCCAAACTGACCCGAGAGATTAAGATGAGGGTTCTCAATTAACGTAATACTTACGCATCCCTGCCACAAGTTGGTCCTCTGAGAGAGCATTTAGGACTGGTAGCAATGTGGTCACATGCCACAGGGCAAATTTGAAGCCAGAAACTGTCAATAGGCTGGTGTTCCTGGCACAGAACGTGTTGAGAGGGAGGCAGTGAATTGTTACATGGTGAACTGAGAAACATAGGTTTACAACTTGAATTGATAATGACCGGTGTTAGGCTGAAAAAAGACTGCACACATTTTTTTCAATTTTCTTTACATCCCGAGTACTTTAATTTTACTGCATATTTATTCAACTCATATACCTTTGTTTATGTTTCATGTTTGCACAGGTTTACCACAGAAGAAAACAATTAAGTAAAACATGTGCAATGCCCCCTTTCTGTTTCTATAAGGTTAAAATCAATATTTTGTCATTTATCAACTTTGAATGGCTCATGAAAATTTTTACTCAAATTGTACAGTATATCATGACAATATATCGTTATCATCTGGACAGTGGAAAATATTGTGAAATTAATTTTGGTTCAGATTGTCCACCCCTAGTATATACAGTTGAAGTCGGACGTTTACATACACCTTAGCCAAATACATTTAAACAAAATTTCTCACAATTCCTGACATTAGATCCTAGTAAAAATTCCCTGTTTTAGGTCAGTTAGGATCACCACTTTATTTTATGAATGTGAAAGGTCAGAATAATAGTAGAGTATGATTTATTTCAGCTTTTATTTCTTTCATCACATTCCCAGTGGGTCAGAAGTTTACATACACTCAATTAGTATTTGGTAGCATTGCCTTTAAATTGTTTAACTTGAGTCAAACGTTTCGGGTAGCCTTCCACAAGTTTCCCACAATAAGTTGGGTGAATTTTGGCCCATTCCTCATGACAGAGCTGGTGTAACTGAGTCAGGTTTGTAGGCCTCCTTCCTCGCACACGCTTTTTCAGTTCTGCCCACAAATTTTCTATAGGATTGAGGACAGGGATTTGTGAGGGCCAATCCAATACCTTGACTTTGTTGTCCTTAAGACATTTTGCCACAACTTTGGAAGTATGCTTGGAGTCATTGTTCATGTGGAAGACCCATTTGCGACCAAGCTTTAACTTCTGATGTCTTGAGATGTTGCTTCAATATATCCAAATAATTTCCCCCCCTCATGATGCCATCTATTTTGTAAAGTGCACCAGTCCCTCTTGTAGCAAAGCACCCCCACAATATGATGCTGCCACCACCGTGCTTCACGGTTGGGATGGTGTTCTTCGGCTTGCAAGCCTCCCCCTTTTTCCTTCAAACATAATGATGGTAATTACAGTTCTGTTTTTGTTTCATCAGACCAGAGGACATTTCTCCAAAAAGCACAATATTTGTCCACATGTGCAGTTGCAAACCGTAGTCTGGCTTTTTTATGGCGGTTTTGGAGAAGTGGCTTCTTCCTTGCTGAGTGGCCTTTCAGGTTATGTCGATATAGAACTCGTTTAACTGTGGATATAAATAATGTTGTACCTGTTTCCTCCAGCATCTTCACAGGGTCCTTTGCTGTTGTTCTGGGATTGATTTGCACTTTTCGCACCAAAGTACATTCATCTCTAGGAGACAAAACGCATCTCCTTCCTGAACGGTATGATGGCTGCGTGTTCCCATGGTGTTTATACTTGCATACTATTGTTTGTACAGATGAATCGTGGTACCGTTAGGTATTTGGAAATTGCTCCCAAGGATGAACCAGACTTGTGGAGGTCTACAATTTTTTTTCTGAGGTCTTGACAGATTTCTTTTGATTTTCTCATGATGTCAAGCAAAGAGGCACTGAGTTATGATGAAATATGATGTCAATTAGCCATCAGAGGCTTCTAAAGCTTGGAATTTTCCAAGCTGTTTAAAGGCACAGTCAACTTTGTGTATGTACATTTCTGACCCACTGGAACTGTGATGCAATGAATTATATGTGATATAATCTGTCTGTAATCAATTGTTGGAAAAATGACTTGTGTCATGCACAAAGTAGATGTCCTAATCGACTTGTCAAAACTATAGTTTGTTAACAAGACATTTTTTGACTCCAACCTAAGTGTATGTAAACTTCCGACTTCAACTGTATAAACTGGAAGTAGAAGCATACAGTGCCTTGCAAAAGTATTCATTTAAATTGATTTTATTTGGATTTCATGTCACGGACATACACAAAATAATCCAAATTGGTGATCTTTTATTTAAAAAAATAAAACCTCAAAAGTGGTGCGTGCATATATTTTCACCCCCTTTGCTATGAAGCCCCTAAACAAGATCTGTGTCACGACTTCCGCCGAAGTCTGTCCCTCTCCTTGTTCGGGCGGCGTTCGCCGGTTGGCGTCACCGGCCTTCTAGCCACCGCCGATCCACTTTTCATTTTACATTTGATGATTAGGGAGGCCACCGCTCAACTGGACATGGTTATGCAGGAGGGTAATAAGGAGTAAATCTCTCTTCCTTATTTATTCTCATGCATTTCCCATGATGCTGTGCCTACCCTGGTTGGCCTGTCATCACTCCACTATTTTGTGGTAACAGAGGGCTCTCAAGGGGTGGTCACGAGAGTGCTCAGGGAGGTGTGTGGTGGTTTCCATCGGTGCGACTACGACTAAGTCCAAACCAGGTCTCTACCGTGTGCATCCCCTCAGAATATGCCGATTTGGCTCTCGCCTTCTGTAAGAAGAAGGTGACTAAATTACCACCTCATCGACGAGGGGATTGTGCGATAAATCTCCTGGTAGATGCAGCACTTCCCAGGAGTCACGTGTATCCTCTGTCACAGGAGGAGACGGTGGCTATGGAAACATATGTCTCCGAATGCCTGGGGCGGGGATACATTCGGCCCTCCACTTCACCTGCCTCCTCGAGTTTCTTTTTTGTGAAGAAGAAGGTTGGGGGTCTGCGCCCGTGTATTGACTATCGAGTGATCAATCAGATCACTGTGAGGTACAGCTACCCCCTGCCTCTCATCGCCAGTGCAATCTAGTCTATGCACGGGCGTGCTTCTTCACAAAATTGGATCTCAGGAGCGCTTACAACCTGGTTCTTGATGGCTTTTTGGCCATCAAGAAAACCTGTTTTAGTCTTCCAAAGATTTGAGACTGGGATGGAGGTTCACCTTCCAGCAGGACAATGACCCTAAGCATACTACTAAAACAACACTTGAGTGGTTTAAGGGGAAACATTTAAATGTCTTGGAATGGCCTAGTCAAAGCCCATACCTCAATCCAATTGGAAATCTGTGGTATGACTTAAAGATTGCTGTACACCAGCGGAACCAATCCAACTTGAAGGAGCTGGAGCAGTTTTGCCTTGAAGAATGGGCAAAAATCCCAGTGGCTAAATGTGCCAAGCTTATAGAGACATACCCCAAGAGACTTGCAGCTGTAATTGCTGAAAAAGGTGGATCTACAAGGTATTGACTTTGGGGGGGGGGGGGGGGGGGGGGGTGAATAGTTATGCACGTTCAAATTATCAGTTTGTCTTATTTCTTGTTCGTTTCACAATAATACATTTTTACATCTTCAATGTGGTAGGCAAATGATACAAACACCCCCAGAAATCTATTTTAATTCTAGGTTGTAAGGAAACAAAATAGTAAAAATGGGGGTGAAGACTTTCACAAGCCACTGTAAGTGTTGTTGTCCATTAGTTTACTACAATTAGGGGAGGGGTGGTAGGGTTAGGGGAAAATAATAAAGGAATACATATAACATATTTAATATATACAGTGCATTCAGAATGTAATTTTGTTAGGTTACAGCCTTATTCTAAAATCGATTAAATTGTTTTACACACAATACCCCATCATGACAAAGCAAAAACAGATTTTTTGAAATGTTTGCAACTTATATATATATATATATATATATAAAGAAACCTGAAATATCACATTTACATAAGTATTCAGACACTTTACTCAGTACTTTGTTGAAGCACCTTTGGCAGCAATTACAGGCTTGAGTCTTATTGGGTATGATGTTACAAGCTTGGCCCACCTGTGTTTGGGGAGTTTCTCCCATTCTTCTCTGAAGATGCCCTCAAGCTCGGTCAGGTTGGATGGCGAGCATTGCTGCGCATTGCTATTTTCAGGTCTCTCCAGATGTTCAATCGTGTTCAAGCCCGGGCTCTTGCTGGGCAACTCAAGGACATTCAGACTTGCCCCGAAGCCACTGCTGCATTGTCTTTGCTGTGTGCTTCGGGTCATCGTACTGTTGGAAGGTGAACATTCACCCCAGTCTGAGGTCCTGAGTGCTCAGGAGCAGGTTGTCATCAAGGATCTCTCTGTACTTTGCTCCGTTCATCTTTCCCTTGATCCTGTCTAGCCTCCCAGTCCCTGCTGCTGAAAAACATCCTCAAAGCATGATGCTGCCACCACCATGCTTCACCATAGAGATAGTGCCAGGGTTCCTCCAGACATGGGGCTTTGCATTCAGGCCAAATAGTTCAATCTTGGTTTCATCAGACCAGAGAATCTTGTTTCTCATGGTCTGACAGTCCTTTAGATGCCTTTTGGCAAACTCTAAGCGGGATGTAATGTGCCTTTTAATGAGGAGTGGCTTCCGTCTGGCCATTCTACCATAAAGGCCTGATTGGTGGAGTGCTGCAGACATGGGAGAACCTTCCAGAAGGACAACCATCTCCACAGAGGAACTCTGGAGCTCTGTCCGAGTCACCATCAGGTTCTTGGTCACCTCCCTGACCAAGGCCCTTACTCCCCCGATTGCCCAGCTCTAGGAAGAGTCTTGGTGGTTCCAAACTTCTTTCATTTAAGAATGATGAAGATCACTGTGTTCTTGGGGACCTTCAATGCTGCAGAAATGTTTTTATACACTTCCCCAGATCTGTGCCTCGACACAACCCTGTCTCAAAGTTCTACGGACAATTACTTCGACCTCATGGCTTGGTTTCTGCTCTGACATGCACTGTCAACTGTGGGACCTTATATAGACAGGTGTGTGCCTTTCCAAATCATGTCCAATCAATTGAATATACCACAGGTGGACTCCAATCAAGTTGTATATAAATCATTGATTATCAATGGAAACAGGATGCACCTGAGCTCAATTGTTTCGAAACCTGTTTTCGCTCTGTCATTATGGGGTATTATGTATAGATTGATAGGGATAAAATGGAATTTAATCAATTTAGAATAAGGCTGTAACGTAACTAAATGTGGAAAATGTCAAAAGGTCTGAATACTTGCAGTCGCAAAAACCATCAAGCGCTATGATGAAACAGGCTCTCATGAGGACCACCACAGGAAAGGAAGACCCAGAGTTACCTCTTCTGCAGAGGATAAGTTCATTAGCGTTAACTGCACCTCAGAATGCAGCCCAAATAAATGCTTCACAAAGTTCAAGTAACAGAAACAACTCAACATCAACTGTTCAGAGGAGACTTGGTGAATCAGGCCTTCATGGTCAATTTGCTGCAAAGAAACCACTACTAAAGGACACCAATAAGAAGAGACTTGCTTAGGCCAAGAAACATGATCAATGGACATTACACTGGTCCAAATTTGAGATTTTTGGTTCCAACCACCATGTCTTTATGAGATGCAGAGTAGGTGAACGGATTATCTCTGCATTTGTTGTTCCCATCGTGAAGCATGGAGGAGGAGGTGTGATGGTATGGGGGTGCTTTGCTGGTGACACTGTCTGTGATTTATTTAGAATTCAAGGCACACTTAACCAGCATGGCTACCACAGAATTCTGCAGCGATATGCCATCCCATCTGGTTTGCGCTTAGAGAAACTATAATTTGTTTTTCAACAGGACAATGAACCAAAACACACCTCCTGTCACGTTCTTTCAAAATCGAACCCAGAAGCAGACCAGGACAAGGAGAGTAGGAAGAAGGTGAGTATTTATTTACAAGTGAATGTGAATGGGTAGATATATCCAGGTGGCGTAGTGGGCAGCGGTGGTGAGTTGATGGGAGTAAATAGGTGGATCCAATGGGGAAGCGGAATCCTCCGACGACCAGGCGGGAATGGGGTAAATGATCCGGGTGAGTAACTGAAGACAGAACAAACGGAGGTAAGTTTAAGGCAAGCAATACGTTAAAAAAAAAAAATCTATGCAACTTGAGGCTGATACTATGGCACAACATACTGTTCATGGCTAACGATCCGGCAGGGAATGGATGTCAGGTCCGGGCTTATGAAGAGGAGAGATGATGATCAGGACCAGGTGTGCAGATAGCTGATGGGATACAGGTGCGGGTAATCAGAACTCCCAACTGGCTACATTGCCCGGCAACCAGACAGGGTGCGTTCCAGGACGCCGGAAAAAACACTCCAGGACAGAACACAGGCAAAAAACAGACTCAGGAAACGGGATTCGTGACACCTCCAGGCTGTGTAAGGTCTATTTGACCAAGGAGAGTGATGGAGTGCTGCATCAGATGACCTGGCCTCCACAATCACCCGACCTCAACCCAATTGAGATGGTTTGGGATGAGTTGGACCGCAGAGTGAAGGAATATCAGCCAACAAGTGCTCAACATATGTGGGTACTCCTTCAAGACTGTTGGAAAAGCATTCCAGGTGAAGCTGGTTGAGAGAATTCCAAGAGTGTGCAAAGCTGTCATCAAGGCAAAGGGTGGCTACTTTGAAGAATCTCAAATATATTTTGATTTGTTAACCCCTTTTTTGGTTACTACATGATTCCATATGTGTTATTTCATAGTTTTGATGTCTCCACTATTCTACAATGTAGAAAATAGTAAAAAATAAAGAAAAACCCTTGAATGAGTAGGTGTGTCCAAACTTTTGACTGGGGGATTGGAAATGATGCACACAATTACATTGATGGAAACCACAAACTATCTGTAACATTAAAGCTGATCAACCACCTGGTGGTTGATATATATATATAAAATAATAGTAATATAGGAGTAGAATTAGGCTTCTTCACAAAGATTGAATGGTTATGGGTCTGAATAAATAACTGCTATAGCCTACCGCCATCGCGTTTGCGCTTCTTTCAAACTACCCGTGAATTCTATTGGTTGCTATATTAAACATTCAGCAAACAAGAGCACGTGTCCCTCTTTGAATAGCCTATTGGTATAAGAAAAGCAAAAAAATACATGTCCAACATGCTCTTCTAGTCTAGCTTTTCCTCCATGCGACTCCGAGAGCTAAGGAGCCTTTTTTACAGGGAGGCTAGCGGAGCACATGTGTGTGTGTATTGCGCAAGAGACAGAGGCTATAAGTTAGAAACTTATTATGCTTAGCCCATCATTCATTAGCTAAATATAAGGCTAATACTGCATTGCATGTATTAACTGAAAGAGGTAAGCTAGGACATCGATATATAGGGCTATATAAATCAAATCAAACTTTATTTGTCACATGTGCCATGTAGACCTTACCATGAAATGCTTACTTAAGTCCTTAACCAGTGCAGTTCAAGAAGAGTTAAGAAAATATTTACCAAATAAGCTAAAGTAAAAAAGAATAAAAAGTAACACAATAACATAACAATAATGAGGCTATATACAGGGGGTACCGGTACAGAGTGTCACGTATTACACGGAGCCCAAACCGTCTACATTTATTTTGTCCCCCTACACCAAATGTGATCACGACACGCAGGTTAAAATATCAAAACAAACTCTGAACCAATGACATTCATTTGGGGACAGGTCAAAAAGCATTAAACATGTATGGGAATTTAGCTAGTTAGCTTGCTATTTCTAGCTAATTTGTCCTATTTAGTTAGCTTGCTGTTGCTAGCTAATTTGTCCTGGGATATAAACATTGAGTTGTATACCTAAAATGCACAAGGACCTCTACTCCGACATAAAACAGTCAACCGAATCATTTCTAGTCATCTCTCCTCCTTCCAGACCTTTTCATCTTTGAACTTATATGGTGATTGGCATCTACACTTTCATATTATTACCACGACAACTGGCAGAACATTTCGTCTTTCAATCACCCACGTGGGTATAACCAATGAGGAGATGGCACGTGGGTACCTGCTTCTGTAAACCACTGAGGAGATGGGAGAGGCAGGACTTGCAGCGCGATCTGCGTCAGAAATAGGAATGACTTCTATTTTAGCTCTTGGCAACGCAGGCGCTCGTTGGCGTGCGCGAGTAGCGGTATTACACACACCTGCGCATCATCAGACTCACCTGGACTCCATCACCTCCCTGATTACCTTCCCTATATATGTCACTCCCTTAGGTTCCTTCCCCAGGTGTTACTGTTTCTGTTCCAGTGTTAAGTCTGTGCGTTGTTTGTATTTCTTGTTTTGCGTTTATTTATTAAAACACTCACTCCCCGAACTTGCTTCCTGACTCTCAACACACATCGTTACACCGAGTTAGTTTGCGGGGGTACAGGTTAGAGGTAATGAATGAAGAAGGCCTTTATTTGGCCTGCTGGGACTGGCTGGACCCAACAGTAAACAGCAGAGGCATAAGGACATGATGCCAGCTGAAGCTAAAGCTGGCAATGCCAGTTAAATTACTTTATTTTCCTGCCACCGCTGAAAGGTGACTTGATTACATTAGTATTGCTATTACATTGACACTGTTATGACTGGACCTCTGGAAACGCAGGTTAGCGTTTATCATCATGAATCCTGTTCTGGAGGCAGCTCTGCAGTGGTCGCTAGCTAGCACAGTTACAAAGTCATAAAATCCAACTCTAACATTAACCCTAACCTTAACCCTAATCTTACATTAGCTCATTTCTGTTTTCATTCATTCTTTTACAATATCGCACATTTTGACTTTGCAGCTGTCCTATCTAAGGGGAAAAGGCTCAGTTCGACCTCCAGGACAAGACTAGTGACAAACGTCAACCTGCTTTGGAAACATCCATCAATGAATGCTTTTTCACCTCACTGCATTTATCCAAAAGGAAAACAGCCACAACAGAATGACTGTTAGATATTGGAGTTGATGAAGATTGATTAAGGACGTTGGTCTATAAATTCCTGTCTGGGGTTACACAACTGAATACATGGTTGTAAAGGGTTTGAGAATGAGTGAGTGATTGGGGTTGGTATGTTTGTACTGAGGTCAGATCAGGATACTTCACTGAAAGAGATTAAAACACCTGAAAACAAGATCAGTGACGAGCAGTTGAAGATATGTTTACCCCTGTGACGTCAGCGACTGCCATCGTCCTCTTGACTGACGGCCTGAGGATAAACAGCTGTCCCCTGAGTGTTTATTAGGCCTAATAAGAACACACTAATTAGTGATCCAGTTTCACTTTAAGGCCAAAGATCTTCCTAACACTTTACAACGTTATACAGGACTTGAACAAGGCTGTAAGTAGTTTATAAATTAGAAGTAAACAAGTATAGTTGATGCTTGCTGATGTTGCTGCAATGTTTACTATCGACTTATAAACTACTTATACAACCTTTGTAACCTATAATTTAAGGAACCGTTTTACCACTGTCTTAACAAAACATTCTCCCCACTTCCATATATTCTTCCCATAAGACAATGTAGTGGTTATCAGACAAAAATATCAATATCTCTATAGGCCTAATTGTATAGGCAGGCGTTGTAGGAGGAGAACTTCTCCTGAGCTGTATGACCCAACAGGCCCCTTCAACACCCAACAGCCCCATTCAACATCCAACAGCCCCCTTCAACATCCAACACTCCCCTTCAACACCCAACAGCCCCATTCAACATCCAACAGCCCCCTTCAACATCCAACACTCCCCTTCAACACCCAACAGCCCCATGCAACATCCAACAGCCCCATTCAACGTCCAACAGCCCCCTTCAACACCCAACAGCCCCATTCAACACCCAACAGCCCCATTCAACATCCAACAGCCCCCTTCAACATCCAACACTGCCCTTCAACACCCAACAGCCCCCTTCAACATCCAACAGCCCCCTTCAACATCCAACACACCCCTTCAACACCCAACAGACCCATTCAACATCCAACAGCCCCCTTCAACATCCAACACTCCCCTTCAACACCCAACAGCCCCCTTCAACATCCAACACTCCCCTTCAACATCCAACACTCCCCTTCAACATCCAACACTCCCCTTCAACACCCAACAGCCCCATTCAACATCCAACAGCCCCCTTCAACATCCAACACTCCCCTTCAACACCCAACAGCCCCCTTCAACATCCAACACTCCCCTTCAACATCCAACAGCCCCATTCAACACCCAACAGCCCCATTCAACACCCAACAGCTCCATTCAACACCCAACAGCCCCATTCAACACCCAACAGCCCCATTCAACATTAAACAGCCCCCTTCAACATCCAACACTCCCCTTCAACACCCAACAGCCCCATTCAACATCCAACAATCCCCTTCAACACCCAACAGCCCCATTCAACATCCAACACTCCCCTTCAACACCCAACAGCCCCATTCAACATCCAACAGCCCCATTCAACGTCCAACAGCCCCCTTCAACATCCAACAGCCCCCTTCAACACCCAACAGCCCCATTCAACATCCAACACTCCCCTTCAACATCCAACACTCCAATTCAACACCCAACAGCCCCATTCAACATCCAACAGCCCCATTCAACGTCCAACAGCCCCCTTCAACATCCAACAGCCCCATTCAACGTCCAACAGCCCCCTTCAACATCCAACACACCCCTTCAACATCCAACAGCCCCATTCAACGTCCAACAGCCCCATTCAACATCCAACACACCCCTTCAACATCCAACAGCCCCATTCAACGTCCAACAGCCCCCTTCAACATCCAACACTCCAATTCAACACCCAACAGCCCCATTCAACATCCAACACTCCCCTTCAACACCCAACAGCCCCATTCAACATCCAACAGCCCCATTCAACGTCCAACAGCCCCATTCTACTGATAACTAGGGCCAGGATGATACCAGTATCGCAATACACATAAGTATCGTTGCAAGGAAACAAAACATGAAGCGGATTTAACTTCTTTAGGAAAAGATCCTTAATGTTGGAAACAAATATCATTATGTTGTCATCCAGTGTCACATTTATGTATTTTCCAAGCGAAAGCACACAATATTTTACATACAGCAGGCTTTTAAAGGACCAAAGAGTAAGTCTGCTTCATGTTTACATTTTTGCTGTGGAAAACATATTGTGATGCTGGTATCGTCCCAGCTCTACTGATAACAGCACTGAAGCCTTTTTTAAACCACTATTCAAATCTATTATGTGGGGGTTTCCTTCAGTGACATCAGAAAGGCTATTCATGTCAACCTTTGATGAAGTTGCAGAATATTCTGGTGACCACAGAGAGAGAGACAGAGAGAAAGAGAGTAGAGTACTGTAGAGAAGCCTCAAATATAAAAGCACAGCCTCTCTCCCTCCCTCTCCTCTCCACCTATCCCTCTCTCCCCCAACTCTCCTGCTCTCCCATCAACTCTCTTTCCCTCCCTCTCCTCTCCACCTATCCCTCTCTCCCCCAACTCTCCTGCTCTCCCATCAACTCTCTCTCTCTCCCTCAACTCTCCAACTCTCCTCCTCTATGTCTGTCAACACTCCCCCAACTCTTCCCCTCTCCCTCCCTCAAATCTCCCCCCTCTCCCTCTCACCCCCTCAACTCTCTCCTCTCCCTCTCTCTCAACCACCCCCTCTCAGTACACACTAGAAGCTGAAGAATACTCTCAGTCAGCCTGGCCCCACTGTAATGCTTGTCCATTAAATACCTGAGCAGTGGAAGGCTTTTCACATATCTGTCTGAGTAGGTTACAGGAGTCTACTGTATGCCAGTATCTGTGTGACTAGACAGTCAGGAGGAAGTGCTCTGTCCTGTAAGAGTGCTGATCTAGGATCAACTCCATGCTGTCCATATAATCTTATTCATTATAATCTAAAAGGCTAAACTGATCCTACATCAGCATCCAACTCTGAGATACTTTATGAGTAGGACTGCAAGATACAATGTTATGTTAATGTGGCCTTACTATTAATTGATGTTATGGTTTGTCAGTGCTGTATTTACAAATAAGCATAAGGCACATCTGAGGTAATTATCAATTCATCACAGATAAGAGCTCTGCTCTTCACACTCTGCTGGTGAATGTCAATGAGGTGGCAGAGGGCAGGATGAGACAAAACCACAGTCAGCTTCATCGATCACATCACTGTTTGTGTGTGTGTGTGTGTGTGTGTGTGTGTGTGTGTGTGTGTGTGTGTGTGTGTGTGTGTGTGTGTGTGTGTGTGTGTGTGTGTGTGTGTGTGTGTGTGTGTGTGTGTGTGTGTGTGTGTGTGTGTGTGTGTGTGTGTGTGTGTGTCGGGATAAAGAGCGAGAGAACAAGACTACTGATATAGAGAGAGAAAGAGAGAGCATAAACGACCTCGAGACAGCATAGCAGAAAGAGACCACAGCAGAGTATAGACTGTAGTGTGGCAGTTCGGTACAGTATGTCATCCACTGTTTAACCAGCAGAGTAGGCAGCCAAATGACATAGGTCTCCAGACACCAAGCCCAGCAGGGACACCCCATTACTGACCCACTTTCCTACTCACACATGAAAACACTTTCACTCCCTCCCTATCTATCTACCTCCATCCCTCCCTATCTGTCTCCCTCCATCCCCCAACCCTCTATCCCTCCCTATCTATCTCCCTCCATCCCTCCATCCCCCCAACCCTCTATCCCTCCCTATCTATCTCCCTCTATCCCTCCCTATCTATCTCCCTCCATCCCTCCCTATCTGTCTCCCTCCATCCCCCAACCCTCTATCCCTCCCTATCTATCTCCCTCCATCCCTCCATCCCCCCAATCCTCTATCCCTCCCTATCTGTCTCCCTCCATCCCCCCAACCCTCTATCCCTCCCTATCTATCTCCCTCCACCCCTCTATCCCTCCCTATCTGTCTCCCTCCATCCCTCTCTCTGTCTCCCTCCCTCCATCACTCTACCCCTCTTTCCCTCCCCATCTGTCTCCCTCCATCCCCCCACACCTCTATCCCTCCTATCTGTCTCCCTCTATCCCTCCCTATCTGTCTCCCTCTATCCCTCCCTATCTGTCTCCCTCCATCCCTCTATCCCTCCAGATCTGTCTCCCTCCCCCTGTCTCCTAACCCCACGACCCTGTGTGAAGAAATGTGTGTGTTTTTTGCCAATTTTAACCGCACACTTGTTGTTTGTGTACATGGATTTTATAATGTCGTATGTTTTACCCCCAACACCACTTTCCATCAGTTTGTATAGCAGACCCTCATGCCAGATTGAGTCGAAGGCTTTTTTGAAATCAACAAAGCATGAGAAGACTTTGCCTTTGTTTTGGTTTGTTTGATTGTCAATTAGGGTGTGCAGGGTGAATACATGGTCTGTTGTACGGTAATTTGGTAAAAAGCCAATTTGACATTTGCTCAGTACATTGTTTTCATTGAGGAAATGTACGAGTCTGCTGTTAATAATAATGCAGAGGATTTTCCCAAGGTTACTGTTGACACATATTCCACGGTAGTTATTGGGGTCAAATTTGTCTCCACTTTTGTGGATTGGGGTGATCAGTCCTTGGTTCCAAATATTGGGGAAGATGCCAGAGCTAAGTATGATGTTAAAGAGTTTTAGTATAGCCAATTGGAATTTGTTGTCTGTATATTTGATCATTTAATTGAGGATACCATCAACACCACAGGCCTTTTTGGGTTGGAGGGTTTTTATTTTGTCCTGTAACTCTTTCAATGTAATTGGAGAATCCAGTGGGTTCTGGTAGTCTTTAATAGTTGATTCTAAGATCTGTGTTTGATCATGTATATGTTTTTGCTCTTTATTCTTTGTTATAGAGCCAAAAAGATTGGAGAAGTGGTTTACCCATACATCTCCATTTTGGATAGATAATTCTTCGTGTTGTTGTTTGTTTAGTGTTTTCCAATTTTCCCAGAAGTGGTTAGAGTCTATGGATTCTTCAATTGCATTGAGCTGATTTCTGACATGCTGTTCCTTCTTTTTCCGTAGTGTATTTCTGTATTGTTTTAGTGATTCACCATAGTGAAGGCGTAGACTCAGGTTTTCCGGGTCTCTATGTTTTTGGTTGGACAGGTTTCTCAATTTCTTTCTTAGATTTTTGCATTCTTCATCAAACCATTTGTCATTATTGTTAATTTTCTTCGGTTTTCTATTTGAGATTTTTAGATTTGATAGGGAAGCTGAGAGGTCAAATATACTGTTAAGATTTTCTACTGCCAAGTTTACACCTTCACTATTACAGTGGAACGTTTTACCCAGGAAATTGTCTAAGAGGGATTGAATTTGTTGTTGCCTAATTGTTTTTTGGTAGGTTTCCAAACTGCATTCCTTCCATCTATAGCATTTCTTAATGTTACTCAGTTCCTTTGGCTTTGATGCCTCATGATTGAGTATTGCTCTGTTTAAGTAGACTGTGATTTTGCTGTGGTCTGATAGGGGTGTCAGTGGGCTGACTGTGAACGCTCTGAGAGACTCTGGGTTGAGGTCAGTGATAAAGTAGTCTACAGTACTACTGCCAAGAGATGAGCTATAGGTGTACCTACCATAGGAGTCCCCTCGAAGCCTACCGTTGACTATGTACATACCCAGCGTGCGACAGAGCTGCAGGAGTTGTGACCCGTTTTTGTTGGTTATGTTGTCATAGTTGTGCCTAGGGGGGCATATGGGGGAGGGAATGCTGTCACCTCCAGGCAGGTGTTTGTCCCCCTGTGTGCTGAGGGTGTCAGGTTCTTGTCCGGTTCTGGCATTTAGGTCGCCACAGACTAGTACATGTCCCTGGGCCTGGAAATGATTGATTTCCCCCTCCAGGATGGAGAAGCTGTCTTCATTAAAATATGGGGATTCTAGTGGGGGGATATAGGTAGCACACAGGAGGACATTTTTCTCTGTTAGGATAATTTCTTTTTGAATTTCTAGCCAAATGTAGAATGTTCCTGTTTTGATTAATTTAATGGAGTGAGTTAGGTCTGCTCTATACCAAATTAGCATACCCCCTGAGTCCCTTCCCTGTTTCACACCTGGTAGTTTGGTGGATGGGACTACCAGCTCTCTGTAACCTAGAGGGCAACCAGTGGGTCCATCTCCTCTATACCAGGTTTCTTGCAGGATGACAATGTCTGTATTACCGATTTCTTTGGTGAAGTCCGGGTTTCTGCTCTTTAGGCCAAAGGCAGATGACCTCAGGCCTTGGATATTCCAGGATAATATAGTGAAGGCTTTTGTTCCATAGAGTGTCCAATGTTGTTGGTCGTGGTTTAGCCTCAGGCCAGTAAGTGTGAGCAGAGCCTGCTGAGCATCTGGTACATGCCATTGGCTTGGGCGAGTGTGAGAGTTGGGACTGTTTGCCCGCTCACTACCTGGGCGTATGTGTGGTCCTCTTTGCGGGGGTGGGCAGGAGTCTCTCTCTCTCTCTCTCTCTCTCTCTCTCTCTCTCTCTCTCTCTCTCTCTCTCTCTCTCTCTCTCTCTCTCTCTCTCTCTCTCTCTCTCTCTCTCTCTCTCTCTCTCTCTCTCTCTCTCTCTCTCTCTCTCTCTCTCTCTCTCTCTCTCTCTCTCTCTCTCTCTCTCTCTCTCTCTCTCTCTCTCTCTCTCTCTCTCTCTCTCTCTCTCTCTCTCTCTCTCTCTCTCTCTCTCTCTCTCTCTCTCTCTCTCTCTCTCTCTCTCTCTCTCTCTCTCTCTCTCTCTCTCTCTCTCTCTCTCTCTCTCTCTCTCTCTCTCTCTCTCTCTCTCTCTCTCTCTCTCTCTCAGAGAAGATACATGCTTCAAAAGAAGAGGAGCGTGGAGATTTGGAATTTGTCAGAATAACGGTGGTTAGGGGTTTGCTAAGGGGCTAACATGTTTGTTATCAGTGGAGGGTAGAACTTCCACTGTGCAGTAGATCGAATATCTGTATGGCAGCCCATAAATGAATGATTTCTGCTATGCACTATAGAACTATTTATCTATCTCTCTGAGGCAGAACAAGATGGTCCTGATAGACATGGTCTTCTAGTTTGCAATCTTTCTTCCATTTAAGAACGATGGAGGAAACAATGTTCTTGGGGACCTTCAATGCTGTAGACAGTTTTTGGTACCCTTCCCCAGATCTGCGCATCGACACAATCCTGTCTCAGAAGTCTACAGTCAATTGCTTCGACCTCATGGCTTGGTTTTTGCTCTGACATGCACTGTCAACTGTGGGACCTTATATAGACAGGTGTGCGCCTTTCCAAATCATGTCCAATCAATTGAATTTACCACAGGTGGACTCCAAGTTGTAGAAATATCTCAAGGACGATCAATGGAAACAGGATGCACCTGAGCTCACCGAGTCTCATAGCAAAGGGTCTGAATACTTATGTAAATAAGGTGCATATACTGAACAAAAATATAACCGCAACATGTGCAGTGCTGGTCCCATGTTTCATGAGCTGAAATAAAAGATCTCAGAAATGTTCTGTATGTACAAAAAGCTTATTTCTCTCAAATTTTGTGCAGAAATGTGTTTACATCTCTGTTAGTGAGCATTTCTCCTTTGACAAGATAATCCATCCACCTGACAGGTGTAGCATATCGAGAAGCTGATTAAACAGCATGGTCATTACATAGGTGCACCTTGTGCTGGGTACAATAAAAGGCCACTCTGAAATGTGCAGTTTTGTTACATAACACAATGCCACAGATGTCTCAAGTTTTGTGGGAGCGATTAATTGGCATGCTGACTGCATGAATGTCCACTAGAGCTGTTGCCAGTGAATTGAATGTTAATTTCTCTACCATAAGCTGCCTCCAACATGGTTTTTTGAGAATTTGGCAGTAAGTCCAACCATCCTCACAACCTCAGACCACGTGTAACCACGCCAGCCCAGGACCTCCACATCCAGCTTCTTCACCTGCAGACCAGCCTCCAGGACAGCGGATGAAACTGAGGAGTGTTTCTGTCTGTAATAAAGCCCTTTTGTGGGAAGAAAACTCATTCTGATTTGCTGGGCCTGGCTCCCAAGTGGGTGGACATATGCCCTCCCAGGCCCACCAGGCCCACCCATGGCTGCACCTCTGCCCAGTCAAGTGAAATCCATAGATTACGACCCAGTTAATTGATTTCAATTAATCAAAATCAGTCAAAAGTGTTCCATCATGCCAAGGAAAGGTTGCAATTGTCCCCTAACTAGAACACAGCCTTAAGAGAGACAGCGCAAATGTTTACTAAGTGAGCACACTAAAATGCTAGAAACACTTCCACATGTTCTATCACTGAGCTCACCAAAGTGGAGCATGTTAACCTTCCTATTTCCCAGTGGGTCATTTCCCAGGCCTGGCGATAGTGATTGGATTCTATTACACAGTATTACAAGATAAGAGTCCAAATGGGAATCTGAAATGAACGGAGTCAGAGTACTCTGCGTTCTTGGAGTGTTTGTGTGTGTGTGTGTGTGTGTGGTGTGTGTGTGTGTGTGTGTATGGTGTGTGTGTGTGTGTGTGTGTATGGTGTGTGTGTGTGTGTGTGTGTGTGTGTGTGTGTGTGTGTGTGTGTGTGTGTGTGTGTGTGTGTGTGTGTGTGTGTGTGTGTGTGTGTGTGTGTGTGTGTGTGTGTGTGTGTGTGTGTGTGTGTGTGTGTGTGTGTGTGGTGTGTGTGTATGGTGTGTATGGTGTGTGTGTGTGTGTGTGTGTGTGTAGGGATGACAGAGAGGGGGAGGGCTCTGCGGGAGAGAAAGACAGCAGTTTCCCACATATCACTTCTCTCCTTCCCGCTTTCTCCATTATATGGAATTTTGAACTTCTACAGAGTTCCATGCAGTGCCACAGAGTTCCATGCAGTTCTACAGAGTTCCATGCAGTTCTACAGAGTTCCATGCAGTTCTACAGAGTTCCATGCAGTTCCACAGAGTTCCATGCCACTCTACAGAGTTCCATGCAGTTCTACAGAGTTTCATGCAGTTCTACAGAGTTCCATGCAGTTCTACAGAGTTCCATGCAGTTCTACAGAGTTTCATGCAGTTCTACAGAGTTCCATGCAGTTCTACAGAGTTCCATGCAGTTCTACAGAGTTTCATGCAGTTCTACAGAGTTCCATGCAGTTCCACAGAGTTCCATGCAGTTCTACAGAGTTCCATGCAGTTCTACAGAGTTCCATGCAGTTCTACAGAGTTCCAAACACAGACTAAACCAACCACTGGTATGTAACTAGACCTCTGTTGTCCAGTTTGAAGTCATTTCTCTGTTGCTCAGTTAAGAAGAAATATTTCAAAACAAGAATTGTTCGCTTTGAAAGTAACAATCAAAACCAAACAAGGAGCAGGAGAGAGGAGCGAGAGAAGGAGAGAAAGAGGTCAGAGAAGCTAGATGTTATCCCTGGGTATTATTTAGTAGCACTGACTGTGAGAGCAAAAACAAGATGCAAGGAAGAGGTTCTACAACAGGAAGTGTTTTGTCAGAACACTTGTCCAATGCTTTATGTTTTTCTTGTTCAATCGGATGTCATGTAACACTTTTAGTTGTTATTCTACTATACACTAACTATATAATCATTTGGTTAATAATAGTGTTACTACACAGGTATAAGAGCAACTTAATGTAAAGTGTTACCAAGAAGGGTGAAAATATTTAGGGAAAATTGGACTCAAAGACACTCACTGCAACACACCGTACATACTAAGACTTATATCCACACTCTGTGACAAGCAGACACACAAGCACGCACGCACACGCACACACACTGCCCAACCCTCGGTCCCAACTTATTCAATGGAGGCTCTGTGCAGTGCCCATCCAACAGGAACGGCCCCTTAGCTTTGTGCTAAAGAAGCTGAGAAACCTCTGGCCATGCAGTACCTGACTGCAGCTAACTAGCTAGCAGAATTAACCAGTTTACTGCCCCCAGACAATATCCATGGTTCATTCAAGCTCATTCTAATGCCTAACAGCAGTCATTTTTTAAAGTAGTTGAACATGCATACAAACAACAGCTGGGGGGAGAGAGGGGGAGGGAGAGAAATAGAAAGAGATAAGGAAATTGATAGACATACAGAGAGGAGCCTATAACGATTACGAGTTGCTGTCAACTCACTCTCTCCAGCAGCCCCTGCATACGTAACACAGCACAGCAGGCTACACTTCACTACACTGCCTTCCACAGGGGGAAAAGCCAACCAAGATTCAGCTGTTATGAAAACAGAACCAACTCTAGACCACATAAATGGAACTGAGGCATTCATTCATTGCAGCTCTACAAAAGCCATAAACAAAAGCCTCGCTGCATGGCTTACTTATTCCTTCTGAAACCAAATCAGCAAACAAAGACTGTGGGAGGAATTATATAGCAAATGTTTAGAAATACACTACCGTTCAAAAGTTTGGGGTCACATAGAAATGTCCTTGTTTTTGATGTTATTTTAATGGACAAAAAATGCGCTTTTCTTTCAAAAACAAGGACATTTCTATGTGGCTCCAAACTTTTTGTCACGTTCGTAATAAGGACGGGACCAAGGCGCAGCGTGGGTTGAGTTCCACATCTTTATTTGCAGTGAAACTTCTCAAAACCAATAAACAAGCAACGAAACGTAACCTCAGTGGTGCTACAAGCACATACACAAACAATATCCCACAACCCAGGTGGGAACAATGGAGAATTTAAATATGATCCCCAATTAGAGACAACGATAATCAGCTGCCTCTAATTAGGAACCATACCAAGCACACCAACATAGAAATAGGAAAACTAGAACACCCCCCTAGTCACGCCCTGACCTACAATACCATAGAGAACCAAGGGCTCTCTATGATCAGGGCGTGACACTTTTGAACAGTAGTGTATGTTTAAAAAAACAAGAGAACTTATTTCAGTTTAAAGGATTCTCTTTGTATTCAAGGTTTATATTGTTTAATGTGTAGGGATCTCTCTGGATCTCTGCTAGCCCAAACCACTCAGAATCACATTAAAGTGGTGTAGGTTGAGAGGAGTGAGTGTGTCTGGCTCAATAATAGCCAGGAATGAACAATAAACAATGTATAAATGGGCTGCAACCTACATTTAAATGGATATTCTTCTTTCCCTTGGTTAAATACAAAGACTTGCTTTGTAAAGATGAAAAAGTGATCAAGTTGTCACTGACAAAGTTGTCTGACAAAGTGTAGCTGCTCATGCATGCCCAGTCAAGGATATCTAAACAAAAAGCTTTTAAAAGGCAGAAATCACCTCTGTGAAGTCTACATTGCCCACCACCTCCTCATCAAAGAGCTCAGTACTGGGATAGTGATTTATTTTGATCCTAATGTGTGCCACATGCATAGCCAGCCAAGCCTCTTATCACAGAGTGGTTAAGTCCTGAATGGACCCATATTCCCCATAGGGCTCTGGTCAGGGTCAAAAGTAGTGCATTAGATAGGGGATGGGGGGCCATTTTGGACACATCATGAATCTGAGTTCAACAGCTGTGACTAACAAAAGCAGACAGGTTTGACACATGGCAGCAGTCACATCAGCTACCTCTCTCCTCATCTGTCCAGGTGTGAAAGCAGGCAGCAGAGTGGAGGAACTTGGGGCCTCCTGTTAAATTGATTCTCCAATTGAGCGCAAACACACACACACACACACACACCCAGCCTTGGAACAGCCTAGGTGTTTCTGGAGGTGGAACTAAGACTGCAAAACTGGAAGACTGGAAGAGTGCTCAGAGTAACGTCACCAGAGATCAACATGGTCCAGCGGCCTGTCTGCCTCACCGAACCCCCCGGGCCAGCTCCAGAACCAGCTCCTGCACTAGGTGCAAAGTTCTCCATCAGAGATAGTAAAACTACAAGACAATGTTCAGTCACAAAGCCAGGATTCACACGTTTGTGTCGAATGTCAGGCAAACGTTACAACCAGTTATGCTTACTCCTTGTGTAAAATGCATGGAAAAGACAGATAAGCATTTCATTTATCCGAATTAGGAAGCATTGGGTTGTATACTTGTTGTCTAGCTCTAGCGTTTTTTTCTGGGAACTCAAATCAAGTATGCGTCAATTTAAAAAGAACTGGCTGAGAATGTTGCTATTTGTGGTTTAGGCAATGATGAAGCATACCACAACTGACAACCAAAACAGTGAGGCAGAAAGAAAAAGAGAGACAAAGCCTATTTTCTATAACCTAAAGAGATATCCAAGACATCTTCTATCCTTCCCTTCCACATCAACACTCACACAGTTGTTACCCCCATTCTGTTCAATAAACCCATCTGGTCCCTTCCAGGTCTTATAGGAGCTAAATAGAGTAAACAGTTGTGTAGCTGCTACCAGAAAACACCAATTAGAACACACCCCTTCTACTCACCATCAACAAACACTCCTCTGTGAGCCTCAAGCTTTCGTACGGGGAGATAGTAGTGCATTATGGCAGTGCCACTTGGGAAACACCCTGCCTCTAGCCTCCAGTCTCAGCTCAGGCTGAATCTACAATGCTATACAGGAAAGGATTTTATAAAGTTATTGTCAAGGCTGTCTCCGCATTATTATTTCACTAATAGTTCTGTTAATGTTCAAGCTGCATTGTCTCCTGAAAGGAAGCATTAGTTAACACCCACCGCCGTAAGCTCTTTATTACAAGCTATTGTGAAAACATGGAGACCTGTTTGCATGTTAGTTCCAAAGGGCACAGCTCCACTTCCCTACACTTCACATACATAAGTTGGAATTATACATCACTTTTTCTCAAATCTCACAACAGAGAAAATTATTGCAGAGAACTTGGTGTGCCACCTGAGAGAGTGTAAAAGCTGACTAACTAAATGCTTCAGTTGGCAGCTGCTGCATGCCAGGCAGCATCACAATCAATGGCCATTCCTATGTGACTGTATCAGTGCACATGTCCCTCCCACCTGAGGATCTGTTTTCTTTCAGACATCTATTTCCTGTGTTTGATGGGTGCAAAATCGACTTGTCACTTAAATCTCGCTGGATTGATTGCTTTCATTTTACACTTGTGACTCCTTCATACTCTTGCTTGTGTCTTCTGGTTTTTCCCTTTAACGTTACCACCAAGGAAATGTTAGTAATGACCTGTCAAACACTCCTTTAATGGCGGAAATGGGCTCAGTGGAATACATTGTCTTTCCGCGGCATCTATAAGACTGCTAAAGCGTCATCTGGGATTTAATGCATCACAAGAAAGAGAAGAAAGATAACTTTAGCTTGATGGGTGTATTGATGCAAATGAGGCACATATAATTGTCTTTCTTTTAACACAAAATATTTTGTAAATACTTGATATCATTACAAAATTATATCGCAATTCAATGGCTCAAACACGTATGTGGCAAGGTCTACAGACAATCACGGATTACAAAAAGAAAACCAGCTCCGTCGCGGACATCGACGTCTTGCTTCCAGACAAATGAAACCATTTCTTTGCGTGCATTGAGGACAATACAGTGCCACCGACGCGGCCCGCTACCAAAGACTGTGGGCTCTTCTTTTCTGTGGCCAACGTGAGTAAAACATTTAAATGTGTTAAGCCTCGCAAGGCTGCCGGCCCAGACGGCATCCCTAGCCGCAGACCAATTGACTGGTGTGTTTACGGACATATTCAATCAATCCCTATCCCAGTCTGTTGTCCCCACATGATTCGAGATGGCCACCATTGTTCCTGTTCCCAAAAAAGCTAAGGTAACTGAACTAAATGACTATCGCCGCGTAGCACTCACTTCTGTCATCATGAAGTGCTTTTAGAGGATCATATCACCTCCACCCTACCTGATAAGCTAGACCCACTCGAACTTGCTTACTGGCCCAATAGGTCCACAGATGACGCAATCGCCATCACACTGCACACTGCCCTATCCCATCTGGACAAGAGGAATGCCTATGTAAGAATGCTGTTCATTGACTACAGCTCAGCATTCCACACCATGGTACCCTCCAAAACTCATCATTAAGCTTGAGACCCTGGGTCTCAACCCCGCCCTGTGAAACTGGGTCCTGGACTTCTTGACGGGCCGCCCCCAGGTGGTGAAGGTAGGAAACAACATCTCCACTTCGCTGATCCTCAATACTGGGGCCCCAAAAGGGTGCGTTCTCAGCCCTCTCCTGTACTCCCTGTTCACCTACGATTGTTTGGCCATGCACGCCTCCAACTAAATCATCAAGTTTGCAGACGACACTACAGTGGTAGACTTGATTACCAACAACGACAAGACAGCCTACAGGTCGAAATGTGGTGTCAGGAAAATAACCTCTCACTCAATGTCAGCAAAACAAAAGAGATGATCATGGACTTCAGGAAGCACCAAAGGGAGCACCCCCCTATCCACATCGACAGGACAGCAGTGGAGAAGGTGGAAAGTTTTAAGTTCCTCTGTGTACATATCACCGACAAACTGAAATTGTCCATGCAAACAGACAGTGTGGTGAAGAAGGCGCAACAGCGAGGCTGAAAAAATGTGGCTTGTCACCAAAAACCCTTACTAACTTTTAGAGGTGCACAATTGAGAGCATCCTGTTGTGCTGTATCACCGCCTGGTACAGCAACTGCTCCGCCCACAACCGCAGGTCTCTCCAGAGGGTGGTGCGGTCTGCACAACGCATCACCGGGGGCAACCTACCTGCCCTCCAGGACACCTACAACACCCGATATCACAGGAAGGCAGAAAATATAATCAAGGACAATAACCACCCGAGCCACTGCCTGTTCACCCCACTTCCATTCAGAAGGCGAGGTCAGTGCAGGTGCATCAGAGCTGGGACAGAGAGATTGAAAAACAGCTTCTATCTCAATGCCATCAGATTGTTAAACAGCCACCACTAGCACAGAGAGGCGGCTGCTTACCTACAGACTTGATAACATTGTACACTTTAAGAAATGGAACACCAGTCACTTTATTAATGCAACTTTAATAAATGGAACACTAGTCACTTTAATAATGTTTACATATCTCACAATACTCATCTCATATGTATATAATGTATCCTTCACTATCTATTCTTCCTATCTATTGCATATTAGCCGCTCTGTCACTGCTGATCCATATATTTTATACTTATATATTTTTATCCCATTCCTTTACTAGATTGTGTGTATTAGGTTTTGCTGTGGAAATTGTTAGATATTACGTGTAGAGGTTGACCGATTAATCAGAATGGCCGATTAATTAGGGCCAATTTCAAGTTTTCATAACAATCGGTAATCGGTATTTTTGGACACCGATTTGCCGATTACATTTTTTTTACACCTTTATTTAACTAGGCAAGTCAGTTAAGAACACATAAAAGTAAAAAATAATTGAAGAGCAGCAGTAAAATAACAATAGCGAGGCGATATAAACGGGGTACCGGTACAGAGTCAATGTGAGGGGGTACCGGTTAGTCGAGTTAATTGAGGTAATATGTACATGTAGGCAGAGTTAAAGTGACCATACATAGATAATAAACAGAGAGTAGCAGCAGCATAAAAGAGGGGGGGGGGATGCAAACAGTCTGGGTAGACATTTGATTAGCTGTTCAGGAGTCTTATGGCTTGGGGGTAGAAGCTGTTAAGAAGTCTCTTGGACCTAGACTTAGTGCTCCGGTACCGCTTGCCGTGCGGTAGCAGAGAGAACAGTCTATGACTAGGGTGGTTGGAGTCGTTGACAATTTTTAGAGCCTTCCTCTGGCCCCGCCTGGAAGAGAGGTCCTGGATGGCAGGAAGCTTGGCCCCAGTGATGTACTGGGCCGTACGCACTACCCTCTGCAGTGCCTTGCGGTCGGAGGTCGAGCAGTTGCCGGTCCAGGCAGTGATGCAACCGGTCAGGATGCTCTCCATGGTGCAGCTGTAGAACTTTTTGAGGATAAGAGGACCCAAATCTTTTCAGTATCCTGAGGGGGAATACGGGTTGTCGTGCCCTCTTCACGACTGTCTTGGTGTGTTTGAACCTGCTCCACTACAGCCCCGTCGATGAGAATGGGGGCGTGCTTGGTCCTCCTTCTCCTGTAGTCTCCTTGGTCTTCATCACATTTAGGGAGAGGTTATTGTCCTGGCACCACACGGCCAGGTCTCAGACCTCCTCCCTTATAGGCTGTCTCATCGTTGTCGGTGAACAATGTTGTGTCATCGGCAAACTTAATGACGGTGATGGAGTCGTGCCTGGCCATGCAGTCATGGGTGAACAGAGAGTACAGGAAGGGACTGAGCATGCACCCCTGAGGGGCCCCGTGTTGAGTATCAGCATAGCGAATGTGTTGTTACCTACCCTTACCACCTGGAGGCAGCCCATCAGGAAGTCCAGGATCCAGTTGCAGAGGGAGGTGTTTAGTCCCAGGGCCCTTAGCTTAGTGATGAGCTTTGAGGGCACTATGGTGTTGAACGCTGAGCTGTAGTCAATGAATAAAATTCTCACATAGGTGTTCCTTTTATCCATGTAGGAAAGGGCAGTGTGGAGTGCAATAGAGATTGCATCATCTATGGATCTGTTGGGGCAGTATGCAAATTGGAGTGGGTCTAGGGCTTCTGGGATAATGGTGTTGATGTGAGCCATGACCAGCCTTTCAAAGCACTTCATGGCTACAGACGTGAGTGCTACAGGTCGGTAGTCATTTAGGCAGGTTACCTTAGTGTTATTGGGCACAGGGACTATGGTGGTCTGCTTGAAACATGTTAGTATTACAGACTCAGTCAAGGATATGTTGTCAGTGGGTCAGCGCATGCTCGGAGTACACGTCCTGGTAATCAGCCTTGTGAATATTGATCTGTTTAAAGGTCTTACTCACGTCGGCTACGGAGAGCGTGATCACACCGTCGTCCGGAACAGCTGATGCTCTCATGCATGTTTCAGTGTTACTTGCCTCGAAGCGAGCATAGAAGTTATTTCGTCTGGTAGGCTCGTGTCCCTAGGCAGCTCGCAGCTGTGCTTCCCTTTGTAGTCTATAATACTTTGCAAGCCATGCCACATCTGAAGAGCGTCGGAGCCGGTGTAGTACGATTCAATCTTAATCCCGTATTGACACTTTGCCTGTTTGATGGTTCGTCGGAGGGCATAGCAGGATTTCTTATTAGATTCCGGGTTAGAGTCCTGCTCCTTGAAAGTGGCACCTCTACCCTTTAGCTCAGTACGGATGTTGCCTGTAATACATGGCTTCTGGTTTTGGAATGTACGTACAGTCACTGTGGGGGCGACATCATCGATGCCCTTATTGATGAAGCCAGTGACTGATGTGGTATACTCCTCAATACCATCGGTAGAATCCCAGAACATATTCCAGTCCATGCCAGTAAAATGTTTTATGTGCTATAATTCTGTCAATATCTGGATTTAAAAAACTGAAAACGTTTGGATAATCTTCATCAAATGTCCAACTGATTAGAATGATTTTTTATTAGAAAAACCTTTTAACAATTTTGATGACCATTGCTAGTGATAGGCTAGCCATGGTAGACATAACCTGGTCCCAGATGTCTTTGTGATCTTGCCAACTCCATTGCTGTCATTGTCCAGTCAAACATGACAATTCCATAAGGAGAGGGTAAGAGAGCAGAAACAAAATGGCATCCAGGCTAAGATAGAGTCTAAAGAGAGTAATGTAAAAATCTATGACCTGTTGAATGTGTGTGGAGGATGCAGAATGTTCTAGAATGTTCCTGGTAGATGTTTCCAGTGCTGGTTATGAATGTTCTGAGGAGCGGCCATGAAACAGGGCCCATTATAGGGTCAGGAAAACAGAGTCTAGGCACCTCTGGAATTCACCCTCTCTCTTCACCTCCTGACCCACAGAAAACATCAAAAGAAAATGACTGTGGATGATCATAGGGACCTTAGGACCTTTTCTTCTTATCTTTTTTACTACAAAACATAGACAATCAAAGTGTAGAGAAAATCGCTGGTTTTAAAAGTGTAGAGAAAATCACATCTCCACTATTATGGTGCTGGAGATAAGCAATATGATGTTAAAAAAAAAAAAGTGGTGAAGTGCCCCTTTAAAGGCTTGGGTATACAGTCTTCTCTGGAATTTACCCTCGCTCTTCACCTTGTGAACCAAGTCTCCACAGCTGACCAATAGTTGGCTGAGCTGAGCCTTTACCTTAGTTGTGGTCATGTAAGTCTGCTCAATGTCAAAGGGACATAGAAATACTGTACATCCTACACATGATGGGTTGATCTGTAGGAGGCATCCCATCTGTATCTTTTTCCGTAACATATGAGTCATACAGTACGAGGACTGCTATGTGTTTTTAGTGGTGGTGAAATGAACTAGAAACCCACAGAGAAGAACACTACACATAGGCTACCGTATATCCTCTCCCTTAATAACATACGGGATCAAATGTAACATGATACAATTGCTATTTGCTAAAACCTTTAGCCACGATTACAACATTAACATGTGATCATCAAGTGTCCGATGTTTCTGGATTTGCATCTTTGATATCTAAACAGAGTTGTTTGACTGTGCAGCTAAAGATAGATACACCATCTCCAGCTAGCCAGGATCGTCCTGGAACAGAACAACTAAAGATACACCATCTCCAGCTAGCCAGGATCGTCCTGGAACAGAACAACTAAAAATAAACCATCTCCAGACCAGAACAGTGGTTAGCCCTAAACTCTGACCTCTGACCTTGGCTTCCTCAATCTCCTCTTTTCCTAAATCCCTAATTCACGCTGCGTCCAGCCAGCCGAGCCCAGTGGTGATCCGGATTGTGTTTCAGCTTAAGTGCCTGACCCTGGCCTCTAGCATAGCAGCATAACTCTCTCACTCACACACTCATCCCCTTCCTCCTGTCTCCTCTGGACTCTAGCATAGCATCCACTCACTTACTTACTCACTTACCCCCCCCCTCCCTTCTCTCTGCCCTGGACTCTAGCATAGCATCCACTCACTTACTCACCCCCCCCCCCTCCCTCCCTCCCTTCTCTCTGCCCTGGACTCTAGCATAGCATCCACTCACTTACTCACTCACCCCACTTCCCTCCCTTCTCTCTCCCCTGGACTAGCATAGCATCCACTTACTCACTCACCCCCCTTCAACTCTCTCCTGAACTCTAGCGTAGCTAGAGCATACCCCCCCCCCCCTCAGATTCTGTCCCCAACATTTCCCATCATTGCTCTGGTCGTACATACTGTTACCCAAACATCAACGGAGATTGATTCCTGCTGCTAATGTTTGTTTAGTATTTCTAAGATCAGATACTGTACTGTCCTGTGATTGTCCAGTGTCTCCCAACATTTCACCATCACTGGTCTGGCAGTACATAATGTTACCTGAACCTCATGTGGAGACTCACAAGGGTCTCCAGATGGATTGATTCCTGCTGGTCATTGGTGTAAAGCACTTCTGAAAAAAATACTTTGAAGACCTACTTAAGTAGTTTTTGGGGTATCTTCACTACATTCCGAAATAAAATAATGTACTTTTTACTCCATAAATTTTCCATGGCAGCCAAAAGTACGGGTTAGATTTTGACAGGAAAATTGTCCAATCCACACACTTATCAAGAGAACATCACAGTCCTCAAATTGGTCCCCGAACACAACAGTCCCCAAATTGTGAGCCTGCACTGATTGACTGAAGGATTGTCTCTTACTTTAATGTTCATACCAGAGCATCCTTGTTAGCTTCTACTATGGAGTAGTCTACATTTGAACAATATGGATTATATGGAGGATTATGAAGGTGAATAGAAGGAAACCTACTGCTATTTCAGTATCCCTAGTTTCAAGAACTAAATGAGTGGATGTAGGCCAAATGTATTATTCAAATCGGTTGCTAGGGACCTTTATAAACATGCCTTCAATGCCTTGGAAACCCAACACATTATTTATGAGCATCACTAAAAATCATTTGGGATATTTTTGCAATAGTGGGTTGTTTAGTAAGAGTGTATTTTGTAACGCACGTTGTGCTGCCTTAGTACTGCACTATTGATTGACATTAGGTTTTAAAACACCAAAACAAGTCAAGTCCATCTCTCTATCACAACAAAATGTTCATGAGAAAAACGATTCAGTCCAATATCTGGTTGTGGCTTTAGATATGCATAGCCAATGTAGTATGAGTTACCTATAATACAAGAGCAGCCTATTCATTCCCTTTAAGTCAAATGAACTATGCCAGTGACACTATATGACAAATGCTGGTCTATTTGACACTGTATAGCAACAATGTTGCCAGACGTTCCAAATCATTGTCTACAATGTTCTCGCTCTGAAAGTGCATGGCCATAATATCGCACGAGATAGTATAACTGTTGCAAGAATGCACTTTAGAATGTAGCTGATCATTATAGTCAATTACTCGAAAATTACTCGATTATTTAAATCAGTTCTCTATGGGCTATCTGACTGTCATCAAGTGAGTAGGTATGTGATGTTGTGATGAATGTATAGTTTCCAAGACATTCTAAACTTAGCTGCTCGTCCGGACAAGTCACGACAATAGCCTATATTTATAAAGATTACAACTGACCAACCGCAACATAGTTGTTTTTACATTCTAAGCGCATGCAGCTCAAAACAAACATGAAAACGGATATTTCAATAGGATTTGGTTTGAAGTGAACCCGCGAAGGTGTAACCTGATCACCGCAAAAAAAAATCCTTAGCCTACAGCCATATAGATTCTGACATGAAGCACAAGCATAAATACGCCATAGGCATATTGATCGGGTCCGTATTAGCCTACTGATCGATCCAAGGAAAAGTGTACTGCCGTGTCTGTCTAGCCTACCTAGAACTGGGACACGCAGGCCTTTCCCGGATGTGCTGTGATATATGTATCGTCTACCTGCTGAATAACCTTACAAGACAACATTGAACGAGCATGTCAACAACAGCACAAGAACAAAGGGCATACAGTATTTTGAATCATCCGTGGGGCTACATCTCATCTGTGAATGGGAATCAAACCGAGTAGCTGGCATTACAACACTGTCCGTGTAGCCATGCATGGCTTTGAATCCCCTTTGATTTAAGAAAACATGAACCCATATGAAGCTCAACACATCTGTAGTTTAGTTGACAGTGGTTTTATGTCAATAACACCCTAAATTAATCAGGTATGCCAGGCTACAGACAGGTGGTTATTAAATGCTCATTTGACAAAAGGTGAACAGGCAAGATAGCCTATATCCTAAGTCTGTCTCACAAACATGGCACATATATGATCAGCCCTATTGTTCATATCGATCACTAGCAGACTGGTTGAGTCTAAAGCCTATAGGTGTTATGGAGACATTTGTCCTGGGCCAATAGTAGGCTATGTGGTGAATAGCCTACATTCCATGTTAGACCTATATTGCTAAAGAGTGGGCATGCAGTTTCACAAAGCAATAGGCTACAACACACTAGACTGTCACTTACCATCAATAGATGCTGTAGGAGATAGGATCTCCAAACTGAGCAAGAATCCCACGAAGAACAACCTCATTGCCAACACCTTTGCAATTCCAGATGTCATTGCTTTTTTAAATATATATAAAATACTGGATATAACGTTGGCTAAAATTCTAAGATCAAAAAAATATATTCAAACACCTCATCCGAACACCCCGAATGGTCCGGTGCGATTGTCCGTTCTCTTTGCGCCCTGCAACCACGCACTGAGAATAGCTAAAGTAGCTTCACTGGCAGAAGTAGGCAATGGATACAAATGTAGAAACATTGAAAGGCTTGCTACAACCTAGTGAGCCTACGAGTTGTTCTCATGCAGTCATGTATATGTTTTATACAGTATCAGCATGCGTGATCCATATAAGCCCACACACTATTTTTCAAAGGAAAATATATTGTGAACAGATTCATCTAGAAATGTCCCACTAGTTCACAATCTCCTCCGATTTCCGTCACTGCAGCAGTGTTGAAAATAACTCATGCCATAAAATAAAAAATAAAAGCGCCTTTTTCTTTGGGAGATCCACCGCCTCTGTTACTGGTGGTTACAACACGTTGAGTGGATGGCGGTGAGTGTGAAGCGCCGAAACACACAGCACTCTGGAACCAGTGGATGACGTCACCAATTAAATTCTTACAGAAAACCGAAAAACTACGCGGCAAGCTCCATTTGCGCAAGCGCGGAGACGCTTTTCTGCGCATTAAACTGGCGCCCATACACCAACCATATTGGCACAAGGACAGTTGTTTTCTGCAGTTTCAATTTGATTGACAACTGTGCACCCTCAAATCTGTCTGTCGTTAGAGTTGAACAGGTCCGAAATATTATAACACATTGGCCTACTGTACATAACACAGAACTTATTTAACGCCCTTATTTTAAAACGTTTTAAAGAATGCCACACTGGGTCTTCCAACACTGGAAGCTTTTCCCTGGCTTTGTGCACACACAGCTACTTTTAACTTCAGCATTGATAGTTATGCACGGTAGAGCTCCCAAGAATCATACCAGTATGCTTCTATGTTACTATGATGACAGATGAGATCATGAGATGTGTCCCAGCCAGGGTTCTAGAGAGGAAGGATGAGCTATATTCAAAACAGGTTTTTGGACTTTCTATGACATCCCGCTCAGAGAACATTCTCTGACTCAGACCAATGATGTATGTAAACCCTTGATTGCTGATGAAATGTTTGTGCCATTGAGAAGTTTAGAAGCCACCGGTCGGCCATATTGGTAGTGGCACTCCCCTGTAGGAGCAGTACTCCATAGGAATGAATGGAATTCTATAGTATTTCAATTAAATGTAGTACAACCCACTACTACAACAAAAAATACTTAAATAATTTTGTCCTTTAATTGAAATAAAATAGAATTCCATTCATTCCTATGGAGGACTCTGCATACTCTCAAATGCCAATATATAGCATCAGTAATCGAGGGTTTATATACATAATTGAACCCAGTCCACTGCATTTCTCAGGAGAGAACCTCCTCTTGTGGTAAATGAAGGACATGGCATATAACTCAACAGTAGTAGCACAGAGAGGCTTGGAGTAGTAAGATGTTTTTCATCTGGAGCAGTAAGACAATGAAACTATCTGTGACCCCTCAGAGAGGGACAGAGATTTGAGGCTGGCTTAAATCGCTCCTAAATCTCTCCTCTCTCTTAAATCTCTCTCTCTTTCCTCCCTCTCTCTCGTCCTCTAGCTTTCTCATCCAATGGGGTTTGAGAAGGAGACGAGGAGCGAGGATGCGAGGAGTATGCAATTAAGATTCTCTCTATGAGTCTAAAACACATAGACGGTTTGTCAAAACCTATATCAATCTAACAAACTTTGGCCCATAATCCATTATCACAGACTTAGAAAACATAGAGAGGGATTTGGTGTGGTTTCAAAGGCCTGAGGAGAGGGGAAGTCCGAGTACAAGCAAAGATCCTATCTAGATCTCCCTCGGAGAGAATTTATATCCCAAAGGGCACCCTATTCCCTATATAGTGCTCTGGTCAAAAGTAGTGAACTATGTAGGGAATAAGAAGCCATTTGGGAAGCAGACAATATAAGGCTGATTCCTACTGTTGTAAGTAATAAACAACTATTACAAATATGGAGTGGCAGGATTTGGATAGCACAGTACATTCAACCCAGAGAGGCATACAGAGGACAGATCATCCACAACACACATCTTTTATATGCCTTCAGTGATGACTTCTGTGCACAGGGATTGACCTGGCTTGTTGCTATAGTCAAACTACAATATGAAACTTCAAAAGTACATGACTCAAAAAGGTACTTCTATCGCGACCTTACATGATATCATGCCTTCTGTTGGATTTTAGATAGACAGCTTATAGTAGTTGATTTTAGAATGAAAACCAGAAACTAAAATGATCTAACCCTTCCAGACCTGTAGAGGGCACTGAACACTGAACATGGTGTAAATGGAATGCTTGTTGTAGTATAGAGTTAGACTTTCAATGTACTGAATATCAAGTATCAACCATCAAGAGAAACTCAGCAAAAAAAGAAACGTCCCTTTTTCAGGACACTGTCTTTCAAAGATAATTAGTAAAAATCCAAATGACTTCACAAATCTTCATTGTAAAGGGTATAAACACTGTTTCCCATGCTTGTTCAATGAACCATAAACAATTAATCAACATGCACCTGTGGAACGGTCGTTAAGACTCTAACAGCTTACAGACGGTAGGCAATTAAGGTCAGTTATGAAAACTTAGGACACTAAAGAGGCCTTTCTACAGACTCTGAAGAACACCAAAGAAAGATGCCCAGGGTCCCTGCACATCTGCATGAATGTGCCTTAGGCATGCTGCAAGGAGGAATGTGGACTGTAGATGTGGCCAGGGCAATAAATTGCAATGTCCGTACTGTGAGACGCCTAAGACAGCGCTACAGGGAGACAGGACGGACAGCTGATCGTCCTCACAGTGGCAGACCACGTGTAACAACACCTTCACAGGATCATTACATCCAAACATCACACCTGCGGGACAGTTACAGGATGGCAACAACAACTGCCCGAGTTACACAAGGAACGCACAATCCCTCCATCAGTGCTCAGACTGTCTGCAATAGGCTGAGAGAGGCTGGACTGAGGGCTTGTAAGCCTGTTGTAAGGCAGGTCCTCATCACTGACGAGTCGCGGTTTTGTCTCACCAGGGGTGATTGTTGGATTTCCGTTTATCGTTGAAGGAATGAGTGTTACACCGAGGCCTGTACTCTGGAGCGGGATCGATTTGGAGGTGGAGGGTCCGTCATGGTCTGGGGAGGTGTGTCACAGCATCATCGGACTGAGCTTGTTGTCATTGCAGACAATCTCAACACTGTATGTTACAGTGTTACAGTTACTCTCACAACCAAAAGCTGCAGGGTACGGATGTTAGTTTTCAGTTTTGGTTCAGAAAACACCCCAGCCTGCAGAAGTCTTCCAACATACACTCAGAAAAACCACGCTATCTAGAACATAAAAAGGGTTATTTCGCTGTCCCCATAGGATAACCCTTTATGGTTCCAGGTAGAACCCTTTTGGGTTTCATCTTGATCCCTTCCACAGAGGTTTTTTTTACATGTTTTTATTGATCCATTATTTAACCAGTTAAATTGACTGAGAACACATTCTCATTTACAGCAATGACCTGGGGAATAGTTACAGGGGAGAGGAGGGGGTGAATGTGCCAATTGTTAACTGGGGATTATTAGGTGACCATGATGGTTTGAGGGCCAGATTGGGAATTTAGCCAGGACACCAGGGCTAACACCCCTACTCTTACAATAAGTGCCATGGGATCTTTAATGACTTCACAGAGTCAGGACACCTGTTTACCATCCCATCTGAAAGACAGCACCCTACACAGGGCAGTGTCCCCAATCACTGCCCTGGGGAATTGGGATATTTCTTAGACCATAGGAAAGAGTGCCTCCTACTGGCCCTCCAACACCACTTCCAGCAGCATGTGGTCCCTCATCCACAGACTGACCAGGAGCAACCCTGCTTAGCTTCAGAAGCAAGCCAGCAGTGGTATGCAGGGTGGTATGCTGCTGGTTCTACCTGGAAACAAAAAGGGTTATCCTATGGGTACAGCCAAAGAACCCCTTTGGAACACTTTTTTCTGAGAGTGTAGATGTTTGTTAAGAGACAGAAGCACAGAATGGTAGAATATAATGTTGTGGAGAATCTGTGAAAAACAGCGTCTGGGTATCCCTAGACACCAGCAGAATGTCTAGACAATCACTCCTCAGCCCTTAGCTGAGAATGAACAAGGTTGGGTAAATTGAAGTGGAGGAACCTCATTACAAAGCAATATATCTGACTGGCTTTTATGTCCAGTTTTGTATATACTTGAATTACTTTTAGAGACATAGAATCTTATTAAATATGAATTTGTTCTGTCAATACAATTAATCATCAATTATACTTGGTAACAACTCAACCTGATAATCTCAACCTGAAATTCTCATCCTGATAATCCCCCTAGAGGAAGTAGACAGGGTGTTCAGCCATTGCTAGTACTGTGAATCTGGACACAGCATGGTGTGTGGGAGACTGTTGCTGAAAGTCTGAAAGGGTGCCAGGGTAAATAGTCCATGACCACATGTTATCCCAGGCAAGGCAACCTGGCCTCTCTCCAGACTGTACATCTGCAGCAGCACACAGTCAATCCCCCTGCTTTACTGACCCAGCAAAGGGGAGTGGACAGGGGAGGACATGAGAGTAGAGAGGGAGGGAGTCTAGGGGGGATGGTCTAGGCATGGAGGGAGTCTAGGGGGGATGGTCTAGGCATGGAGGGAGTCTAGGGGGGATGGTCTAGGCATGGAGGGAGTCTAGGGGGGATGGTCTAGGCATGGAGGGAGTCTAGGGGGGATGGTCTAGACATGGAGGGAGTCTAGGGGGGATGGTCTAGGCATGGAGGGAGTCTAGGGGGGATGGTCTAGGCATGGAGGGAGTCTAGGGGGGATGGTATAGGCATGGAGGGAGTCTAGGGGGTATGGCCTAGGCATGGAGAGAGTCTAGGGGGATGGTCTAGGCATGGATGGAGTCTAGGGGGGATGGTCTAGGCATGGAGGGAGTCTAGGGTGGATGGTCTAGACATGGAGGGAGTCTAGGGGGGATGGTCTAGGCATGGAGGGAGTCTAGGGGGGATGGTCTAGGCATGGAGGGAGTTGGCATGGTGCTTGCAACACCAGGAGAGTGTGTTTGACTCCCTGGACCAACCATATGAAAAAAATGTATGCACGCATGACTGTAAATCGCCTTGGATAAAAGCGTCTGTGCCTTCAGAAATTATTCATACCCCTTGACTCATTCCATGTTATGTTGTGTTACAGCCTGAATTCAAAATGAATTTACAAATTTTTAAATCTCACCCATCTACACAACACACCCCATAATGACAAAGTGAAAACATGTTTTTAGATTTTTTTGCAAATGTTTGGAAAAATAAATACAAAAACACCTGTTGGCTGGCCACTTTAATAAATGGAACACTAGTCAGTCACTTTAATAATGTTGACATATTTTGCATTACTCATCTCATATGTATATACTGTATCCTATTCTATTCTACTGTATCTTAGTCTCTGACATTGCTCGTTCATATATTTATATATTCTTAATTCCATTCATTTTCTTAGACTTGTGTGTATTGTGTATATGTTGTGAAATTGTTAGATATTACTTGTTAGATACTGTAGGAGCTAGAAACACAAGCATTTCGCTACACCTGCAATAACATCTGCTGTATGTGACCAATAAAGTTTGATTTTATTTGATTTCTACTTCTATCCACATTATTATGTTTTAAATTCTTTATGCTCTGTCAAGTTGGTTGTTGATCATTGCTAGACAGCCATGTTCAAGTCTTGCCATAGATTTTCAAGCCGATTTAAGTAAAACTGTAACTAGGCCACTCAGGAACATTCAGTGTTGTCTCTTGGTAAGCAACTCCACTGTATATTTGGCCTTGTGTTTTAGGTTATTGTCCTGCTGAAATATTAATTTGTCTCTCCCAGTGTCTGTTGGAAAGCAGGTTTTTCTCTAGGATTTTGCCTGTGCTTAGCTCAATTCCGTTTTTTTTATCCTAAAAAAACTCCCTAGTCCTTGCCGATGACAAGCATACCCATAACATGATGCAGCCACCATGCTTGAAAATATGAGTGGTACTCAATAATGTGTTGTGTTGGATTTGCCCCAAACAATGGTTTGTATTCAGGACATTTTATTGCCATATTTTTAGCAGTTTTACTTTAGTGCCTTATTGCAAACAGGATGCATGTTTTTGAATATTTTTTATTCTGTACAGGCAACCTTCTTTTCATGGTCATTTAGGTTTGTATGGTGGAGTAACTACAATCTTGTTGATCCATCTTCAGTTTTCTCCTATCACTGCCATTAAACTCTGTTTTAAAGTCAACTTTGGTGTCATGGTGAAATCCCTGAGTGGTTTCCTTCCTCCACAGCAACTGAGTAAGAGGTAGTGGCAGAGGCAACCCATCAGTCAGGGTTTTTGGGTCTGTTTTGCATGTTATTTTGGCATTAATACGTGTCACATATAAGTTCGCAAACAACGTTAAAACAAATCACTGAGTTAATAAAACCGCATACAAACATTATGCTTTTTGCTTTCTTTGGCAAGGCAGCTCCAAAATGCAGGTGTTTCAGCCTAGCTCAGTGCTATCTGTGGTGGTGGGGCAGCCAGTGCAAAATACAACGTGTAGGGGTTGGTAATGTTCTCAAGTTGTGCGGTGATTGGCTCAGTGTTCTGTCACTCATGGGGACACAACATCGCTGAAAAATCTACCGGGTGTATAAGAAAATTCAAGTCCCTTGGGTGCTGCCATAGATTTATATTAGAAGTGCCTATCCAAGAAGACTCAAGGTCATTGGCCACAGATAAAATGACTTAAAATCACATTATATCTACCGTTGCTTTGATTGGACTGATGTCAACATCATACTTTCAAACTCTTAGCTAGCAAGTTAGACAAGCAGTCATCATCATGAATCAAGTCGACAATCTACTGGCAAATCCTTTTCAATCCTTGTCATATGAGGAGAAATTATACATAAAACGTATCGGTGCTCATCAGCCATTGGACATAAACATTACACAACAAGTTGGAAATCACAAATTCAAATATGAGTGGTTTGGAAGGAATCAGTGGCTAACTGCAAGTGTTTCAAAGCAATCACTAGCCTGCTATTCAGTGGAGAGGGTGTGTGGTCCAAATCTGGGTTTAAGGGTCTCTTTTCCAAGCTTAAAAGGATAAACATTCACATGTGGTAGCAGTTGATGTTATTCTTAAATAACACAGACCCCAAAGCAAATCAGGGGGAGGAAAGTAGGTTTATTCAAATAGGATAAATCATAGATGTTATGCTGAGAGGTAGATGGCAGATGTTCATGCTCCCCTGTCCTCAGTGATTCTCTCTCAGTGATTCTCCCCACAGAACAAATGAACAGGATGTCATTTATAACCCAGCCCTAGCCTGTGGTTGACCAATTAGAATTCCATGCAATAAAACTGTGCCAATGGCCAAATATTTCAGACTCAATATATAGACACATTCCTCACATGTCTCTGCATTAATCCCCTATTACAGAAAAAACACTATTTCCATTGATGGTTAGTACTCCATTGACTTGTGGTCTTCTGTCTCTGCGTTGTGTATTTATCTTCGAAATATTCTTATACTCCCCCGAGACCATTTTCAAAATATATATACTTAAAACATATTTTTAGAAAACAATTGAAAATAAAAAAAATAGACAGTCTAAAAAACGTTAGCAGTAAGCATAAAATAATTCTATAAAACACAAAGGGCATATTCTAGAAATATTTGTCAAACAAAGTTATAGAAAGGTGTAATAATGATGTCCCTTACAGTTCCTACCACATCCTGTATTAGGAGGAAGCTCACAAAAAAAATTAAAGTGACCAGCTCCTCCACATCAGTATCAGTCTCATATAGATAACTATTAGAAATGATGTTCTGACAGTCTGCCAGTAGTGAGGAATTCTTCCGTTCCACTGGTTGCACTTCACCGGTGATCTTGTATCGTTTCAGGTACAGTCCTTGAATGGAAGGATATTGCTTCAGCTTCAGACTGTAGATTCTTCTAACCTGTAACGAAGGAAACAAAAAAGTGAACGCAACATGTCCTGGTTTCAAGAGAAATTGACATTTCACATAGATTTCCCTAAGTAAGCATGTCCTAATCTTCATTTCACATAGATTTCCCTAAGTAAGCATGTCCTAATCTTCATTTCACATAGATTTCCCTAAGTAAGCATGTCCTAATCTTCATTTCACATAGATTTCCCTAAGTAAGCATGTCCTAATCTTCATTTAACATAGATTTCCCTAAGTAAGCATGTCCTAATCTTAATTTCACATAGATTTCCCTAAGTAAGCATGTCCTAATCTTCATTTCACATAGATTTCCCTAAGTAAGCATGTCCTAATCTTCATTTAACATAGATTTCCCTAAGTAAGCATGTCCTAATCTTCATTTCACATAGATTTCCCTAAGTAAGCATGTCCTAATCTTCATTTAACATAGATTTCCCTAAGTAAGCATGTCCTAATCTTCATTTAACATAGATTTCCCTAAGTAAGCATATCCTAATCTTCATTTAACATAGATTTCCCTAAGTAAGCATGTCCTAATCTTCATTTAACATAGATTTCCCTAAGTAAGCATGTCCTAATCTTCATTTAACATAGATTTCCCTAAGTAAGCATGTCCTAATCTTCATTTCACATAGATTTTCCTAAGTAAGCATGTCCTAATCTTCATTTCACATAGATTTCCCTAAGTAAGCATGTCCTAATCTTCATTTCACATAGATTTTCCTAAGTAAGCATGTCCTAATCTTCATTTAACATAGATTTCCCTAAGTAAGCATGTCCTAATCTTCATTTCACATAGATTTTCCTAAGTAAGCATGTCCTAATCTTCATTTCACATAGATTTCCCTAAGTAAGCATGTCCTAATCTTCATTTAACATAGATTTTCCTAAGTAAGCATGTCCTAATCTTCATTTAACATAGATTTCCCTAAGTAAGCATGTCCTAATCTTCATTTCACATAGATTTTCCTAAGTAAGCATGTCCTAATCTTCATTTCACATAGATTTCCCTAAGTAAGCATGTCCTAATCTTCATTTCACATAGATTTCCCTAAGTAAGCATGTCCTAATTTTCAGGAAAAAGTTGGACATTTCACCTAGATATCCATAATATGGTGACTAAAATGTACAACATAGAAGCTTATCAGGTTCTGATCATCTTACTATGCTTCTTCACCCGAGATTGGCCCCCGATTGCTAATCAATCAGTTCTTTATTCTCCAGGCTCTGCTTTGTCATCAAAATGGGCAACCTTGCAAACATGTATCCATAGTGATTATCCCCTGACTTCTACTGCTGACCTCGTTATGAGCAAAACTTGATAAGGACCTTCCCATTTTGTCCCTAATGTGTCTGTTACATATTTTTTACCATTACCGACTTTCCTGGTACTACGTCATGTCCCCTCTCGGGACTTATTTCCCTGGCCTCTTTTACTTGTCTGTCTGCTTCCCCTACTGCATTAGTGAGTTGAATGCATTAGTTAAACATTGTGTCACTCGTAAAGTGAACGTCTGCTTTTCTCAAGTGTAACGTATTTGGTAGTGGCATTGCTCGACCTGTGACAATCTCAAACGGACTCAATCCTGTGGTTGTATTATGTGTTGTCCGTATAATACATAATATGGTAGGCAATGCATCTGGCCATGCCATCCCTTCTTGATGCATCTTTGAAAGTCTCTCTTTCAAAACTAAATTGGTGTGTTCTACCTGTCCACTAGATTGAGGATGATAAGGGCAGTGTAGTTGCCAGTCTATGTTCAGAAGATGAGCTACATACTGATTGTGAAATGAGTGCCTTGGTCGGAATCTACTTGTTCCAGAAATCCCCATCGGGGAATGATTTCTCAAATCTGAATTTTAGCTGTGTGTTGTGCAGTTTCTTTCTTAGTAGGGTAGGCTTCAACCCATCATGAGAAACTATTAAAATAAACTATTCATGTAAAGGACATCTTCATTTCCTTTACATTTGGGCAGCATGATGTAATCAAGCAGTAGATGTCTGAAGGGTCCTGGTGGGGCAGGCGCTCGTCGTGTCCGTACTTTCACTAGTCCCTTGGTGTTGTTTTCCATACAAATGTTGCAATTCACCTCAACAGCCTTAGCCTCTTTCCGCACACCTGGATTCCACCATTTGCCCACAAAATGATAAACTATCTTGTCCACACCAATGTGTCCCAAAGAGTGGATCTGTGTCACCATGTAGGGTAAGAGTGCATTTGGTGCTTTTGGGGGATGGAGCACTTTTGGTGCACTGCTTTGCATATCTCTAATGTGTTGCAATCTGTCCAAGTGGTATCTCCTAATCAGTTTAGGTGACAGTGTTCTCTTGGCAGCCGTCTTGGCAGCTCTGTCAGCCAAATCATTACCTTTAGTCTCGTTTGTAAAGATTCTTCCATGTGCTTCCAATTTCAAAATTGCAACTTGTCCAGGTAACTGGAGAGCATTCAGTAGAACCATCACCTCTGGTCCATTCTTCACAGGAGCTCCCAGTGATGTCATGAATCCTCTGTTTTTCCATATTTTTCCAAAATCATGGGTAACACCAAAAGCATACCTTGAGTCTGTGTAGATATTAGCTGTTTTTCCTTCAGCTTGTTTACATGCTTCTGTCAAAGCCACCAATTCTGCAAACCTGTGCTGATGTTCCTGCAGATAACGTGCCTGTCACTATCACATTGTCCATTGTAGCAACTGCCCAGCCTGCCATCCTCACACCCCTCTCTAAAATGCTTGAACCGTCCGTGTAAAATATAAACTCAGGGTTTTCCAATGGATGACTCTTAGTAAACCCATCAGAGAGCAGATCCAAAACCAACTTGGTGTGATGAAAGAAACATACAGGAACTCAAATCCTTCTGTTCACCTGATTTAGAATTCCTCACAATCAAATGTAGACCGCATTATCTACCAAGAGAATTCTCTTCGATTATAATCACAGCCGTATATATCCCCCCCCAAGCAGACACATCGATGGCTCTGAACGAACTTTATTTAACTCTCTGCAAACTGGAAACGATTTATCCGGAGGCTGCATTCATTGTAGCTGGGGATTTTAACAAGGCTAATCTGAAAACAAGACTCCCTAAATTTTATCAGCATATCGATTGCGCAACCAGGGGTGGAAAGACCTTGGATCATTGTCACTCTAACTTCCGCGACGCATATAAGGCCCTGCCCCGCCCTCCTTTCGGAAAAGCTGACCACGACTCCATTTTGTTGATCCCTGCCTACAGACAGAAACTAAAACAAGAGGCTCCCACGCTGAGGTCTGTCCAACGCTGGTCCGACCAAGCTGACTCCACACTCCAAGACTGCTTCCATCACGTGGACTGGGAGATGTTTCGTATTGCGTCAGATAACAACATTGACGAATACGCTGATTCGGTGTGCGAGTTCATTAGAACGTGCGTTGAAGATGTCGTTCCCATAGCAACGATTAAAACATTCCCTAACCAGAAACCGTGGATTGATGGCAGCATTCGTGTGGAACTGAAAGCGCAAACCACTGCTTTTAATCAGGGCAAGGTGTCTGGTAACATGACCGAATACAAACAGTGCAGCTATTCCCTCCGCAAGGCTATCAAACAAGCTAAGCGTCAGTACAGAGACAAAGTAGAATCTCAATTCAACGGCTCAGACACAAGAGGCATGTGGCAGGGTCTACAGTCAATCACGGACTACAGGAAGAAATCCAGCCCAGTCACGGACCAGGATGTCTTGCTCCCAGGCAGACTAAATAACTTTTTTGCCCGCTTTGAGGACAATACAGTGCCACTGACACGGACTGCAACGAAAACATGCGGTCTCTCCTTCACTGCAGCCGAGGTGAGTAAAACATTTAAACGTGTTAACCCTCGCAAGGCTGCAGGCCCAGACGGCATCCCCAGGTGCGCCCTCAGAGCATGCGCAGACCAGCTGGCCGGTGTGTTTACGGACATATTCAATCAATCCCTATACCAGTCTGCTGTTCCCACATGCTTCAAGAGGGCCACCATTGTTCCTGTTCCCAAGAAAGCTAAGGTAACTGAGCTAAACGACTACCGCCCCGTAGCACTCACATCCGTCATCATGAAGTGCTTTGAGAGACTAGTCAAGGACCATATCACCTCCACCCTACCTGACACCCTAGACCCACTCCAATTTGCTTACCGCCCAAATAGGTCCACAGACAATGCAATCTCAACCACACTGCACACTGCCCTAACCCATCTGGACAAGAGGAATACCTATGTGAGAATGCTGTTCATCGACTACAGCTCGGCATTCAACACCATAGTACCCTCCAAGCTCGTCATCAAGCTCGAGACCCTGGGTCTCGACCCCGCCCTGTGCAACTGGGTACTGGACTTCCTGACGGGCCGCCCCCAGGTGGTGAGGGTAGGCAACAACATCTCCTCCCCGCTGATCCTCAACACTGGGGCCCCACAAGGGTGCGTTCTGAGCCCTCTCCTGTACTCCCTGTTCACCCACGACTGCGTGGCCACGCACGCCTCCAACTCAATCATCAAGTTTGCGGACGACACAACAGTGGTAGGCTTGATTACCAACAACGACGAGACGGCCTACAGGGAGGAGGTGAGGGCCCTCGGAGTGTGGTGTCAGGAAAATAACCTCACACTCAACGTCAACAAAACTAAGGAGATGATTGTGGACTTCAGGAAACAGCAGAGGGAACACCCCCCTATCCACATCGATGGAACAGTAGTGGAGAGGGTAGCAAGTTTTAAGTTCCTCGGCATACACATCACAGACAAACTGAATTGGTCCACTCACACAGACAGCATCGTGAAGAAGGCGCAGCAGCGCCTCTTCAACCTCAGGAGGCTGAAGAAATTCGGCTTGTCACCAAAAGCACTCACAAACTTCTACAGATGCACAATCGAGAGCATCCTGTCGGGCTGTATCACCGCCTGGTACGGCAACTGCTCCGCCCTCAACCGTAAGGCTCTCCAGAGGGTAGTGAGGTCTGCACAACGCATCACCGGGGGCAAACTACCTGCCCTCCAGGACACCTACACCACCCGATGTTACAGGAAGGCCATAAAGATCATCAAGGACATCAAACACCCGAGCCACTGCCTGTTCACCCCGCTATCATCCAGAAGGCGAGGTCAGTACCGGTGCATCAAAGCTGGGACCGAGAGACTGAAAAACAGCTTCTATCTCAACGCCATCAGACTGTTAAACAGCCACCACTAACATTGAGTGGCTGCTGCCAACACACTGACAATGACACTGACTCAACTCCAGCCACTTTAATAATGGGAATTGATAGGAAATGATGTAAATATATCACTAGCCACTTTAAACAATGCTACCTTATATAATGTTACTTACCCTACATTATTCATCTCATATGCATACGTATATACTGTACTCTATATCATCGACTGCATCCTTATGTAATACATGTATCACTAGCCACTTTAACTATGCCACTTTGTTTACATACTCATCTCATATGTATATACTGTACTCGATATCATCTACTGTATCTTGCCTATGCTGCTCTGTACCATCACTCATTCATATATCCTTATGTACATATTCTTTATCCCCTTACACTGTGTATAAGACAGTAGTTTTGGAATTGTTAGTTAGATTACTTGTTGGTTATTACTGCATTGTCGGAACTAGAAGCACAAGCATTTCGCTACACTCGCATTAACATCTGCTAACCATGTGTATGTGACAAATAAAATTAGATTTGATTTGATTTAAAATAAAAAATAAAAAACATTGTGTCATTAGGGCACAATTAGGGCTGTTGTCTTGATTCTATTTTCCCTTAGACAGACCTTGCTTCTCCTGGCCATTCCTCATAAGAACACGTTTTCTTTTCCGACATTCTCGTTGCCAGTGACCAGAAATCCCGCAATGACAAACACCAGGTTTCTCTTCTGCTGAATGAATAATGTTGTTGGTTTCACTCGGAACCTGCACAACTCTGACAACAGCCGGTTTATTATGTTGATTGATGTCTCTGTCCAGTAGTGACAACCTGTCGATGATGTTGCCGTAGTTTTGTCTCTCCCAGTCATTAGTTGTGGAAACAAAAGTTTTTGGCAAATCATCATGTATGGATTGCATCAGCTGATGAGTGATTGCCCCCTTTTTGGAGGAATTGAGTGTATCTTCATCTTCCATGTCAGGTAACCCACTGTGTCTAACCACCTCTGCTTTCTACCTTTCTTCAAATTCAACAAATGGTTTGTTTGGTTTTTCTCTCCCCAATTGGTCTTTGCATTGGTCGGACCCTTAATGAAAACATGTATGGCTCTCCATCCATCAGCCACATCTTGCTCTTCACCACCCACGGCTCTATAAACCTTTTCTTCAAGTACACCATGTTCACGGTTGTTCAAAACAATGGCTAAGAACTGTAACCCATCATAAGGATGTAGATTGTAGAGTTTCTTATAACACTTCAAATGGTCCCATGTTTTCATACTGACTTTTCAGGGATGTTTCAAAGTTTTCGACCATCCAAGTGTTTTGGAGATGCTGATTTATGTGTGATTGTCACCGGTGGGTTTGTCTTTACCACCTTTTACAGCCAGTTTTCTGGTTGGCCTAAGACATCGTTCGTCATCGCTGTCAGTATCTGTTGACTCAAAGCCAGGCAGTGCTGACCAGATGCTTGAAACCCGATCATCCTTGAGCAACTCAGCCTGAGGGTGGATTGAAGGAACAAAGGGTCCTCCACATGTTGGAGCCAAGTCTGGTTTTATGACCCTTGCCTGTAATTGTTGAATTTCTTCTTTCAAGGTTTTGATCTGTCCACCAAGAGTTTCCAAACTTTCTTTATCTCTCTGCAATGTCCTGTCATGATTCTCCAGAAATCATTTCTCATCCCGGTTTCTTACTTCGGCTAATACAGTTAAAGACCATTGTGTCTTTGTCAAGGAATTAGACATTCTCTGTACTTTTCCCCAAGCTTTTTATATATCAGAATAAAAATAAAATAAAAAGTTACCTTTATTTATTCAGGTTTTTTCTCATTGAGATAATATCATTTTTATAAGAGAGACCTGGTCCAATAGCAGCAGGGGGAACAACGTTTCAGAAAAAGTAACCTACATACACTAACACAACATTAAACAAAACTATAAACACACATACAGTACAACAATTACATATTACATTAAAAACACAAACATCTTAACTAAAAATAGCTGGCTTAAAAACAATTACACTATTCTATGATATATACATCGATCAAGTGTTCAAACTCCACCAATGAAACTAGATCATCACATTTTTGTAACGAATGTCATCGGGAGAAGGAGAAGAGGACCAAGGTGCAGCGTGGTAATTATTCATCATGCGTTTAATAAATATGAACACTTGAACAAAAACAACAAATGAACAGTCCTGCAAGGTACAAAACAGAAAACAACTACACACAAACACAGGTGGGAACAGGCTACCTAAGTATGGTTCTCAATCAGAGACAACGATTGACAACTGCCTCTGATTGGGAACCATACCAGGCCAAACACATAGAAATACAACACACAGAACAAAACATAGAAATGAAAAACATAGAATGCCCACCCCAACTCACGACCTGACCAAACCAAAATTGAGACATAACAAAAGGAACTAAGGTCAGGACGTGATAATTTTAAAATGTTCGGGTGAGAATTCCAGGACCACAGTGCTAAAACAGTTTTATATTTCTACCATTACCTGTTCTAATTTCTGGTACTTTTAGAAGCAAATCAGAATGGAACCATAATTTATATTTATTTACTGACCTGACTAAAAAAGAACAAAGATAAAATGGCATTTTTAACCAAAATGGCCTTATAAATCAGTGTATACCAGTGTTTAAGCCTACACAAGGTCAATGATGACCAGCCAATAGCGCTGTAGAGATCACAATGATGTGTTAGACGTTTCTGATTTGTAATGAACCTGAGGGCTGCATGATACACTGAATCAAGTGCTCTCGGGATAGTGGCTGAGGCCTGCATATGTATAACATCACTAAAATCTAAAACCGACAGTAATGTACATCGTACCAGCTCCTTCCTGGCCTCAAAAGATAAACAAGCCTTATGCCGGTAATAAAATCATATTTTCAGCTTGAGCGTCCTTATAAAGTTCTCTACATGCACAGTGAAGCTCAGCTTATCATCAACCCACACACCCAAATATTTGTACACTTTAACTTGCTCTATAGTATGTCCAGCCAATGTAACAATGACATGATTTGTAACATGCCTGGCATTGGAAAATACCATGCATTTTGTTTTACCCAAATTTAGAATCATACAAATTCTGTTGTAAGATGTTAAATCTTACATGATGTTACGGATACAGTTATCCAGTTATCCTGTGTGTGTGTATCCTGTGTGTGTGTTTCTTTTCTCTCCTTCTCCCCTCACAGGTGAAAATCATCACTCCCCAATCAGTCAACAATCAATCATCAATCAGAAGACACACCTCCTACCCTATCACAGTTCCTTCCCCATGGTTTAAAAACCCCATCATTTGTTTGCTCTAGGGCTAGCTCAATATCTCTCTGTAAAAGCTAGCTCAATATCTCTCTGTAAAAGCTAGCTCAATATCTCTCTGTAAAAGCTAGCTCAATATCTCTCTGTAAATGCCATGTATGTAGATCTCTGTGTTTCACTCTCTCTTTGTCTTAAACCTCTCTTTTGTTTGAGCACCTCCATAGCACTTTGTCATCACCTGTGAGTATTGTTTTGGTTATGGTGTTTGTTTGTTGCTGGTGGGAAAAGGGGGAAACCAAGACAAGTCGCCCATGGGCATACACTACCCGTAGGTGAACTTTGTTAAATACACTAGTTAGAACTGGGCGGACCACCCACTGTATTTTTGGTTAGTTAGTTAGCTGTTGTTAAAGTAGGCTAGTCTAGCTTAGGGGTGTTTTTGTATATTTATTGTTTCTTTCCTTGGGTCCAGCTCAGCCCCTTTTCCTGCTCCCCCCCATTACCATGTGTTTATAAATAAACTTTGAGTTTGACGGTAGATTTCAGTTGTCCTGGTTATTTCGTTCACACTTTTACTTTGTCACAATTATAATTTGCATGAGTTATGTTACGGGTCTAATTACCATCCCCCCCTAGACTGTCGGGCCAAAAGGGATTCGTAACATAAGTGGGGGTTCGTCTGGGATCTGTCATAACTGACACCCATGCCGCTCATGTAGATTGTTGTAGTGGTATAGTTCAGTGTTGAGCGTCATAGCTGAAGTAGCATTAGTGTTTGCTATTTTCTTTGGCACTTGTGAAGTAGTGTAAAATGACTACTTTTGATTTTAAATCCTTTTTGGATAACCCTTCGTGGGAGGTTTTTGACAAATGTCGTAGAGTTGATTTAATGACCTTGGCTGACCATTATTCAGTATCGATTCCGCAGAGTTTAGTTAAGGCGGAGGTTAAACAGCTAGTATTAAATGTATTGTTGGAAGAGCAGGTGCTTGTGTTACCGCTGCCTGAGTGTACTACCCCTGTAGGGGATGTTGCTGCTCCTGTAAGCCCATTGGTGTCTGATAATGAGGGAGAGGCTAAAACACCAGCCACATTGTCCCGTTTTGATCCACTCTCCCCACTGTCAAATGGTGATGCCAGGAGGGATGTCCGTTTAGCACAGTTCCAACTGGAGGTGGAAGAGAGCCCAAATTAGGCGAGAGACTCTCCAGTTGGAGATGTGTAAAATTGAGGCAGAACGAGAACAACGTCAGTTGGAGATGTATAAAATTGAGGCAGAAAAAGAACAAGAACAACGGCATTTGGAGTTCAAAATGCGCCAGATGGAACTGGAGGCAGAGACCGCAAGGCTAGCCTTCGTTCCTACTGTGCCTGTTTGTGAGCCGTCCTCACCTGCTGTGTCCTCAAACACGTTTGACATTAGTAGGCAGATTGCCTTTGTTCAGAGAGTCGGAGGTTGACTCCTATTTTTGTGTATTTGAGCGTATAGCCGTAGCATTGAAATGGCCTGAAGAGGTATGGTGCCTATTACTTCAGTGTAAATTAACTGGTAAAGCCCAAGAGGTTCTGTCAGCGCTACCTCTGGAGGACAGTTTGAATTATGAAGTGGTCAAAGCTACTGTTCTTCGTGCCTATGAGCTTGTGCCTGAGGCATACCGACAGAGATTTAGGTCTCATAGAAAGTCTTCTAGTAAGACTTATGTGGAATTTGCTAGAGACAAGGGAAATCTGTTTGATAAATGGCATGCTGCTAGTAAGGTAACTGATTTCAACTCTCTCCGGGAGTTGATCTTGTTGGAAGAGTTTAAAAATTGCTTATCCGAACGCATTGTAGTTTACCTAAACGAACAGAAAGTATCCTCCCTGGCAGAAGCGTCTGTGTTGGCAGACGAGTTTGTGTTGACGCACAAGAGTGTGTTTTCGGCTCAAACTGAGAGTAGAGCCACTGAGTTTCCTAGCTTTAGCTCTAGTCGACCAGCAGTAGTATATCAAGCACGCCAGAAGAATGAGCGTCCCTGTTTCTATTGTCATAAAGTGGGACATATGATTAATGATTGCTTCCTGCTTAAACGCAAACAAGGGATGCCTCTTCGTGCCAAGCCACCAACAGGTGTTGCTCTAATTCGTACGGTTGTGAGGTCTGCAACAAAACAGGTGCCTCAGGGTAACTGTAGTTTGAAAGTCTCAGTCCCCGACCGCAGTTATGAACCATTCATTTTCGAGGGGTTTGTGTCCCTAACGAATGACGAAGCGTCTCAGCGACCGGTTAAAATCCTTAGAGATACTGGTGCGGCGCAGTCGTTTATATTGTCTGATGTGTTGCCCTTATCTGACGATACATACTGTGGTTCCAGTGTGTTAGTGCAGGGTATTGAAATGGGTTTTGTCCCAGTGCCATTGCACTTTGTGAAAGTACACTCTGAGTTAATCAGTGGAATATTCAGAGTGGGGGTACGTCCTATGTTGCCAGTGAAAGGTGTGCCATCTATTTTGTGAAGTGCACCTGTACCTCCTGCGGCTAGGCAACCCCACAAAATGATGCTGCCACCCACATGCTTTACGGTTGGGATGGTGTTCTTCGGCTTGCAAGCCTCCCGCTTTTTCCTCCAACATAACGATGGTCATTATGACCAAACAGTTCTATTTTTGTTTCATCAGACCAGAGGCCATTTCTCCATAAAGTACGATCTTTGTCCCCATGTGCAGTTGCAAACTGTAGTCTGGCTTTTTTATGGCAGTTTTGGAGCAGTGGCTTCTTCCTTGCTGAGCGGCCTTTCAAGTTATGTTGATTTAGGACTCGTTTTACTGTGGATATAGATACTTTGTACCGGTGTCCTCCAGCATCTTCACAAGGTCCTTTGCTGTTGTTCTGCGATTGATTTGCACTTTTCGCACCAAAGTACGTTCATCTCTAGGAGACAGAACGCGTCTCATTCCTGAGCGGTATGATGGCTGCATGGTCCCATGGTGTTTATATTTGCATACTATTGTTTGTACAGATGAACGTGGTACCTTCAGGCGTTTGGAAATTGCTCCCAAGGATGAACCAGACTTATGGAGGTCTACAAAATGTTTTCTGAGGTCTTGGCTGATTTCTTTTGATTTTCCCATGATGTCAAGCAAAGAGGCACTGAGTTTGAAGGTAGACCTTGAAATACATCCACAGGGACACCTCCAATTGACTCAAATTATGTCAAGTCGCCTATTAGAGGATACTAAAGCCATGACATCGTTTTCTGGAATTTTCCAAGCTGTTTAAAGGCACAGTTAACTTAGTGTATGTAAACTTCTGACCCACTTGAATTGTGATACAGTGAATTATATGTGAAATAATCTGTCTGTAAACAATTGTTGGAAAAATTACTTTAAAAATTAAGTCCTAACCGACTTGCCAAACCTATAGTTTTGTTCACAAGAAATTTGTGGAGTGGTTGAAAAACGAGTATATATAAACCTTTTTCAACCAGTCCAAATTAGTGGAGTGGTTGAAAAACGAGTATATATAAACCTTTTAGTAGAGAACTTGAACCCCTATAATAGAGAACAAATAAAACAGTGGACTCAAACCCCTATACATCACTGGATTTAACAAAAGGACTCAACCCTTATATAGAGGACTCTAACCTTATACATCACTGGATTTAACAAAAGGACTCAACCCTTATATAGAGGACTCAAACCCCTATACATCACTGGATTTAACAAAAGGACTCAACCCTTATATAGAGGACTCTAACCTTATACATCACTGGATTTAACAAAATGACTCAACCCTTATATAGAGGACTCAAACCCCTATACATCACTGGATTTAACAAAATGACTCAACCCTTATATAGAGGACTCAAACCCCTATACATCACTGGATTTAACAAAAGGACTCAACCCTTATATAGAGGACTCAAACCCCTATACATCACTGGATTTAACAAAATGACTCAACCCTTATATAGAGGACTCAAACCCCTATACATCACTGGATTTAACAAAATGACTCAACCCTTATATAGAGGACTCAAACCTTATACATCACTGGATTTAACAAAAGGACTCAACCCTTATATAGAGGACTCAAACCCCTATACATCACTGGATTTAACAAAAGGACTCAAACCTTATATAGAGGACTCAAACCCCTATACATCACTGGATTTAACAAAAGGACTCAACCCTTATATAGAGGACTCAAACCCCTATACATCACTGGATTTAACAAAAGGACTCAACCCTTATATAGAGGACTCAAACCCCTATTCATCACAGATATCTATCACTTATTCCATGCATTTATTTTAACCTAATTTGGATATTTTAAACTTATATTGGTCTAGACTCACCCAGCACTTCTGCCATCAATCAGGAAATGAAGAGGTGACTCTCCCAAGGTGGGTTGTGCTCAGCCTTCACTCTTTCTTCTGGATCAACACACCGTTGGGTTTTTCTTGTTGTTCAGACCAATTCACACGGTCACGGCACCAAATGTTAGCAGCTGATGTTATTATTTTATTACACTGACCCCAAAGCAAATCAGGAGGAGGAAAATAGGTTTATTCAAATAGGATAAATCAAAGATATTATGCTGAGCGGTAGATGGCAGATGTTCATGCTCCCCTGTCCTCAGTGATTCTCTCTCAGTGATTCTCCCCATAGAACAAATGAACAGGATGTAGTTTATAACCCAGCCCTAGCCTGTGGTTGACCAATTAGAATTCCATGCAATAAAACTGTGCCAATGGCCAAATAACACGCATCCTATTTCAGACTCAATATATAGACACATTCCTCCCATGTCTCTGCATTAATCCCCTATTAAAGAAAAAAACTCCCTTTCCATTGATGGTTAGTACTCCATTGACTTTTTGTCTTCTGTCTCTGCGTTGTGTATTTATCCTCAAAATATTCTTATAAGTACAACACGATGGGCCATCAAATGTTGAATACATTGACCATGCTGTCAATCCAGCTTTCAAAACAACTGGAAGCTCGGAAGTGGGAAATCCACACCTTTGGGGGGGGGGGGGGGGGGGTTCTGTCACGCCCTGACCTTAGAGAGCCTCTCTATGTCTCTATTTGGTTTGGTCAGGGTGTGATTTGGGTGGGCATTCTATGTTCTATATTTCTAGGTTTTGGCTGGGTATGGTTCTCAATCAGGGACAGCTGTCTATCGTTGTCTCTGATTGAGAATCATACTTAGGCAGCCTTTCCCACCTGTGTTTGTGGGTGATTATTTTCTGTTTTGTGTTTCTGCACTTGACAGAACTGTTCATTGTCGGTTTGGTCTGTGTTATTTTGTTCAAGTGTTTTGACAATAAATCATGAACACTTTGGTCCACTTCTTCCACCGACGACAAGAGTCACGACAGCAGTTAATGTACAATACCAGTCAGATATTTGGACACACCTACTCATTGGCAGCCATGCTGGTTAAGTATGCCTTTATTCTAAATAAATCACAGTGTCACCAGCAAGCACCCCCAAACCATCACACCACCTCCTCCGTGCTTCACGGTGGGAACCACAAATGTGAAGATCATCCATTCACCTTCTCTACGTCTCACAAAGACACGGCGAGTGGAACCAAATATCTCAAATCTGGACTCATCAGACAAAACAACAAATTTCCTCTGATGTAATGTCCAATGCTCGTGTTTCTTGGCCCAAGCAAGTCTCTTCTTCTCACTGATGACCTTTAGTAGTGGTTCTTTGCATCAATTCAACCATGAAGGCCTGATTCCTCTGAACAGTTGAGATGGGTCTGTTACTTGAACTCTGTGAAACATTTATTTGGAGGTGGGGGGATGCCAGTGTAGAGGAGGTGCAGGGATGCAGGTGGACGGGGGGGGGGGGGGGGGGGGGGGGGGGGGGGGGGGGGGGAATATAGGGGGGGAGACAGTGGAGAGAGGTGTGGAGGGGGGAGAGGGAGGGTTATAAGGTGATAGGGAGAAGTCTTTCTGCTGGTGGGTGCATGCTCTACATTCCTCAGGTGTTGTCAGCCTGCTAAATAATTACCTCAGTGATAACAGCAGACTCCCTTTACCAGGCTAGATACCTGCAAGACAAACACGCATTCACACACACACACACACACACACACACACACACACACACACACACACACACACACACACACACACACACACACACACAGAGAGACTCCTTTCACTAGCTATAGCTACCTGGAAGGCAGCCTAGCAGAAGCAGCTCAGGAGATATAAAATATAAACGCAACATGTAAAGTGTTGGTCCCATGTTTCATGAGCTGAAATAAAAGATGTTCCATATGCACAAAAAAACATATTTCTCTCCAATTTTGTGCATAAATTTGTTTACATCCCTGTTATTGAACATTTCTCCTTTACCAAGATAATCCATCCACCTGACAGGTCTGGCATATCAAGTAGCTGATCAAACAGCATGATACAGGTGCACCTTGTGCTGGGGACAGTAAATGCTACAGATGTCTCAAGTTTTGAGGGAGCGTGCAATTGGCATGTTGACTGCAGGAAACTCCACCAGAACTGTTGCCAGAGAATTGAATGTACATTTTTCTACCCTAAGCCGCCTCCAACATTGTTTTAGAGAATTTGACAGTACCCTCACAACCACAGACCAAGTGTAACCACGCCAGCCCAGGACCTCCACATCTGGCTTCTTCACCTGTGGGATCATCTGAGACCATCCGGAGGGGTGATGAACCTGAGGAGTATTTAAGTCTGTAATACATCCCCTTTGTAATACATCACCTTCTCTCCCCCTACACAGGCATCCCTCCACCTCCTCTCCCCTATACTGGTATCCCTCCACCGCTATCCCTCCACCTCCTCTCCCCTACACTGGTATCCCTCTACCTCCTCTCCCCTACACTGGTATCCCTCCACCGCTATCCCTCCACCTCCTCTCCCCTACACTGGTATCCCTCTACCTCCTCTCCCCTACACAGGTATCCCTCTACCTCCTCTCCCATACACTGGTATCCCTCCACCTCCTCTCCCCTACACTGGTATCCCTCCACCTCCTTTTCTCTACACTGCTATCCCTCTACCTCCTCTCCCCTACATTGGTATCCCTCTACCTCCTCTCCCCTACACTGGTATCCCTCCACCTCCTTTTCACTACACTGGTATCCCTCCACCTCCTTTTCACTACACTGGTATCTCTCCACTTCCTTTTTACTATACTGTTATCCCTCCACCTCCTTTTCAATACACTGATATCCCTCCACCTCCTTTTCACTACACTGGTATCCCTCCACTTCCTTTTCACTGCACTGGTATCCCTCCACCTCCCTTTCACTACACTGGTATCCCTCCACCTCCCTTTCACTACACTGGTATCCCTCCATCTCCTTTTCACTACACTGGTATCCCTCCACCTCCTTTTCACTACACTGGTATCCCCCCACTTCCTTTTCACTGCACTGGTATCCCTCCATCTCCTTTTCACTACACTGGTATCCCTCCTCCTCCTCTCCCCTACACTGGTATCCCTCCACCTCCTCTCCCCTACACTGGTATCCCTCTACCTCCTCTCCCCTACACTGGTATCCCTCTACCTCCTCTCCCCTACACTGGTATCCCTCCACCTCCTCTCCCCTACACTGGTATCCCTCCACCTCCTTTTCTCTACACTGCTATCCCTCTACCTCCTCTCCCCTACACTGGTATCCCTCCACCTCCTCTCCCCTACACAGGCATCCCTCCACCTCATCTCCCCTACACTGGTATCCCTCCACCGCTATCCCTCCACCTCCTCTCCCCTACACTGGTATCCCTCTCCCTCCTCTCCCCTACACTGGTATCCCTCCACCTCCTCTCCCCTTAAAATGGTATCCCTCCACCTCCTTTTCTCTACACTGGTATCCCTCCACCTCCTCTCCCCCTACACTGGAATCCGTCCACCTCCTCTCCCCCTACATTGGTATCCCTCCACCTCCTCTCCCCGACACTGGTATCCCTCCACCTCATCTCCCCTACACTGGTATCCCTCTACCTCCTCTCCCCTACACTGGTATCCCTCCACCCCCTCTCCCCTTACACTGGTATCCCTCCACCCCCTCTCCCCTTACACTGGTATCCCTCTACCTCCTCTCCCCTACACTGGTATCCCTCCACCTACTTTTCACTACACTAGTATCCATCCACCTCCTATCCCTCTACACTGGTATCCCTCCACCAACCCTCATCCTACACTGGTATCCCTCCAGCTCCTCTTCCCCTACACTGGCATCCCTCCACCTCCTTTTCACTACACTGGTATCCCTCCACCTCCTCTCCCCCTACACTGGTATCCCTCCACCTCCTTTTCACTACACTGGTATCTCTCCACTTCCTTTTTACTATACTGTTATCCCTCCACCTCCTTTTCAATACACTGATATCCCTCCACCTCCTTTTCACTACACTGGTATCCCTCCACTTCCTTTTCACTGCACTGGTATCCCTCCACCTCCCTTTCACTACACTGGTATCCCTCCACCTCCCTTTCACTACACTGGTATCCCTCCATCTCCTTTTCACTACACTGGTATCCCTCCACCTCCTTTTCACTACACTGGTATCCCTCCACTTCCTTTTCACTGCACTGGTATCCCTCCACCTCCCTTTCACTACACCTGTATCCCTCCATCTCCTTTTCACTACACTGGTATCCCTCCTCCTCCTCTCCCCCTACACTGGTATCCCTCCACCTTCTCTCCCCTACACTGGTATCCCTCCACTTCCTTTTCTCTAAACTGGTATCCCTCCACCTCCTCTCCCATACACTGGTATCCCTCCACCTCCTTTTCTCTACACTGGCATCCCTCCACCTCCTCTCCCCTACACTTGCATCCCTCCACCTCCTCTCATCCTACACTGGTATCCCTCCACCTCCTCTCCCCTACACTGGTATCCCTCTACCTCCTCTCCTCTACACTGGTATCCCTCCACCTTCTCTCATCCTACACTGGTACCCCTCCACCTCCTCTCCCCCTACACTGGTACCCCTCCACTTCCTCTCCCCCTACACTGGTACTCCTCCACCTCCTCTCCCCTTACACTGGTATCCCTCCACCTACTTTCACTACACTAGTATCCATCCACTTCCTATCCATCTACACTGGTATCCCTCCACCTCCTCTCATCCTACACTGGTATCCCTCCAGCTCCTCTTCCCCTACACTGGTATCCCTCCAGCTCATTTTCACTACACTGGTATCCCTCCACCAGTACCCCTCCACCTCCTCTCCCCTTACACTGGTATCCCTTTTTACTATACTGTTATCCCTCCACCTCCTCTCATCCTACACTGGTATCCCTCCACCTCCATTTCAATACACTGATATCCCTCCACCTCCTCTCCTGCTACACTGGTATCCCTCCGTCTCCTTTTCACTACACTGGTATCCCTCCACCTCCTTTTCACTACACTGGTATCCCTCCACCTCCTTTTCACTACACTGGTATCCCTCCACCTCCTTTTCACTACACTGGTATCCCTCCATCTCCTTTTCACTACACTGGTATCCCTCCACCTCCTTTTCACTACACTGGTATCCCTCCACCTCCTTTTCACTACACTGGTATCCCTCCACTTCCTTTTCACTACACTGGTATCCCTCCACCTCCTTTTCACTACACTGGTATCCCTCCACCTCCCTTTCACTACACCTGTATCCCTCCATCTCCTTTTCACTACACTGGTATCCCTCCTCCTCCTCTCCCCCTACACTGGTATCCCTCCACCTTCTCTCCCCTACACTGGTATCCCTCCACTTCCTTTTCTCTAAACTGGTATCCCTCCACCTCCTCTCCCATACACTGGTATCCCTCCACCTCCTTTTCTCTACACTGGCATCCCTCCACCTCCTCTCCCCTACACTGGTATCCCTCCACCTTCTCTCCCCTACACTGGTATCCCTCCACTTCCTTTTCTCTAAACTGGTATCCCTCCACCTCCTCTCCCATACACTGGTATCCCTCCACCTCCTTTTCTCTACACTGGCATCCCTCCACCTCCTCTCCCCTACACTTGTATCCCTCCACCTCCTCTCATCCTACACTGGTATCCCTCCACCTCCTCTCCCCTACACTGGTATCCCTCTACCTCCTCTCCTCTACACTGGTATCCCTCCACCTTCTCTCATCCTACACTGGTACCCCTCCACCTCCTCTCCCCCTACACTGGTACCCCTCCACTTCCTCTCCCCCTACACTGGTACTCCTCCACCTCCTCTCCCCTTACACTGGTATCCCTCCACCTACTTTCACTACACTAGTATCCATCCACTTCCTATCCATCTACACTGGTATCCCTCCACCTCCTCTCATCCTACACTGGTATCCCTCCAGCTCCTCTTCCCCTACACTGGTATCCCTCCAGCTCATTTTCACTACACTGGTATCCCTCCACCAGTACCCCTCCACCTCCTCTCCCCTTACACTGGTATCCCTTTTTACTATACTGTTATCCCTCCACCTCCTCTCATCCTACACTGGTATCCCTCCACCTCCATTTCAATACACTGATATCCCTCCACCTCCTCTCCTGCTACACTGGTATCCCTCCGTCTCCTTTTCACTACACTGGTATCCCTCCACCTCCTTTTCACTACACTGGTATCCCTCCACCTCCTTTTCACTACACTGGTATCCCTCCACCTCCTTTTCACTACACTGGTATCCCTCCATCTCCTTTTCACTACACTGGTATCCCTCCACCTCCTTTTCACTACACTGGTATCCCTCCACCTCCTTTTCACTACACTGGTATCCCTCCACTTCCTTTTCACTACACTGGTATCCCTCCACCTCCTTTTCACTACACTGGTATCCCTCCACCTCCTTTTCACTACACTGGTATCCCTCCACCTCCTTTCACTACACTCAACCTTTTTTCCCTCCCTACACTCACCCCCTCACTTCCTCCCCGCTACACTCTCTCCCCTTTCCCTACCTCTCTCAACCCCTCCTCGACATCGTACTCTGTTCACTTTCACAGAATTCATAGATTACCTGTAAAATACACAAAACTTGTTGGTACATGTAATGACATTACTTTGGTACAAGTCTGAATGGAATGTGTTTGGGGCAAAGCCAAAATTGTATATCGAGGGGTGAATGTAAAAAGTACATCATTACACAACACAACAGAGTTTTGCCCAAAGACTGAAAAACATTTTTTATGAATAAGTCTGCGTCTGGAATTTGTGTCCTAACCTTTACCCTCCATCCTGACCTCAGTCACTGTAGCTAGGCCCCTTTCTTGAATATGTTCCAGTTACTGGTGATGAGGACACTTCTGCTGAAGTCACAGGTTGCGTCCCAAATGGTACCCAGAGCTCTGTAGTACCTGTAGGCTCTGGTCAAAAGTAGTGCACTATATAGAGAATAGGGTGCCTTTTGGAAGCATACCCAGTGTGGGCTGTATGCTGGCCCTGACACAAACTGACTGAGTCACTCTACAAATTGATCTTGGGCAGAAGGAAACACACCCTGTCTGGTCAGGACTGAACATCAACACTGCAGGTCCACTTTACAACATGTCCAAACCTACAGTTCTGGTCCCACTTTACAACATGTCCAAACCTACAGTTCTGGTCCCACTTTACAACGTGTCCAAACCTACAGTTCTGGTCCCACTTTACAACAAGTGTCCAAACCTACAGTTCTGGTCCCACTTTACAACGTGTCCAAACCTACAGTTCTGGTCCCACTTTACAACGTGTCCAAACCTACATTTCTGGTCCCACTTTACAACAAGTGTCCAAACCTACAGTTCTGGTCCCACTTTACAACGTGTCCAAACCTACAGTTCTGGTCCCACTTTACAACAAGTGTCCAAACCTACAGTTCTGGTCCCACTTTACAACAAGTGTCCAAACCTACAGTTCTGGTCCCACTTTACAACAAGTGTCCAAACCTACAGTTCTGGTCCCACTTTACAACAAGTGTCCAAACCTACAGTTCTGGTCCCACTTTACAACAAGTGTCCAAACCTACAGTTCTGGTCCCACTTTACAACAAGTGTCCAAACCTACAGTTCTGGTCCCACTTTACAACAAGTGTCCAAACCTACAGTTCTGGTCCCACTTTACAACAAGTGTCCAAACCTACAGTTCTGGCCTCACTTTAAAACAAGTGTCCAAACCTACAGTTCTGGTCCCACTTTACAACAAGTGTCCAAACCTACAGTTCTGGTCCCACTTTACAACAAGTGTCCAAACCTACAGTTCTGGTCCCACTTTACAACAAGTGTCCAAACCTACAGTTCTGGCCTCACTTTACAACAAGTGTCCAAACCTACAGTTCTGGCCTCACTTTACAACAAGTGTCCAAACCTACAGTTCTGGCCTCACTTTACAACAAGTGTCCAAACCTACAGTTCTGGCCTCACTTTACAACAAGTGTCCAAACCTACAGTTCTGGTCCCACTTTACAATAAGTGTCCAAACCTACAGTTCTGGCCCCTCTTCAGCTCACAACAGGTGTCAAAAACATGTGTATTTACATGGTTGCCGGTAGTTACAATTGAACAACCATAGATATCGAACATTGTTATATTGTCTGTGGTAATAACAATGTAGGTACATACATTAGTCTGCTTACAATTGTTATTGCCTACATGTCCCCCCATGAAAATAAAACAATATCCTCTAAAATATGCTCAATGTTTCTATGTTCATTCATGTCCAAACTATAACTCAGATCAAACTGCAATGCTCCTGCACCCATCCGGTAACAGCATTTCCTTGATTTGGTATAAGTGACTTTACTCCCACTGTCCTGGAACGTTACAGGCGGAACACATTCATTATACATTCCGCTCTGCTTCTACTCTGTCTGACTAGACACTATGATGAAATCTGGGTGAAATCCCAGTTTTCCTAATATGTCAATGAGATAAATGGGAGCCTATTTCTGTGTTCTGCCTAGTCCAAACTGGCCTAAACTGGCCTTTAAAGGAGTTTTTAACTGTCATTTGTTGCGGTGTATTTCAGTATCTGAAAGAACATTTGTAGTTGAATCTGTCATGTGAATGAATTCATTGTGCTGTTATGTGTTTACTATCTAATCCGAATGCCGCAACCGAAGTTCTCTCTGGAAAAAAACGATTTATTCTATTTGATTGGATTCTGTTCTGTTCTATTCACACTCATACTACTATGTAGATGAGAGTGAACACTTGCATACACATGTTGTGCACCCTTGAGGGCTAATCAGGGTAGATACACAAGGAGCCAAGGCAGAGAGAGGGTTGAGGGACTGACTGTGTTGCCAAGCGACTTGCAGTTGATTATAAAAACACTGTCATTACATAATTATAAGAGCCATCCAAATACATCAGTGTCCTGAACATGACATAAGGTTTAGAGATCATTCATGACCCACTGCCATACTTTATAGTGATTGTGATGGTGTAATGCCTTGCACCTTCGGTAAAATATCAGTTGGGCCATGGTCAATATTAGTAACCTATAGGCATATTAGACTTTTAGTCCAAATGTTAGATATCATTTAATGATATGTATTTATAGTGTATAATCTTTTTGAGGACTATAAAAGCCTTTATACAATACCAATGAAAGTGAAATGTGTGTACAGACATTTATACTTAATAGGAACATTAAAAAGTCATTACGTCTAAAGCCTACATGTTATCTGTCTGGTGGTGTCCAGGTTTACTAAATAGCCATACATGGAAAAAGGAACCCAGAAAAGCGCGCTCTTCAACGCACATATACATAGGCTGCCGCTACACCAATGGCTGAGAGCTGGGAGAGCGCCACTCAAATCACAACCCCAGTCAGTTTCCAATCTGAATTTCCTTGGCTGACGTCAGCTGATGACTGCTTGCTTGGCTGTGCTCTCCGCTCCGGACATAGTGCTGTAAAAATGCTGCTCTCTGTGCCGCCAAGGACAGGATTCAACCCATACAACGGCTATACCAGCAGACTTAGTAAAAAGGTAAAGCGATACTGTATTCTATTTACTCCATCTGAATGTTATGCCAATGGTAGTGTATAGTATATGCCGCTATCATTCCTGGATCGGCTTTGGCAGTTAGGTTGCTCGGCTATAAACTGCAGTGTCCTTGAAAGTGGACCATATAGAAATTAACTGTAGGCTATTTTGTAGATTTAACATTGTTTTGAACTGTTTTCTATCCTCCAAATAAGATTGGGAAAAGATAATAGAATAGAATACCGGTATAATTAATTAATTATAGTCTATGCGTCGGGGGCGATCCGAACGTTAGTGTTCTTCCTCTCTTTATCCATAGGCACAGAGAAAGTCAATGCACGGATTAAATTTGCGCTGCGAATATCCCAGAGATCATTTTGCGCTCATTCTCGGGTTTAATACAAAAGGCTAATTGTAAACCCAACGACCAATTGTTGGATGTGTCAAATCAGTTTTACATATTGATGAGAATAAGGTCTCTCTTTGAAAAGATCGCAACGTAAGTTAACCAAATATAATAGCTTTCTTTACGCGTAAATATTTGCCCCACCCCTTGAAATGGCTGGGAACGTTGGCTTTGTTTTCCTAATATAAAACAGTTACTCTTACAGATATACAAATGCTGAATATATACCGAACAAAAATATAAACGCAACATTCAACAATTTCGATGATTTTACTGAGTTACAGTTCATATGAGGAAATCAGCCAATTGAAATACATTCATTAGGCCATAATCTATGGATTTCACATGACTGGGTAGGGGCACAGTTTCATCAGCTGTCTGGGTGGCTGATCTCCGATGATCCCGCAGATGAAGAAGCCGGATGTGGAGGTCCTGGGCTGGCGTGGTTACAAGTGGTCTGCGGTTGTGAGACCGGTTGTATGTAATGACAAATTCTCTTAAACTACATTGGAGGTGGCTTATGGTAGAGAAATTAACATACTATTCTCTGGCAACAGCTCTGGTGGACATTCCTGCAATCAATGGTGGACATTCCTGCAATCAGCATGCCGATTGCACGCTCCCTCAAAATTTGAGACATCTGTGGCATTGTGCTGTGTGACAAAACTGCAAAACTGCCTTTTATTGTCCCCAGCACAAGGTGCAACTGTGTAATGATCATGCTGTTTAATCAGCTTCTTGATATGCAACACCTGTCAGGTGGATGGATTATCTTGGCAAAGGAAAAATGCTCACTAACAGAGAAGTAAACAAATTTGTGCACAGAATTTGAGAGAAATAAGCTTTTTGTGTGTATGGAACATTTCTGGGGTCTTTTATTTCAGTTAATGAAACATGGAAACAACACTTTACGTGTTGCATTTATATTTTTGAATCCGTATATACACTACTGGTCAAAAGTTTTAGAACACCTACTCATTCAAGGGTTTTTCTTTATTTTTACTATTTTCTACATTGTAGAATAAGAGTGAAGACATCAAAACTATGAAATAACACATTTGGAATCATGTAGTAAGCAAAAGAGTGTTAAACAAATCCAAATATATTTTAGATTGGCGGTTGGAACGAAAAATCTCTAATTTGGACTCCAGACCAAAGGACACATTTCCACCGGTCTAATGTCCATTGCTCGTGTTTCTTGGCCCAAGCAAGTCTCTTCTTCTTATTGGTGTCCTTCAGTAGTCGTTTCTTTGCAGCAATTTGACCATGAAGGCCTGATTCACACAGTCTCCTCTGAACAGTTGATGTTGAGATGTGTCTGTTACTTGAACTCTGAAGCATTTATTTGGGCTTATTTCTGAGGCTTTCTATTTCTGAGGCTGGTAACTCTAATGAACTTATCCTCTGGAGCAGAGGTACCTCTGGGTCTTCCATTCCTGTGGCGGTCCTCATGAGAGGCAGTTTCATCATGGCACTTGATGGTTTTTGCAACTGCACTTGAAGAAACTTTCAAAGTTCTTTACATTTTCCGTATTGATTGACCTTCATGTCTTAAAGTGATGATGGACTGTCGTTTCTCTTTGCTTATCTGAGCTGTTCTTGCCATAATATGGACTTGGTCTTTTACCAAATAGCCCTACCTTGTCACAACACAACTGATTGGCTCAAATGCATTCAGAAGGAAAGAAATTCCACAAATGAACCTTTAACAAGGCACACCTGTTAATTGTAATGCATTCCAGGTGACTACTTCATGAAGCTGGTTGAGAGAATGCCAAGAGTGTACAAAGTTGTCATCAAGGCAAAGGGTGGCTATTTGAAGAATTTCAAATATAAAATATATTTTGATTTGTTTACCCTTTTTTGGTTACTACATGATTCCATATGTGTTATTTCATAGTTTTGATGTCTTCACTAATTTTCTACAATATAGAAAATAGTAAAAAATAAAGGAAAACCCTTGAATGAGTAGGTGTTCTAAAACGTTTGACCTGTAGTGTATATAGATCTACTATTGGCATTAATAACCAATAATTATCTAATGTTGCATCCACATTAGAGTTGTCTGAATGTAAAATGCTAGTGCACAGCTGTAAATACTGTAGCCTACTAAACTAGTTCAATTGAATATGCTGATGGGTTATTATGTAACATATTTGCAACAGCTGAAGCAGTTTGTAATGATAATGATGTTGATTGGTAGTTGATAAGATGTATTTTATTTTAAAATTAACCATTTAAAAGTGCAATCTGCAGGTGCTACATCCAATTCTTGACTTATAAATTAATTATATATACCCATTGATTCTTGAAGTATAAATGCCTCATGAGCTTAATTCAACTGTCCTACCCCATCAGAACACAAAATGGAAGCTTGTTTTACTCCAATGTTTGCAAACAAAGTAAATGTAAACAACCACTGTATAGCCTCAAAACATGGTTTAAACTATCCTTTTGATATCGTGGATGGTCCGTCCTTGCATCCATAGCTCTGTCTGTCTATGAATTTGACGGTGGTTACATTTCTCCAGCCTCATCGGCCATCTTTTTACAGAAATAGTGGCGGGGAAGACGCTTTATTATTGTTTCATCTGCTGATTGCCACTTTAAAGATGTACTCTGATGATTTTGCTATGGAACATCCAAAGAACAGAATATAATGCTGATGTTGAATATGGGGTGTTAGACGGTGAGGTATTAAGGGAATTTTAATGAAGAAACTATAAAGCTATATTTTTCCACGGGTAATTGTACTATTCAGAATTCGAATGAACTTTTTTGTGATCCTAGTTTTCATCCTGATGTTTTCACCTGTCACGTGTTTCTGAACATTGCTGAAACAGGCCTAGGTAGTGTTTAACTTTCGTGAAACATAACACTAGCTCCCTCCTCCCGGGCTGTGTTATTCCTTTCCCTGCCTCATGGTTGGCAGGAATTCAGATTGCTCAGATTAATGACCTGGAATTCATGGAATTCTGTTTATGTCCCAAATGGCACCCTATTCCCTATAGTGCACTACTTTTGACCAGAGTGCTATGGGCCTTGGTCAAAAGCAGTGCACTACATAGGAAGTAGGGTGCCATTTGGGACGCTCACTCTGGTTTCAAACAATGTGCTCATTTCAGGATAGAAGGGGTGTCTGTTACTCTGCTTTTGCAAACTCAAGCCTTTTTTTTGCCAGGAAAACGTTTAGTCTCATTGTGAGAGCTCAAAAGTTACTGAGGGAAAACTTGTAAAACCAACGTCAAGTGGTAAACTCTGCTCTGTGTCTTTTTACTACGAGAAAAAAGGGTCCAGCAAAGAGAAGAATTCACAGATTTTTTCTCTTTCTTTCTCCTGCTTTTGATTACACACCAATCCCTTCCCCTTCTCTCTTCTCCCATTTTCTTCTTTTTTCCACACTCTGTTTTACATACCTTGACTTCTTTGGCTGTCAGTGGTTCTGTTCCCATGGACAAGGGAGCCAGCAAATATTTCCTTTCTCTGTACAGACTGAAGTTAACCCCTTTTCTCAAACCCTGGGTGTTCCTCTTTCTTCAGTGTCTTTCAATGTCTTTCTTCAATGTATTTTTTGCATATCTAAAACAACAGTTTGCTGGTTTAGGTTTTTTGCACTTTTGATTGTAGAACTAGATTGACTCAGAGAGGGAGAGAAGAATGAAGCCTCACCAGTTGTCTCTAAACTGTTGGTGAGGTTGCAGGTTGCAGTAGAAGTATCAGAAGGCTGCCATTGCTATTTTTCCACCATCTTTTGTTTTTCCCAAAACCTTTTCTGCACACTGTAGCAGAATACAGTACCAGGCAGCAAATAGAGAGCTTGTGTATTTTCATAAACATTATATTTTGTACAGTGCCTCTGAAAATCACTTGTGCCAAGCAGGTAACCCTTTGCTTTTTCAGATAGAAGTCTAAGATAAAACAATTGAATACTTTTTGCAGAAATTGAATAGATGTGCAATGTTTGATTTATTTGTGCCGAATGTTGACAGATTTAGAAAGTGTGTTTTATTGAGAACTGAGTATAAATGACACTAGGATCGTTTCACTCCTTGGATCTTCTTCTCAAAGGCTTTCCTTGCTTCCCTATGAAGCTTTGAGAAGGAGGCAATGAGAGTGGATTCGAGGAATCGAGAAGACTACTTTTGAGCTTCACCTCATGTGCGAGTTGTGTGAGCAAAACTCCATCATGTGCAGCCGTACAGTTACATACTGTACATTGTGGACACAGACACATGCCAGGGCAGGATTGTTTATCTCTTTTACATGGGAGCCCTGCTGTACTGTGTGTCAGAAGATAACACCTCTAACTGGCAGGCAGGCAGGCAGGCAGGCAGGCAGGCAGGCAGGCAGGCAGGCAGGCAGGCAGGCAGGCAGGCAGCAGGTAGCAAGCAGGCAGGCAACAGGCAGGGTTGGGGCAGGTGGGAGCCTAGTGGGTATGGATCCATCTGATTCTCTGCCATCTTCCTTTTCTCAGAATGAACAGAGCATAGCAGAGCAGCCTTAATGAGTCAGTACCTTCTGACCGGAGAGCACATGAGAGGGATTAGCGCCTTCCGTTAACCAGCTCACATCTCCAATTAGACAGGCCTCAATGGCCCACGCCCATCCATCCAGACAGGCTTCCTCCAGCAACACATAGATCCAGACAGGCCTCAATGGCCCACACCCATCCGTCCAGCCCCATCCATCCAGACAGGCTTCCTCCAGCAACACATAGATGCAGACAGGTCTCAATGGCCCACGCCCATCCATCCAGCCCCATCCAGACAGGCCTCATCCAGCAGCACACAGCTCTATTCAGCACCAAGCCCAGGCTCCATCCTCTGTCAAGCATCACACAAATCCTATAGGCAGGCCCAGGCCCATCTATCCAGCCCCATCATCCAACCAACAGACAGATCCAGACAGGCCTCATCTAGGCTTAGGCTCCTTCCAGCATACAGATTATATAACTATTAAACATACAATTCCTGTCCACCACCAGGCTCCATACATCTCCATCCAGTATCATACAGATTCTATAGCCATCCCCAGTCCCAGCTCCCATTCACCAGCCATGTACAGATCCTATCTACCCAGTACCCAGGCAGCTGCATCCCTCCTGATAGGGTCTCCAGACAGGAAGAGGTTGTGATTGTAGGAAACAAACAATGCACTGCTTACTATTGATGCTGAAGAGAGGCAGATTAGAGGTGTAGAATGGGCATGGTGAAAGAAGGGGCTCTGTGAGAGTAACAGTGATAAATGAAGGGGTGGTAAAACTCCTCTGATTTATGGAGGGGTTCAAGGCTCGGTGCTGCTGGATGTTTTGAAGCCCATGTTGAATACAAAACTGAGCGAAGACAGAAAGGTAGAGGAGTAGAAAGACAGGATAAATACACTGGCCCAGAGAGACAGGAAACACAGGGATAAATACACTGGCCCAGAGAGACAGGAAACACAGGGATAAATACACTGGCACAGAGAGACAGGAAACACAGAGATAAATACACTGGGGAAAACAAGCGACACCTGGAGGGGGTGGAGACAATCACAAGGACAGGTGAAACAGATCAGGGTGTGACAAGAACAGTGGTTTGGGGAAGGATGTAAGTTGTTAGAGAGAGAGGAGGAGGAGGAGGAGGGGAAAGAGGAGGAATTGTTTCATTAGAGAAGGTCACCAATCACGAGCAAAGGAAACAACGGTCCCAGCTAGTTGGACACCACAAGGTCAGTACTGGAGCAGAGTGGAGCTGGGGGTTATTAACAGAGTGGGAGGTGACTACAGAGGGCTGGAATGAAGCTCATTAGGCTAACTGAGCTTCATCCATTTTGAGACACACTGCTTGCTTTCACTTTCTACTGTATCTAATACAATACTTTTGGCCATGTAGTGTATATACAGTGGGGCAAAAAAGTATTTAGTCAGCTACCAATTGTGCAAGTCTTCCCACTTAAAAAGATGAGGGAGGCCTGTAATTTTCATCATAGGTACACTTCAACTATGACAGACAAAATGAGAAAAGAAATCCAGAAAACCACATTGTAGGATTTTTAATGAATTTATTTGCAAATTATGATGGAAAATAAGTATTTGGTCACCTACAAACAAGCAAGATTTCTGGCTCTCACAGACCTGTAACTTCTTCTTTCATTTCCATGGCTGAGCAGCCACACACAAGCCTAAGATCACTATGCAATGCCAAGCGTCGGCTGGAGTCGTGTAAAGCTTGCAAGATTTCTGGCTCTCACAGACATGTAACTTCTTCTTTAAGAGGCTCCTCTGTCCTCCACTCGTTACCTGTATTAATGGCACCTGTTTGAACTTGTTATCAGTATAAAAGACACCTGTCCACAACTTCAAACAGTCACATTCCAAACTCCACTATGGCCAAGACCAAAGAGCTGTCAAAGGACACCAGAAACAAAATTGTAGACCTGCACCAGGCTGGGAAGACTGAATCTGCAATAGGTAAGCAGCTTGGTTTGAAGAAATCAACTGTGGGAGCAATTATTAGGAAATGGAAGACATACAAGACCACTGACAATCTCCCTCGATCTGGGGCTCCACACAAGATCTCTCCCCGTGGGGTCAAAATGATCACAAGAACGGTGAGCATAAATCCCAGAACCACACGGGGGGACCTAGTGAATGACCTGCAGAGAGCTGGGACCAAAGCAACAAAGCCTACCATCAGTAACACACTACGCCGCCAGGGACTCAAATCCTGCAGTGCCAGACGTGTCCCCCTGCTTAAGTCAGTACATGACCAGGCCTGTCTGAAGTTTGCTAGAGAGCATTTGGATGATCCAGAAGAAGATTGGGAGAATGTCATATGGTCAGATGAAACCAAAATATAACTTTTTGGTAAAAACTCAACTGAGTTGCTTCCAAAGAACACCATACCTACTGTGAAGCATGGGGGTGGAAACATCATGCTTTCCGTGTAAAGGAAAGAATGAATGGGGCCATGTATCGTGAGATTTCCATCAGCAAGGGCATTGAAGATGAAACGTGGCTGGGTCTTTCAGCATGACAATGATCCCAAACACACCGCAAGGGCAACGAAGGAGTGGCTTCGTAAGAAGCAGTTCAAGGTCCTGGAGTGGCCTAGCCAGTCTCCAGATCTCAACCCCATAGAAAGTCTTTGGAGGGAGTTGAAAGTCTGTGTTGCCCAGCAACAGCCCCAAAACATCACTGATCTAGAGGAGATCTGCATGGAGGAATGGGCCAAAATACCAGCAACAGTGTGTGAAAGCCTTGTGAAGACTTACAGAAAACGTTTGACCTCTGTCATTGCCAACAAAGGGTATATTACAAAGTATTGAGAAACTTTTGTTATTGACCAAATACTTATTTTACACCATAATTTGCAAATAAATTCATTAAAGATCCTACAATGTGATTTTCTGGATTTTTTTAAATTACAGGCCTCTCTCATCTTTTTAAGTAGGAGAACTTGCACAATTGGTGGCTGACTAAATGCCTTTTTGCCCCGCTGTATGTGCAATCTCTTTTCCACCAAATTGACAGCATTGATTCACAGGGGCCTGTCATTGGTTGGAACAGTAACTGATTTCCACTCCAAAGCGCGGTTAGCTCAGTATTGATATAAATTTACTTGATGCTATAGCAGCCGTAAAAGTGCTGACTCAACTGAAATATAATTAATGTGAAATGTGATTAATGTGAAGAGTTCTCTGTCTAGAAGTGTATCTATGGTCTGGTGATTTATAGGTCAAGATGGTAATGTTTATGTTAATATTGCCCTATTAGCAGATCATGGTATTCCTATACTGAAAGCCTATCTAGCAGACATTTAAGTACACTGAAAGCCTATCTAGCAGACATTTAAGTACACTGAAAGCCTATCTAGCAGACATTTAAGTACACTGAAAGCCTATCTAGCAGACATTTAAGTACACTGAAAGCCTATCTAGCAAACAGTTAACTACACTGAAAGCCTATCTAGCAGACATTTAAGTACACTGAAAGCCTATCTAGCAGACATTTAAGTAAACTGAAAGCCTATCTAGCAGACATTTAATTACACTGAAAGCCTATCTAGCAGGCAGTGTAGTTAGATTACAAAAACTGTTTTATTGTCACATACACCAGATAGGTGCAGTGAAATTTGTTGTTTTACAAGGTCAGCCATAGTAGTATGATAGGTGTTGTTTTACAGGGTCAGCCATAGTAGTACGGCGCCCCTGGAGCAAATTAGGGTTAAGTGCCTTGTTCAAGAGCATGTTGACATATGTTTCACCTTCTCAGCTCAGGTATTCGAACTAATGATCATTTGATTAGTGGCCCAACACTCTTAACTGCTAGGCTACCTACCACCCTAAGCAAATTGCTATTGATTTGTCAGCCCTGACCCCAGATCTGTAGGGTACCATTTTGAAATGTTGCCTTTTTGCTAATTGTTTTCTTCATTGATTTGTGTAAATTAGGCTACACTCAGTGGGGCCATGAGAAGCCTGGGGCCTCATTCATCAATCATGCGTAGACACAAATCTATGTGTAAACCATGCATGGGATCATTTCCAGTGTGAGGTTTATCAAGATGAACGTTTGCTTGAGAGTGTGGTACATTTACACACAGACATGACTATGCGTACACACAGTGTCAAGTGGTGAAATAAGGGAACTGCAAGAGTAGAATGGGGAAAATACGGTATATATTGAAAATGTGTGAAATTGTGAGAGCAATAATATATCAGAATGTTTCAGTTCATTGTATTACCATTGTGAATTGATGCAACATATTGACATGCTATATAATCTGACCAAATCAGTTCATTGTATTTCCATTGTGAATTGATGCAACATATTGACATGCTATATAATCTGACCACAAAAGTCTGAGATAATGAGAAATCGAATGAGATGTCTGATCTTGCTCTGTTGTTAGATTTGGCACATGCTGCATTTCACAGAGAACGCTTTTTTCGAGACAGGTGAGACTTTTTTTGCAGAAAGTACAGATTGGCTCATCAGATATTGATATCCCAAAACCAATCTTATAAGATTTTATCACGTCGCCCGAAAAAAGTTGCATATTGCAGCTTTAAGACCTACTTTAAAAAGGTGAACACATGCCATTCCGGTGCACATCCAAGTCCTATCCACCCTCTGGTTTTTGGCAACTGGCACGTTTCAGTGGGAGCTCGTCCATCGGCATCTCACAGCCTCAATGAGACAAAGTTTTGGATGCAATCATCAGCTCCAGAGTGGTGCAGCGTTTTAAGGCACTACATCTCAGTGCAAGAGGCTTCACTATAGTACCTAGTTCTAATTCAGGCTGGATCACACCGGGCGTGATGGGGAGTCCCATAGGGCAGCGCCCAATTGGCCCAGTGCCGTCCAGGTTTGGCCGGAGTAGGCCGTCATTGTAAATAAGAATTTGTCCTTAACTGACTTGCCTAGTTAACATACATTTAAAAATCAGCAAAACGAACAGTAGCACATAGAATTTCCATACACCATTGAACAACAGGGGTTTCAAGAGGGGTTTCTTTACCATGATGCCATCAATGGGTTCCCAAATACAAATGGCCCCCACGTTGCCATAAAATCACCATTCCAAAACGATTTCAACTATGTGAACAGAATAGGCCTCTACACTTAATGTGTAGGTGATAGGTTATGTGATGTGCAAAAGACACTGCTGAATGTGGTGGCCAGGTGGAATGCGCAACTCAATCATTCTGCAGAACAGCAATGTTGGCCTATACTCCTACAGGAGGGAGCTGTTGAGAGTGGATGAGTGTTACCTACCCGTTTTAAGTATACTTTGCCATTGCTAAAGCATCTTTAGTTGTCCTAATGGTCATCTCTTTGTAGCTATGTTTTTTTACCGGTCAGGCCACAACTGAGTGAGACAAATATAACCTTTTGGTTGTACTCAATCTCTGACACTAGCACGTCTACTTCAGTCTCTGAAACTGTTTTTCCTCTCTTAGCGCCATTGTATTTCATGACACAGCATTGTATATCCCAGCCACGTCACCTGTGATACAAGTCAGTATTCGACGTCCATCCATGTCTACGGATGTCAGGCCATGACGTGGAAACCGGCCACTAGAAGCAATAGTGAGCGTTGTTACCTTCATGTTGGTTTCAGTTTTGTGGACCGGGATGGGCGTAAGCATCTGCCCCTGATTCCAAAGGTTGCAAGTTCAATTCCTGCAATACAAAGTTGTTTTTGATATTTTTCTTATAAGCCTATTCCAAACCTTAACACTTATCTTAACCATTTAGAGTTAATGCCTAACCTTAAGAATTTGGAGTTAAAGCCTGAACTTAACCTTAACAATTCTGAGTTATTGCCTAAACTTAAACTCTTCCAAATTTAACGTGTAGAATAACTTCGAAATTTGACATTTGAGATAAATGGATGAACATCTAATTCTGATGTAGACTGTGAGAGCCGGTAGTCATATTCCCCACAGGTTTTAAAGAGATGATTTTGACCATACAGTATATGGATAGTTAGGGGTGTTTCGAAATGCAAACAGCAAAGGTTGTGCACAAGAATTGAGGCTGAGAACAATTGGTATTTACCAATGATTATCTCCTAGCGGTGTGTGTATGACGCACGTAGGATTGTTTGATAAATTACACTTTCTATGTGTACGACCATTCTAAATTCCATTCATAAGTAGTATTTTTAAATAGTTTCTATGCAATATTGATAAATGAGGCCCCTGGAGAGTTGACTGATAACAGCACTTATTTTATCTAATGGCTGTGCCTTTTCAGGATGGTGGACTGTAGAAGATTGTAGGATTGCACTGAAACAGTTTGGCATTTAAATCTGTGTCTCCTGCACATCTTAGCCTTCTGAGCTAAAGCCTATAGGCATAAAATCTCAACTCAAGCAAGGTTAGCCTACTCTACACGCAAACTTGTTTTACCAAACTCCCCTATTACATTACCACCAGATATCTAATCTCACCCAGAACCAAATCTCCCGTAACATGCTGTCCAGCTACTACCCAATGTCATCATATCATGTTGCTGATGTCATATCCTGTCTCTGTCTTGCCCCAGCCGACGTATGTGTCCTCCAGCCACCAGATGGCTCCACCCAGCCCCAACCACACCACCACCAGCAGCAGCAGTAGCGGCAGCCTCAGTGGAGAGCAGCTGAGCAAAACTAACCTCTACATCCGCGGCCTCCACCCGGGAACCACAGATCAGGACCTGGCCAAACTGTGTCAGCCGTGAGTAGCTCATCAACAAACTACTCTTCCACCACACAACACCTCACAATAAATCGATGGATCTGTGTGATATAAATTAACTAAGCTAGAAGAGGATAGTGATTGAGGAAATTGTGTTAATGGGGGCCTGAAATAATGTGGGTGCACAAGTCTGTGGCCTGTGGAAAGATCAACAGGAGCTTGGGTTGCAACCTCAAACCTTTCAGAGTGGCACCACTTCGTATTGTCCAAGGGCCTTACATGTTCTGTTTAGAGGCCAATTGTCTCTGGAAGCCAAAACAGACAAATACTCCATCTAAACATGAATCCATTCTCAATTGTGGCACGGTTCTACAAACATAAACCCCTCTACTTTAATTTCACATCAAAATAATTTCACAAATGCAAAATCTACACTTACTGTAGATTGTTTTAACCGGTTTTAACACAGTTGCAGCCGACAGTATTTTTCAGTGACAACATGTTTGTGGCCTGCATCTGTCTTCTGTTTCCACACAGGTGTTTTGTTTTTTGGAAATCATTTCTCACTGATATGAAAGATACGTTCCTTATGTTTCCAAAACCATACCGCAAGTGATGCGTTTTAAAGTTCAGAAAGTGCGACGAGGCTCTTAACAAAACTCCCCCGGCCAGAAGATACTATCGTCAATAGGCGCTAAAGGTAGTTAGCATCTGTGAATGGCTTGAATTGTGGGGAGACTTTCCAACAGCGAGCTTACTAACCATGTTTTGTCTCTCTCCCTGTAGTTAGTAGATTGTAATGGGCTAATGTGCTGCAGGTCTAACTGTTACAGGATAGGTACTGTTTGGTGTAGCCCAGACAATTAATTAATTTGGTGATACATGTTTGGCCGAATCGAGAATGAAGATAGTATCTTCTAAAATGTCTGTGACCAGTTGCAGGAGGTTCGTTTGAATTTGGAAAATGCTCCGTTATTAAAATAAAAACATGTTTTGCTCCATGAAGGAATCCAATGATGTGTGTGACGCCATGATGAAATAGACAAGATAGCGACGTACACATCTTTGGATTCCTTCATGGAGCAAAACATTTTTTTATTTTTTATAACTGAGCATTTTCTAAATGAAAAGGAACCACCTGCAACTGGACACAGACATCTGCGAGCTATTCTCTGTCTGATGCTTCCTCTCTGTATGATGGTCCTGCCATCACCAGGGAATGGGCTCACTAAGCTTCCAGTGGTTGGACTGGTTGGTATCTCTGAATAAGAAAAAGCCACATGATTGCAGTCACAAACATGTGCTTTACCTTGATATCAATATGCATTATACACACAACAGTGATAACAAGAACAGAATGCCAGAGTCACTTGGTCTGTGTTTGTTAGATATTCAGGGAAACAGAGGAAAGAGACCGTTGGGTGAAGATGAATGAGCTGGCTTCTGAAAACTGGAGCCTGGTGAGAAACAAAATGGTGGAAAGAGAGAGAGAAAGATATTGAGAGGAGAGAGATGGAAGGAAGGAGAGAGAGGGAAGGAAAGAGGGTGGAGGGGAGAATGAATGGAAAGTGAGATTTTTATATATACAGTGCCTTGCGAAAGTATTCGGCCCCCTTGAACTTTGCAACCTTTTGCCACATTTCAGGCTTCAAACATAAAGATATAAAACTGTATTTTTTTGTGAAGAATCAACAACAAGTGGGACACAATCATGAAGTGGAACGACATTTATTGGATATTTCAAACTTTTTTAACAAATCAAAAACTGAAAAATTGGGCGTGCAAAATTATTCAGCCCCTTTACTTTCAGTAAAGTCTCTCCAGAAGTTCAGTGAGGATCTCTGAATGATCCAATGTTGACCTAAATGACTAATGATGATAAATACAATCCACCTGTGTGTAATCAAGTCTCCGTATAAATGCACCTGCACTGTGATAGTCTCAGAGGTCCGTTAAAAGCGCAGAGAGCATCATGAAGAACAAGGAACACACCAGGCAGGTCCGAGATACTGTTGTGAAGAAGTTTAAAGCCGGATTTGGATACAAAAGGATTTCCCAAGCTTTAAACATCCCAAGGAGCACTGTGCAAGCGATAATATTGAAATGGAAGGAGTATCAGACCACTGCAAATCTACCAAGACCTGGCCGTCCCTCTAAACTTTCAGCTCATACAAGGAGAAGACTGATCAGAGATGCAGCCAAGAGGCCCATGATCACTCTGGATGAACTGCAGAGATCTACAGCTGAGGTGGGAGACTCTGTCCATAGGACAACAATCAGTTGTATATTGCACAAATCTGGCCTTTATGGAAGAGTGGCAAGAAGAAAGCCATTTCTTAAAGATATCCATAAAAAGTGTCGTTTAAAGTTTGCCACAAGCCACCTGGGAGACACACCGAACATGTGGAAGAAGGTGCTCTGGTCAGATGAAAACAAAATTGAACTTTTTGGCAACAATGCAAAACGTTATGTTTGGCGTTAAAGCAACACAGCTCATCACCCTGAACACAACGTCCCCACTGTCAAACATGGTGGTGGCAGCATCATGGTTTGGGCCTGCTTTTCTTCAGCAGGGACAGGGAAGATGGTTAAAATTCATGGGAAGATGGATGGAGCCAAATACAGGACCATTCTGGAAGAAAACCTGATGGAGTCTGCAAAAGACCTGAGACTGAGACGGAGATGTGTCTTCCAACAAGACAATGATCCAAAACATAAAGCAAAATCTACAATGGAATGGTTCAAAAATAAACATATCCAGGTGTTAGAATGGCCAAGTCAAAGTCCAGACCTGAATCCAATCGAGAATCTGTGGAAAGAACTGAAAACTGCTGTTCACAAATGCTCTCCATCCAACCTCACTGAGCTCGAGCTGTTTTGCAAGGAGGAATGGGAAAAAATTTCAGTCTCTCGATGTGCAAAACTGATAGAGACATACCCCAAGCGACTTACAGCTGTAATCGCAGCAAAAGGTGGCGCTACAAAGTATTAACTTAAGGTGGCTGAATAATTTTGCATGCCCAATTTTTCAGTTTTTGATTTGTTAAAAAAGTTTGAAATATCCAATAAATGTCGTTCCACTTCATGATTGTGTCCCACTTGTTGTTGATTCTTCACAAAAAAATACAGTTTTATATCTTTATGTTTGAAGCCTGAAATGTGGCAAAAGGTAGCAAAGTTCAAGGGGGCCGAATACTTTCGCAAGGCACTGTATATATATATATATATATGAGATGGGGAGGCAGGAGAGAGGGGGGAGGCGAGAGAGAATGAAGAAGAGTGAGAAAGGGTGGGAAGGAGAGAGCGAGAGACAGACAGAGGGGAGGTGAGAGTGGGGGAGGTGAGCGAGAGGGAGGGGGGAAGCAAGAGAGAGGGAGGCGAGAGAGAGGGGGGAGGTGTGAGAGAGTGACAGAGGGGAGGAGAGAGAGCAGGGAGGGCACAGGGAGGTGAGAGAGAGGGGGAGGTGAGAGTGAATGAAGGAGAACAAGAAAGGGTGGGGAGAGAGAGCGAGAGAGAGAGCGATAAAGGTTGGGAAGTAGAGAGAAGGAGGGAATAATTCAGAGAGAGAGTTGGGGCAGTAGAGAAGGAAAGGGAGTGAGGCCTGCTATTTTACAGCTGTCTGGAAGATATGGCTCACATGAAGCTGCCCAACCCTACAGGAAACCCAGAGCCCAGGGGAAAAGGAAAGACAAACAAGACCAATGGCATGAAGAGGGAGGGGGGGGTGGAGTGAGAGAGAGGGAGGGAGGTGGGGGTGGAGGAAGAGAGGGCGGGATAATCAGACAGAGGAATATAGGGAGCTACGGTTGGGTAGTTAGGTTTATACTGTGGTTTTTGCAGAGTAGATCAAATCACTGCATGAAATTTGTTTTTGAGTAGGGGAGAGCTTTAACAAGTGTACAGTTTTGTGTACCATTACTGAGATGAAAATATGCTATGTTTAAAAAAGGCAATAAAACAGGAATGCATGTTGATAAGCAACATCTACTATACAGTGGGGCAAAAAAGTATTTAGTCAGCCACCAATTGTGCAAGTTCTCCCACTTAAAAATATGAGAGAGGCCTGTAATTTTCATCATAGGTACACTTCAACTATGACAGACAAAATGAGAAAAAAAATCCAGAAAATCACATTGTAGGATTTTTAAGGAATTTAATTGCAAATTATGGTGGAAAATAAGTATTTGGTCACCTACAAAAAAGCAAGATTTCTGGCTCTCACAGACCTGTAACTTCTTCTTTAATTTCCATGGCTGAGCAGCCACACACAAGCCTAAGATCACTATGCAATGCCAAGCCAGCCAAGCCAAGCGTCGGCTGGCAGTCCGACGGACAAATATGGGTTTGGTGGATATCAGGAGAACGCTAACTGCCCAAATGCATAGTGCCAAAGTGTCATGTTTGGTGGAGGAGGAATAATGGTCTGGGGCTGTTTTTCATAGTTCCAGTGGAGGGAAATCTATAGTAACATTGTAGAATAATAGTCAATACATAAAAACTATGAAATAACAAATATGGAATCATGCAGTAACCAAAAAAGTGTTCAACAAATCTAAATATATTTTATATTTGAGATTCTTCAAAGTAGCCACATTTTGCCTTGATTACAGTTTTGAACACTCTTGGCATTCTCTCAAACAAGTTAACCTGAAATGCTTTTCCAACAGTCTCGAAGGAGTTCCCACATATGATGAGCACTTGTTGGTTGCTTTTCCTTCACTCTGCTGTCCAACTCATCCCAAACCATCTCAATTGGGTTGAGGTCGGGTGATTGTGGAGGCCAGGTCATCTGATGCAGCGCTCCATCACTCTCCTTCTTGGTCAAATAATATTGACTGACCTTCATGTCTTAAAGTAATGATGGACTGTTGTTTCTCTTTGCTTATTTGAGTTGTTCTTGCCATAATATGGACTTGGTCTTTTACCAAATAGGGCTATCTTCTGTATACCACCTCTACCTTGTCACAACACAACTGATTGACTCAATTGCATTCAGAAGGAAAGAAATTCCACAAATTAACCTATAACAAGGCTCACCTGTTAATTTAAATTTATTCCAGGTGACTACCTCATGAAGCTGGTTGAGAAAATACCAAGAGTGTTCACAGCTGTCATCAAGGCAAATGGTGGCTATTTGAAGAATGTCAAATAGAAAATATATTTTGATTTGTTTAACACCTTTTTGGTTAGTATATGATATGTTATTTCATAGTTTAGAATTCTTCACTATTATTCTACAATGTAGAAAATAGTAAAAATAAAGAAAAACCCTTGAATGAGTTGGTGTTCTAAAACTTTTGACTGGTACTGTATGCTACTATAGAGAGCAGTAAGGTCTACTGTGTATATGGTCTTTAGATAGCAGTAAGGTCTACTGTATAAACACTGCTCAAAAAAATAAAGGGAACACTAAAATAACACATCCTAGATCTGAATGAAATAAATATTCTTATTAAATCGTTTTTTCTTTACATAGTTGAGTGTGCTGACAACAAAATCACACAAAAATTATCAATGGAAATCAAATTTATCAACCCATGTAAGTCTGATTTGGAGTCACACTCAAAATTAAAGTGGAAAACCACACTACAGGCTGATCCAACTTTGATGTAATGCCCTTAAAACAAGTCAAAATGAGGCTCAGTAGTGTGTGTGGCCTCCACGTGCCTGTTTGACCTCCCTACAATGCCTGGGCATGCTCCTGATGAGGTGGCGGATGGTCTCCTGAGGGATCTCCTCCCAGACCTGGACTAAAGCATCCGCCAACTCCTGGACAGTCTGTGTTGCAACGTGGCGTTGGTGGATGGAGCGAGACATGATGTCCCAGATGTGCTCAATTGGATTCAGGTCTGGGGAACGGGCAGGCCAGTCCATAGCATCAATGCCTTCCTCTTGCAGGAACAGCTGACACACTCCAGCCACATGAGGTCTAGCATTGTCTTGCATTAGGAGGAACTCAGGGCCAACCGCACCAGCATATGGTCTCACAAGGGGTCTGAGGATCTCATCTCGGTACCTAATGGCAGTCAGGCTACCTCTGGCGAGCACTTGGAGGGCTGTGGCGGCCCCCCAAAGAAATGCCATGCTGGAGGATGTTGCAGGCAGCAGCACATTCTCCACGGCGTCTCCAGACTCTGTCACGTCTGTCACGTGCTCAGTGTGAACCTGCTTTCATCTGTGAAGAGCACAGGGCGCCAGAGGCGAATTTGCCAATCTTGGTGTTCTCTGGCAAATGCCAAACGTCCTGCACGGTGTTGGGCTGTAAGCACAACCCCCACCTGTGGATGTCGGGCCCTCATACCACCCTCATGGAGTCTGTTTCTGACTGTTTGAGCAGACACATGCACATTTGTGGCCTGCTGGAGGTCATTTTGCAGGGCTCTGGCAGTGCTCCTCCTGCTCATCCTTGCACAAAGGCGGAGGTAGCGGTCCTGCTGCTGGGTTGTTGCCCTCCTACGGCCCACTCCACGTCTCCTGATGTACTGGCCTGTCTCCTGGTAGCGCCTCCATGCTCTAGACACTACGCTGACAGACACTGCAAACCTTCTTGCCACAGCTCGCATTGATGTCCCATCCTGGATGAGCTGCACTACCTGAGCCACTTGTGTGGGTTGTAGACTCCGTCTCATGCTACCACTAGAGTGAAAGCACCGTCAGCATTCAAAAGTGACCAAAACATCAGCCAGGAAGCATAGGAACTGAGAAGTGGTCTGTGGTCAACACCTGCAGAACCACTCCTTTATTGGGGGGTGTCTTGCTAATTGTCTATAATTTCCACCTGTTGTCTATACCATTAGCATAACAGCATGTGAAATTTATTGTCAATCAGTGTTGCTTCCTAAGTGGACAGTTTGATTTCACAGAAGTGTGATTGACTTGGAGTTACATTGTGTTGTTTAAGTGTTCCCTTAATTTTTTTGAGCAGTGTATGTTAATATAGAGAGCAGTAAGGTCTACTGTATATATGTTAATATAGAGAGCCGTAAGGTCTACTGTATATATGTTAATATAGAGACCAGTAAGGTCTATTGTGTATATGTTAATATAGAGAGCGGTAAGGTCTACTGTATATACAGTATGTTCTATAGAGAGCAGTAAGGTCTACTGTATATATGTTTATAGAGAGCAGTAATGTCTACTGTATATATGTTAATATAGAGAGCAGTAAGGTCTACTGTGTAAATGTTACTATAGAGAGCTTGGTGATACAGGGAAGACCCTGAATAAAAGTCATGAAATGAATGATGAAGTGAAAACCACAGGAAACAGGGCTCACAGCTTATCAGGAGAAAGCACAGCCCTCTCCCCCAATGTGTAGCTGACATAACTCACTAACTTGCCAGTTTCTCCATGCGAGGTAAAGCGCTCTGAGCTCTGATGGGGTAATCCTTACTTGTGCAATGGAGAGATGTCTGTCTACTATTGCATTCAGCTGGGAGGTCTGACTCTGTAGCTATATAATGTGGAGAGAGGGAGGTTGGAGGGGCAGGAGACTCAGCCATGTGTGAGAGAGCAGAGTACAGTGTCCAGTGTAGCACAGCGCCCATGGTCAGCTGGAGCCAGGCCAGAGCCAGTCAGCCACCAAAAGAAGCGCTCTGCGGGGGCTAGGGCAGAACTCCCAGAGCTGGGTTCAAACAGTATTTGTTTTCATCCAAATAATTTGAATGCGTGATTGCACATACCAATTCTGTGCCAGATGTGCACTTATGAGACTTCCATTGGTTCCATTGCACCAGGCCAGCCTAATTAAGCACAGAAAAAGTATTTAAAATACTGTTTGAACCCAGCTCTGGGGGTTCTGCCTCCCGCAGAGCGCTTCTTTTGGTGGCTGACTGGCTCTGGCCGGGCTCCAGCTGACCATTGGCGCTGGACACTGTACTCTGCTCACACTGTACTCTGTCCTAGCTTATAAACAGGAACAGGAGTCTCACGTTGTCACGGTTGTCGTAAGAACGGGACCAAGGCGCAGCGGAGATTGAGTTTCACATAATCATTCCAAAGTGAAACATAAGCCAAAACAATAAATCGAATAAACGAACAACGGAACATGACTACGTGGTGCACATGCACAAACGCAAAATAATATCCCACAAACACAGGTGGGAAAAATAGCTACTTAAATAGGATCCCCAATTAGACACAACGATTACCAGCTGTCTCTAATTGGGAATCATACAAAACACCAACATAGAAAATATAAACTAGAATACCCCTAGTCACGCCCTGACCTACTACACCATAGAGAAACAAGGGCTCTCTATGGTCAGGACGTGACACACATAGGTGTTCCTTTTGTCCAGGTGGGAAAGGGTAGTGTGGAGTGCAATAGAGATTGCATCATCTGTGGATCTGTTGGTGCGGTATGCAAATTGGAGTGGGTCTAGGGTTTCTGGGGTATTGTTATGTTATGGATATGTTATGCCAAAGAATAATGTAACTGATGGCATCCTGCATAGATCAGGAAATGTAATGTCAAATAGTAATGTTACATTGGAGGTCAAATGTGCTATAAAACACATTTACAGTATGGTTGAGAATGTTCTTTAGTCAATTCTCTAGAGTTGTTTGGAATTGTAGACACTAGGTTCATTCAATCAAACCACCATTGTAGTATATGCAGAATAGGATATTTTAGTAACATATTTAAAATATATGTGTGTGTATATATATATATATATATATATATATGTATATATATATATACACACATACCAAATGCCTGTATACAGTTGGAGGAAAGTCTACATAAAAAGACAAGGGGGGCTGTACTTCCTGTTCTGTCTGGCTCTGTTAGCACAGTGCACGTTGAGAAACAATGAGAGGTTTGTTTCACAAGGATATCAACACCTGGGTTATCACACTCTCTCAAATGCTCTCAGGGACTATCACACTACTACCACTTGTTCTATTCTTCATAGATTCACTATATCAATCCTACAATAACATCATCAGCTATATGGATTTTCAAAAAACCTGTCTCCTTCTTAACAGGTATGATGTTCATTTACTGTAGTAAAATCGGTGCTGAGAGAGAGCAAGAGTAGCCCTTACTCCTTTAGTTAATGTGTTGCTATACCCTTCAGTGGCACTCGGACAGCTATGCTAGGTAGATAGAGGAGCAGTAGGACCCAGAGACGAGGCTCTGCTCTGGCTGTTGTGTTGCCCAGAAAGAGTGTGGTTGTGGATCTCAGCCAGCCAGGGTTGCTTCTACAGCACATAACAACACAGCCAAGGCAAGGAGCGATATCAGGTACCAGAACAGCACAGCCAAGGCAAGGGGAGAGATATCAAGTTTCAGAACAGCACAGCCAAGGCAATGAGAGAGATATCAAGTTTCAGAACAGCACAGCCAAGGCAATGAGAGAGATATCAAGTTTCAGAACAGCACAGCCAAGGCAATGAGAGTGATATCAAGTTTCAGAACAGCACAGCCAAGGCAAGGAGAGTGATATCAAGTTTCAGAACAGCACAGCCAAGGCAAGGGGAGAGAGATCAAGTTTCAGAACAGCACAGCCAAGGCAATGAGAGTGATATCAAGTTTCAGAACAGCACATCCAAGGCAAGGGGAGAGAGATCAAGTTTCAGAACAGCACAGCCAAGGCAAGGAGAGAGATATCAAGTTTCAGAACAGCACAGCCAAGGCAAGGAGAGAATGATCGTGTTTCAGAACAGCACAGCCAAGGCAAGGAGAGAGGTACCAGAATAGCACAGCCAAGGCAAGGAGAGAGGTACCAGAATAGCACAGCCAAGGCAAGGCAAGGAGAAAGATACCAGGTAACAGCACAGCCAAGGCAAGGAGAGAGATACCATGTACCAGAACAGCACAGCCAAGGCAAGGCAAGGAGAACATGCACATGTCTAGAGAGATGCAGGGAGCTGATAGCACCCTGATGCAGTGTTGGCTCAGAAACAGGGGAGATGGTATAGCTAGGTCTACAGTACCAAGAGTTAGTAGACAGCAATCCAACTACAACAAACTAATGATCAATCATGCATTTTTTACAAGCTAGGTCTACAATATTCATTACTAGACAGCAATAGCTATATGCCCTATGTTCCTCTGTATAGCTACTGTAGGTCTGCAACGTTACTAGACAGCAATGTACAGACCCTATATGTTCCTCCTGAAATGTAGATGGTTAAGTAAACATGTCTGTGGATTATTGTTAAAAGTAGTCTTTGTGCATAGAGTTCTACAGTTTGTTAAACTTTGAAATCAATGTTTTTTGTTTGGTATACTTTTTAAAGTGAAAAATCTAAGTGGCAGCGTACTTCCATTACCATGGAATTGCAATGAGTAAGATGAGTTAGTTATACAGCAATGTCTGGTTGCTCAGCAACAGAGGGAAATCGTATGAGTTTATTTATATTCACAACTAAACAGTGTGTCATTGCTCATCTACAATTTCCATTCAGGACATGCAGTCCTGTGATTCTGTCTGAATCACAGGACTGCATGTCTGTTCATTTTTAGCACAACAACACTCCAATTCACTGTGTTCTCCATCTTGACATGACAGGTTTATGATGCACCTCATAGACATTGATGGAGTGATGTTGGATTTTATACAACGGGTGGGTCTAATCCTGAATGCTGATTGGTTAAAACCGCATTCCAGTAGAATGTGGGATTCCGTAAGAGAATTAGTCCCCTGGTTCTACTCTCTACCACATTCCACCTCTCAAAACATTTATCTCCACAGATCGATTTGTTCAATTCACATACCGTAATGACTTCGAACTAGATTACAACCCAAAGCCAGTATGATACTTCAATCCTATTAACGCTGCTAACATGATATGATGATAGTAATGAAAAAAATGGTCTGTAGAGTAGAAGCTTTGTTTGGTCCCTAGAAACCCTGACCATCCATCCACCTTTGTGTTTTACAGGTATGGGAAAATTGTGTCCACAAAAGCCATCCTGGACAAGACCACTAACACATGCAAAGGTGAGGAGAGGTGTTTTGTGACAAACACCCACACTGCACCTACATGTCGCTGTATGTCACACAAAGCTCGAACGTCCCAGAGAGCGCCTGTCTGTTTATTCTCAGCATGTGTGTCATGATGTAGCCAGAACACCACTCTGGACAGTGGGAGCATTGGTTACATAACTCCACATCTGACCACGGTAGAGTTTTTCTGTTCTTCAACATGATCCCAAACCTGCCTGCTGTTTGACCTCCTTTCAAAGCGTACTGTACATTACCTGGGTACATCACAGTAGTGCTCCCAGAAGTTGATGTCCGGCATAAGATAAGATAGTACTTTAAAGGGCCAGGAGATTTTCATTATCGTGACCCTTCACCTGTCCAGGAACAACTCTGGGCACTAACTACAGTCTAATTAGTGCCTGAAGTTTTCACAAAACTCCTGCCCCTAGACTGTTGCCACATTGTGTATTTCTCAGTGTCACAAATCAAAGTATGTCTGTCTTTGTTTGCAGGCTATGGCTTTGTAGACTTTGACAGTCCGTCAGCGGCACAGAAAGCAGTGACAGCACTGAAGGCTGGTGGAGTCCAGGCTCAGATGGCTAAGGTAAGAAGTCTCCTCCTCCCTAACTCATCTCCTGCCTATGAGTGTTTGTGTGTGAGGACTTTTGTATGTATGTATGTGTGTGTGCACCGAGTGGTGTGTGTCTTAGAGAGGTGCTCGGGTAGTGTGTCCCAGGCAGGCAGCTACTGCTTCCTCAGCACCCTGTACAAAGGGCTAGCCTGTTCTCCTTGGTGGTGAGGCAGGAGGCTGCGTCACTGTCTGAGCAGCTTTCTCCCCCAGCCTTCCCAGCCCAGTCACCAGGGCCCAGCCATGAGCCTCGGCCCACCGGCCAGCCCCTCGGCACAATCTCAAACCACACATTTGGCAACCATAAACTCTCACACACAGCTCCAACCTGCGCCTCAGTGCCACATCATCAACAACACACACCAAACACACACTTTAAAACCACACACATACTGTTCCAACCATCACCATCACCGTCATACGCCAAACCCCACAGAGAAGCTTGGGCTGGATCACTGACATTCACAAAAGGGTTCTCACTAGCGTTGCAAAATTGCGGGAACTTCAATACATTCACAGATTTTCCAGAAATCCTGATTTGCGGATACCGGATGTTCTCCTTGTTCCGGCATTCCTATTTTGCAACCATAGTTCTCGCATACCGAATAAATCACATGTATTATTTCAGTATGTTTGCCTGGCATTCATTAGGAGGTTTACAACCTCATTGTTCATTAGGAGGTTTACAACCTCATTGTTCATTGGGAGGTTTACAACCTCATTGTTCATTGGGAGGTTTACAACCTCATTGTTCATTGGGAGGTTTACAACCTCATTGTTCATTGGGAGGTTTACAACCTCATTGTTCATTGGGAGGTTTACAACCTCATTGTTCATTAGGAGGTTTGCAACCTCATTGTTCATTGGGAGGTTTACAACCTCTGTTCATTGGGAGGTTTACAACCTCATTGTTCATTGGGAGGTTTACAACCTCATTGTTCATTGGGAGGTTTACAACCTCATTGTTCATTAGGAGGTTTACAACCTCATTGTTCATTGGGAGGTTTACAACCTCATTGTTCATTGGGAGGTTTACAACCTCATTGTTCATTAGGAGGTTTGCAACCTCATTGTTCATTGGGAGGTTTACAACCTCATTGTTCATTGGGAGGTTTACAACCTCATTGTTCATTGGGAGGTTTACAACCTCATTGTTCATTGGGAGGTTTACAACCTCATTGTTCATTGGGAGGTTTACAACCTCATTGTTCATTGGGAGGTTTACAACCTCAATGTTCATTGGGAGATTTACAACCTCATTGTTCATTGGGAGGTTTACAACCTCATTGTTCATTGGGAGGTTTACAACCTCATTGTTCATTGGGAGGTTTACAACCTCATTGTTCATTGGGAGGTTTACAACCTCATTGTTCATTGGGAGGTTTACAACCTCATTGTTCATTGGGAGGTTTACAACCTCATTGTTCATTGGGAGGTTTACAACCTAGTGAGTGATTTATTTTTATGTTTACTTTTTACCCCTTTTTCTCACCAATTACGTGGTATCCAATTGGCAGTTAGTCTTGTCCCATCGCTGCAACTCCCGTATGGACTTGAGAGAGGCGAAGGTCGAGAGCCGTGCGTCCTCTGAAACACGACCCTGCCAAGCCGCCCTGCTGCTTGACACACTACTCGCTTAACCCGGAAGCCAGCCGCACCAATTTGTTGGAGGAAACACAACGTACACCTGGCGACCATGTCAGCGTGCATGCAAACCCTCCCCTAACCCGGATGACGCTGGGCCAAATGTGCGCCGCCTCATGATTCTCCCAATCGTGGCCGGGTGCGACACAGGCTGGGATCGAATCCTCGGTCTGTAGTGACGCCTCTAACACTGCGATGCAGTGCCTTAGACCACTGTGCCACTGGGGAGGCGCTCGTGAGTCATTTCTGGTGAAATTATCCTCTGCTTTGTTCTGATCCTGTGGGCTGTGTGTGTGTGTGTGTGTGTGTGTGTGTGTGTGTGTGTGTGTGTGTGTGTGTGTGTGTGTGTGTGTGTGTGTGTGTGTGTGTGTGTGTGTGTGTGTGTGTGTGTGTGTGTGTGTGTGTGTGTTCCTCGTGGGCTGTGTGTGTGTGTTCCTCGTGGGCTGTGTGTGTGTGTGTGTTCCTCGTGGGCTGTGTGTGTGTGTGTGTCCCTCGTGGGCTGTGTGTGTGTGTTCCTCGTGGGCTGTGTGTGTGTGTTCCTCGTGGGCTGTGTGTGTGTGTTCCACGTGGGTTGTGTGTGTGAGTGTGTCCGCCTGTGTTCCTCGTTGAGAGGAATCACCTTCAATACAGGTCACAGTGATTAAACTATACATAATTCATGATGTAGATTAATCTGAAATGCATTTTATAGTGTTTTATTCACATCAACACACTAATGAATATGCAAAACCGTTATGGTTGAGATTCAGATACGCTATCATACGGCTATCTTACTTTGCTGTTATTCCAATTCAGGTAGTTTGGGCAGGCAGGTAGCATACGGAGTAGAAGTGGAAATCACTTGAATTAATCAAAAGCATAATTCAGGTATTTCAAGAAAAACTCTGTTTTTCCGAAGACTTCTTGACTCTTCGAGATTCAGATGGCATTTGTCATAGCTGAAGAGCTTTGGGCCAGTAACCATCATTTTACTGATATATGCAAGCCAGAAGAGCATATGAATTCAAGGTCAGGATTATGCATGTGACTGACACTTTTTGTCATGCCCTGATCAGATCCCCATTGGGAATAGGATGGTGTGTGGAGCCATATAAATTAATCAGAATGATTTCCAAAAGTCTGTAGATCTCTGTCCAAATCTGAAGATATCTGTCCAAAGATCACACAATCATTGTCGAGAATAGCTGTGGAGACTCAGAGCCCATTGCATAGCAATTATACTGTGATATGATATTACCTGACATACGCATGAACCCTCTGTCCTGTTAACACAGCTAGTCTAACACAATGGACTTGTTTTCTCTCTCCTCAGTGACTGGCTGTCTAATAACGTGTTGAGGATAGGGATAGGGGGGGCAGAGAGAGAGGGAGTGAGAAAGAACCCTCTCCAGTGAGGTCAGATGAAGTCCAGCCAGACTGTCTTTCTCTAGATCTCCACTTCATCCCCCTCTTTTACCTCTACCCTGCTTCTATCTTCCCATTTCCCTCCTTCAGCTCCCATTTATCACCCACGTAGGAACCACACAGATAATATCTCACAATTGTTTCTGCCAGATATCTGATATAATTTTCTCAAGTATAGAAAGGCAACTGAATGCTGTAGCCTAGCCCTGCCTCAGGTGTGTATGCTGTTAAAGGCCTCTCACTCTTTTTCATCTCTCTGTCTGTAATCCAGCAACAAAAACAAGACCCTATGCACTAACCTGTACATCTCCAATCTGCCTGTGTCTATGGACGAGCAGATTTAACCCTGTTCCCCCCTCCCTTTCTCTCTCCGTCCCCCCACAGCAACAGGACCCCACTAACCTGTACATCTCCAACCTGCCTGTGTCTATGGACGAGCAGATTTAACCCTGTCCCCCCCTCCCTTTCTCTCTCCGTCCCCCCACAGCAACAGGACCCCACTAACCTGTACATCTCCAATCTGCCTGTGTCTATGGACGAGCAGATTTAACCCTGTTCCCCCCTCCCTTTCTCTCTCCGTCCCCCCACAGCAACAGGACCCCACTAACCTGTACATCTCCAACCTGCCTGTGTCTATGGACGAGCAGATTTAACCCTGTTCCCCCCTCCCTTTCTCTCTCCGTCCCCCCACAGCAACAGGACCCCACTAACCTGTACATCTCCAATCTGCCTGTGTCTATGGACGAGCAGATTTAACCCTGTTCCCCCCTCCCTTTCTCTCTCCGTCCCCCCACAGCAACAGGACCCCACTAACCTGTACATCTCCAACCTGCCTGTGTCTTTGGATGAGCAGATTTAACCCTGTTCCCCCCTCCCTTTCTCTCTCCGTCCCCCCACAGCAACAGGAGCAGGACCCCACTAACCTGTACATCTCCAACCTGCCTGTGTCTTTGGATGAGCAGATTTAACCCTGTTCCCCCCTCCCTTTCTCTCTCTGTCCCCCCACAGCAACAGGAGCAGGACCCCACTAACCTGTACATCTCCAACCTGCCTGTGTCTTTGGATGAGCAGGAGCTGGAGAATATGCTGAAGCCCTTCAGTCAGGTCATCTCTACACGCATCCTTAGAGACGCCAATGGCACCAGCAGAGGAGTGGGCTTTGCCAGGTAAAGAATTTCACAGCTATGTAGGAGAAGCATAAAAAGACTCTCTCATGCTGAGTAATGCGTACCTCCATATTTAAACAGTGACAAATGCAATGTTATGGGTTCATATGCCTTGTCAACGCGTGGCCACCCTCAGCGGGGTCGATGAAACCGGAAGCACCCGGTTTAGGGCAAAAGCATAGAGGAAGAGGCGAAGCCTGAGAACCTAATGCTTCCGGTTTCTGTAGACCCCACTCAGATGTTTCTTTACGCCTGCTTCGTCAGGTTAAGGCATAGCTGGCTTGCCAGGTGAACTCAACTATCTGCTGGACCCTCTGCTGGTCATTGGCGATAGTACATCACATCCTCCTTTAAATCACACTTTCTTTTCAGGATGGAGTCAACAGAGAAATGTGAGACTATCATTCAACATTTCAACGGCAAATATATCAAGACTCCACCTGGAGTTCCAGGTGAGACATCTCTATCTGAACAGGTGTTATTTTTATCAGACACTTCTGTATGAAGCTAAGGAGCAGGTCAGGAGTAACAGAAAGGCTCTTCCACAGTATCTGGATTCACTGTCCTATTTAAATAAACAATATACACACAGAATAGCCCCTTCAGTGTTCCACAGTCACTCAACCCTCTTCCTCTCCTCCCCAACACAGTGCCCTCGGAACCCCTGTTATGTAAGTTTGCAGACGGAGGACAGAAGAAGAGACAGAGCCAGGGAAAGTACCTGCAGCATGGCCGTCCCTGGACAAGAGATGGAGAAACGGTGAGTTCTCATTGAGACAGTAAACAGTCTGCTATGGTCCCCGTAGCCTCTCATTGAGACAGTAAACAGTCTGCTATGGTCCCTGTAGCCTCTCATTGAGACAGTAAACAGTCTGCTATGGTCCCCGTAGCCTCTCATTGAGACAGTAAACAGTCTGCTATGGTCCCTGTAGCCTCTCATTGAGACAGTAAACAGTCTGCTATGGTCCCCGTAGCCTCTCATTGAGACAGTAAACAGTCTGCTATGGTCCCCGTAGCCTCTCATTGAGACAGTAAACAGTCTGCTATGGTCCCCGTAGCCTCTCATTGAGACAGTAAACAGTCTGCTATGGTCCCCGTAGCCTCTCATTGAGACAGTAAACAGTCTGCTATGGTCCCCGTAGCCTCTCATTGAGACAGTAAACAGTCTGCTATGGTCCCCGTAGCCTCTCATTGGAACAGTAAACAGTCTGCTATGGTCCCCGTAGCCTCTCATTGAGACAGTAAACAGTCTGCTAGGGTCCCCGTAGCCTCTCATTGAGACAGTAAACAGTCTGCTATCGTCCCCGTAGCCTCTCATTGAGACAGTAAACAGTCTGCTATCGTCCCCGTAGCCTCTCATTTTATCAAGCTATTCAGGTCGTTTTATCAAGGCTGTTCAGGTCATTTTATCAAGGCTGTTCAGGTCATTTTATCAAGGCTGTTCAGGTCATTTTATCAAGGCTGTTCAGGTCATTTTAACAAGGCTGTTCAGGACATTTTATCAAGGCTATTCAGGACATTTTATCAAGGCTATTCAGGTCATTTTATCAAGGCTGTTCAGGTCATTTTATCAAGGCTGTTCAGGTCATTTTAACAAGGCTGTTCAGGTCATTTTATCAAGGCTGTTCAGGTCATTTTATCAAGGCTGTTCAGGTCATTTTCTACTCTATCAAGTACAATAATGTTAAAGCTAAAATGTCTGTCTTGTTCCAACTTCTATCTGGTTTGGTATTTCTCAGTCAAATGCAGGGGCTCCCAAGTGGCACAGCAGTCTAAGGCACTGCATTGCAGTGCTAGAGGTGTCACCCTGATTTGATCCCATAGGGTGGCGCACAATTGGCCCATCGTCGTCCGGGTTAGGGGAGGGTTTGGCCTGGGTAGGCCATCATCGTAATTAAGAATTTGTTCTTAACTAACTTGCCTAGTTAAATAAAGGTTAAAGAAAATAAAAAATATAATGTAATAATGTATGTGTGCTTACTGCATGTATCTGTTTGACCACAGGGAGGAATGACACTGACCTATGACCCCACCACAGCCTTACAGAATGGGTGAGTTCAGATACTCCACTAAACCTCACAGAGATAATCCTAGACATATGTACTGCAGGGGAAGCAGTATGTGTTGGATACTGATGGGTTTCTTCTCTCTGTCTGTGTGTGTCTCCAGGTTCTACTCAGCTCCCTACAGTATGGCCCCTAACAGAATGATCACTCAGACCTCCCTCCCCCCCTACATGCACTCTCCTGTTAATACCTACCAGGTCAGGACAGTCTGTTGTATCTCTCCTGTTAATACCTACCAGGTCAGGACAGTCTGTTGTATCTCTCCTGTTAATACCTACCAGGTCAGGACAGTCTGTTGTATCTCTCCTGTTAATACCTACCAGGTCAGGACAGTCTGTTATATCTCTCCTGTTAATACCTACCAGGTCAGGACAGTCTGTTGTATCTCTCCTGTTAATACCTACCAGGTCAGGACAGTCTGTTGTATCTCTCCTGTTAATACCTACCAGGTCAGGACAGTCTGTTATATCTCTCCTGTTAATACCTACCAGGTCAGGACAGTCTGTTGTATCTCTCCTGTTAATACCTACCAGGTCAGGACAGTCTGTTATATCTCTCCTGTTAATACCTACCAGGTCAGGACAGTCTGTTGTATCTCTCCTGTAAATACTGTATCTACCAGGTCAGGACAGTCTGTTGTATCTCTCCTGTTAATACCTACCAGGTCAGGACAGTCTGTTGTATCTCTCCTGTTAATACCTACCAGGTCAGGACAGTCTGTTGTATCTCTCCTGTTAATACCTACCAGGTCAGGACAGTCTGTTGTATCTCTCCTGTTAATACCTACCAGGTCAGGACAGTCTGTTATATCTCTCCTGTTAATACCTACCAGGTCAGGACAGACTGTTGTATCTCTCCTGTTAATACCTACCAGGTCAGGACAGTCTGTTATATCTCTCCTGTTAATACCTACCAGGTCAGGACAGTCTGTTGTATCTCTCCTGTTAATACCTACCAGGACAGTCTGTTGTATCTCTCCTGTTAATACCTACCAGGTCAGGACAGTCTGTTGTATCTCTCCTGTTAATACCTACCAGGTCAGGACAGTCTGTTGTATCTCTCCTGTTAATACCTACCAGGTCAGGACAGTCTGTTGTATCTCTCCTGTAAATACTGTATCTACCAGGTCAGTACACTGTCAGTTGTCCCATGTGTCTCAGTTGGTAGAGCATGGTGCTTTCAATGCCAGGGTTGTGGGTTTGATTCCCACGGGGGACCAGTACAAAGTATGTAAATGTATGGACTCACTACTGTAAGTTGCTCTGGATAAGAGCGTCTGCTAAATGAATAAAATGTGTATGTATTTCCTCTATAAATACGTAAAAGCTCAGTACACCGTCTGTTTTGGGGGAGGGAAGCAGCTAACTTCATGTAATCTTACACATTTTTACATGGGTCTGGGTCAAAGAGAAAAATGTGCTGTTTTATAGCAAATCTCATGCTATTCTACACTTTTTACCTGAGGTAGAGAGAAAATGTTGTTTTAACCTAATTTCCTGCTATTCTACACATTTTTACACGAGACTGAGAGAAAATGTTGTTTTAACCTAATTTCCTGCTATTCAACAAATTTTTACATGAGACTGAGAGAAAATGTAGCATTTGTAAAGCTAATTAAAGCTTAAATATAGGTGTGTTGACTGTGATAAAGGCACTGGATCATGAACTGTCTTGTTTGCTAAATGAACAACTGAAGTAGTCAGTGGCATGGTGCAGATAGCAATAGAAGCACAGTGACATATGTCTCAGTGTGGTCATATTAGTGGCTATTATGGGTGTGGCTTTCAGTTAGTTATTTTTGGCAACCAATCCAGTGAAAGTGAATGTCATTCCAGTTCAACTGTTCTGTTATATTTAATCATATCTGACCAACCCAGTGCCCTGCTTGCTAGGAATCGGTCTGATGGTGTTTGCATGTTTAGGTAAAACACTGACAAATAAAAAGCATAAAAAATGCTCAATCTGATTGGGTGGGCCTGGCTCCCCAGTGGTGGGTGTGGCTATGCCCCTGACACAGTCTATTGTATTTCTCCTGTAAATACCTACCTGGTCAGTACATGGTCTGTTGTATTTCTCCTGTAAATACCTACCTGGTCAGTACATGGTCTATTGTATTTCTCCTGTAAATACCTACCTGGTCAGTACATGGTCTATTGTATTTCTCCTGTAAATACCTACCTGGTCAGTACATGGTCTATTGTATTTCTCCTGTAAATACCTACCTGGTCAGTACATGGTCTGTTGTATTTCTCCTGTAAATACCTACATGGTCAGTACATGGTCTGTTGTATTTCTCCTGTAAATACCTACCTGGTCAGTACATGGTCTGTTGTATTTCTCCTGTAAATACCTACTTGGTCAGTACACTGTCTGTTGTATTTCTCCTGTAAATACCTACCTGGTCAGTACATGGTCTATTGTATTTCTCCTGTAAATACCTAACTGGTCTATTGTATTTCTCTTGTAAATACCTACTTGGTCAGTACACAGTCTGTTGTATTTCTCCTGTAAATACCTACCTGGTCAGTACATGGTCTGTTGTATTTCTCATGTAAATACCTAACTGGTCTATTGTATTTCTCTTGTAAATACCTACTTGGTCAGTACACAGTCTGTTGTATTTCTCCTGTAAATACCTACCTGGTCAGTACATGGTCTGTTGTATTTCTCCTGTAAATACCTACTTGGTCAGTACACAGTCTGTTGTATTTCTCCTGTAAATACCTACCTGGTCAGTACATGGTCTGTTGTATTTCTCCTGTAAATACCTACTTGGTCAGTACACAGTCTGTTGTATTGCTATGGATGTATTACTGTGTAAAGAGGATGTATTTCTTATTTTGAAAATCTGAAAAAATCAATCTTATGTTGTGTCTTCACTCTGCTGCAGATCCACAGTCCACAGTCCTGGATGCATCATCAGTCGTACCTCATGCAGACCTCAGTAAGTTGTACCCACCGCTACTGTTATTGTGGGTCTGTTACTGCCTATTAGTGAATCAGTGTGATCCGTCTCTGAGAGAGACACACCTGTTAAGGATAAACAAATGCTCTCTGTGATGTTTGAGCTGAGACACCTGTGTGTATGTGCATACATGCATTTCTGTTTGACTGTGTGTATGACAACTCTCTGTATGTGTCCTTAGGGCCAACTCCTGACACAGGGCATGGACCACACCATGTCCATCCAGCCCACCTCTATGATGGGGCCTCCCACACAGCAGCTCAGCCACCTCTCTATGGGCAGCAGTGGCACGGTCAGTCCCCACAGAACACAACTATAGACACATAGATGCATACATTGGACAAAGACATTGTGTTCGCAGTGTAATTCCTAATGCCAATTTCCATCCCCCCATAAAGACCCTTTTATTCAGACACATGAATAGATTCTAAAATGATTTACTTTCTAAGATGTTTCTCCTCTCTATTTTAGTATATGCCGGCAAACACATCAATGCAAGGGACCTACATCCCTCAGTACACCCAAGTGCCTCAAAGCAACGTTTCAGTCGAGGTAAGAAACGCCCTCCTACACAGTCACTTCACTGACGGTTCAATGATCAATTGATCCTCCTCACCTCTTCAATATATTAACAGGAACTTGCCGTCCTACAACAGGTTGCCCTGGAGACGCCCACAGAACACCCAGACTACTCCTACCAGCACAGCAAGTGAAGAGGAGACACTGGTAGGTTTACTAGAGTCTGTCTCCTGGGCAACCTGCCGCCCATACAGCTCAGCTCATAGTGACTCTGGGCAGTACACACCAGACAGACGGAGGAATACGGACCAGACTGTCACACTAAAGACAAAAGGATATTTTCAAATCAGAGGTTATGGTAAACTGTTGGACACGTGGAACATCTATTTTGATAACAGAACATGACTCTTTTGTCAAAGAAAGAGAAAAACACACCACACACACATTATCTTCTGTGCACGTATTAACAAATGATTTTTCACACTATTCTGGGGAGAATGAAAACCAGCAATATAAGTTACACCACCATGTGTCATTTTAGAGTCGTCCTTTAGTTTTAGTTTGACATTTTTTATATGCAGATTTTTTTTGGTCATGTTATTTTTAAGCTTTTCATCAGTTTGTTTTTGTTGCACAGATTCAAAAAGTAAATGATCAATGATTTGTTTCTTAATTTCACAATACCATTGTTGTTTTTGTTCACTTCACGCTGCTTGTTTTAATTATGTAATTGTTTGAAGAGAGAAGGCTGAACAAACTGCTCAAGTTACTTAGATGTGTGTCATCTGGTGGTATCACCTGTTTTCTCTCTAAAGGGACAAGTATTGCAGGAGAATGAAACATTATTGGAAGTGGTCTTACTGTTTTTAGCACTTGGGTCCCTAGTTAAAATGGTCACAATTTAAATAGATATTTAGAAAGAACGCTTAAGACAATCAAATATATAGAAATTATTATTTCCAGATTCTGGCTAATTATAATACAATTATACAGGGAAAATGAAAAATATACGCACAATAAAATTTGACAGAGTAATTTAGTTGTTGGTTATATTTTGTGAATGTATTGCTCCAATGCTACCCAACAACATAAATAAGTCTTTCAATTTGGTTTTAGTGGGTTAAGCTGCTACCGTTTAAACAGACCCAACGTTGTTCTTAGGAGTTCATATCATTGAGTGTTGAGCTAGTAGTTTAAAGAAGTAAATTAGAGATCCAAAAAGTATGGCCAGTACTGAGATACGTTGCCGTGTCTTTTTGATTCCAGCTTTCTCTCGGTCTGTTGATTCCTCTGTTTTTGTTTGTTTTGATTATGAGTGAAAATTTTGTTTATTTAAAGAAAGTTTTCTTGATTAAAAATTTTTTTTTTGTACTTTTAAGATTGATCAATGTTATTTTTGGTAGTGTGCATTGAGTAGGTACTTGTTTCTTTGGACAGTAGATTCAAGTAAAAAATACATATTTGTAGTCTTTTTCTTTTGAAATAGTGTCTACCATTACTGTCATTTGTGTTTTGGGTTGTGACTACAAGGAATACAGCTACGGCCGGAATTGTCATAGCAGCTTAGAACATTTTATCTAACCCTAACCCTTTTCCTAACCCTAACCTTAACCTGCCACGATAATGATCCTAACTTGCTTCGTAAATTCTCCTAACCTGATATGAAGAAGGCACTTCCAGTCATAGCAGTACTCCTGTTAGTGAGACTGTGTGTTTGTTTTTCTCCATCTCTGGTTTTATTTTCAATCACATGGAAAAGGCTTTAAATGTTTGAGATTTCCAATCCATCTGTGTCAACAGGTTTTGGCAATTTCACACTGGTGTGCTTACTGCTCATCAGTCCAAGATAATTATGTGTTATACCTCTTACAAATCATTTCTGAAATGTGTCTCAAATTGTAATCATTCAGTCAGTGGTTAGGGAATGCAGTGTCTGAAAAGTTATTACCTCCTAGAGCAATGTAGAACCTTGCACAATGTTAATGTGCAAGGTTCTGAGATGTTTTATGAGGTCACAACTTCCATGGTTCTCAAGGCGGCTCTCAGTCACAGCAGGTACTGTGTCCATATCCTCACTCTTCTGTCCTATGTTCAGAAACTAGGCCACCATCCAAGGTCAAACCTCTAATCCGACTGTTATTTCTCAAAATGGCCAGTGATCTATGCAATTAATTTATTGTCTACAATAATGCAATACTTATATTTCAGGTGACAACAATGGACTGTTTGTCAATAGTGACTTTTGAAACACAAAAGTATCATTCTGCTATCAGTGGCTTTCATTTGAGTTGAACTTAATCCAAAACCTCTAGTTGTACGACTATCAGCCTCATTGTTCATTTAATGACAGTGAGATGGCTGCATAAAAGGGAATGGTTCATGAGATTGGAGCAGATCCCTCAGCTATCTTGCAAAAGGCCTCACACCATCTAACAATGGGATACAGACGACCTTGTCCAGCCAGATAGGGTCCTTATTGTTGTTGGTTAAACAAATATTGGTAGATTTGTTTTGTTTGTTACCAAAGACGACTTCCGGTAGGCATTTGAACATTTCTTCTAAGTGATCAATGCTGTAGAATAAATCTGTCATTTGTTTTATCTTGTTCCTTTCCATTGATTTGTTGACACTAGTAATAATCTCTATGAATCATTAATTCATTTGTGGTAGGAAGTAAGAATCACAGAAATGCCTTAGATTTCATCAAGTGGGGATTTAAAGAGTGCTACACACTACATTATCTGGAAACATTCATCCATTGTCTGCAAATGTTTGATAAACAGGACTACTTTTCTTAGATTTGTAGTATCAGTTTTAGGAAACCACAGTTCAATGTTTGATACACTATCCGGCATATTTAGTTTCAGGCCGTCATCATTCCAGATTGTTGTTTCACTCAAATAAAATGTTCAGCCTTAGTTTGAAATGTCAAAATGCTCTTGCCCTTTTCCATAGTTCAGATATTCATTCAGGAGTGTCAGTGTCACTCCATGAAGAGCTGAGTAGCGTCTGCTGGTTTTCCTTTCAATTAAGACCTACAGTGCATTCGGAAAGTATTCAGACCGCTTCACTTTTCAGTGTTACATTACAGCCTTATTCTAAAATGGATTCATTAACATGTTTTCCTTATCTACACACAATACCCCATAATGACAAAGTGAATACAGATTTTTTTGAAGAAACATTTATTTACATAAGTATTCAGACACTTTGCTATGAGACTAAAAATTGAACTCAGGTGCATCCTGTTTCCATTGATTATCCTTTGTTTCTACAACCGGATTGGAGTCCATCTGTGGTAAATTCAATTGATTAGACATGATCTGGAAAGGCACGCACCTGTCTATATCAGGTCCCACAGTTGACAGTGCATGATAGAGCAAAAACCAAGCCACGAGGTCAAAGGAATTGTCTGTAGAGCTCCAAGACAGGATTGTGTCGAGGCACAGACCTGGGGAAGGGTACCAAAACATTTCTGCAGCATTGAAGGTCCCAAAGAACAGTGGCCTCCATCATTCTTAAAATGGAAGAAATTTGAAACCTGGCCAAACTGAACAATTGAGGGAGAAGGGCCTTAGTCAGGGAGGTGACCAAGAAACCGATGGTGTCTCGGACAGAGCTCCAGAGTTCCTCTGTGGAGATGAGAGAACCTTCCAGAAGGACAACCATGTCTGCAGCACTCCATCAATCAGGCCTTTATGGTAGAATGGCCAGACGGAAGCCACTCCTCATTAAAAGGCACATGACAGCCCGCTTGGAGTTTGCCAAAAGGCACCTAAAGGACTCTGTCCATCAGAAACAAGATTCTCTGGTCTGATGAAACCAAGATTGAACCCTTTGGCCTGAATGCCAAGCTTCACATCTGGAGGAACCCTGGCACCATCCCTACGGGGAAGCATGGTGGTGGCAGCATCATGCTTTGGGGATGTTTTTCAGCAGCAGGGACTGGGAGACTAGTCAGGGAAAGATGAACGTAGCAAAGTACATCCTAGTGGTTAGAGCGTTAGACTAGTAACCGGAAGGTTGCAAGTTCAAATCCCCGAGCTGACATGGTACAAATCTGTCGTTCTTCCCCTGAACAGGCAGTTAACCCACTGTTCCTAGGCCGTCATTGAAAATAAGAATTTGTTCTGAACTGACTTGCCTGTTAAATAAAGGTCAAATAGAGATCCTTGACGAAAACCTGCTCCTGAGTGCTCAGAACCTCAGACTGGAGCGAATGTTCACCTTCCTACAGGACAATGACCCTAGGCACACAGCCAAGACCACGCAGGAGTGGCTTTGGGACAAGTCTCTGAATGTCCTTGAGTGGCCCAGCCAGAGCCCGGACTTGAACATCTGGAGAGACCTGAAAATAGCTGTGCAGCAATGCTCCCCATCCACCCTGACAGAGCTTGAGAGGATCTGCAGAGAACAATGGGAGAAACTCACCAAATACAGGTATGCCAAGCTTGTAGCGTCAAACCCAAGAAGACTCGAGGCTGTAATTGCTGCCAAAGGTGCTTTAACAAAGTACTGAGTAAAGGGTCTGAAGACTTGTCTAAAAACCTGTCATTATGGGGTATTGTCTGTAGATTAACAAGGAAAATATCTATTTCAGAATAAGGCTGAAACATAAAATGTGGAAAAAAGGGTAGTGGTCTGAATACTTTCCAAATGACAACCAGGTGAGGGGTTACTTACTAATCAGTGACCTTAATTCTTCAATCAAGTTGGAAGAGCGAAAAACGCGCAGATTCTCTGCCCTCCGTGGAATGAGTGACACGTGATTTACATGAAGAGTCCACTTGAAACATCTTGATGCAATTTAGGATTTGAAGGTTTGCAGAGAAGTGGGTTCTAGTGATTGTACTTTTATTCACTTATGTGCCACACTAGCCGGTCTTAATTGTCCTGTTCTAGACAAACACAGCTTTAAGAGGTTTTTTCAGTTTGATGTTCTTGAACTTGGTGCTTTTTTTAAATAAAATTGTTTTTGTCCATGTGCCTTTTATTACTTTGTATGTTCATGTACAGTACACCTTTCCAAACAGAGGCATATACACAATACTTGATTTATTTAAAAAAATATTGATCGAGGTACAAACTGTATATTAAATACATTATCCAAGAAACTGTACGTACAATGTTGAAAATATCCTGATAAAAGCCCTAAACTGTTTTTTTTTGCTTTGCTTATTTAAACAAAATAGACTAAACTTCAAGTTACAATTTAGTCTTGGAACTATAGGTCTCTTGAACAAGGAAGCATCACTGCAGCTTATCTGTTTTGGGGTCCACTTACCAATGAAGATATTAGTGTCACCTCAACTATGGGGCTCCCGAGTGGCACAAGGCACCACATCTCAGTGCTCGAGTCGTCACTAGACACCCTGGTTCGAATCCAGGCGGTATCACATCCGGCCGTGATTGGGAGTCTCATAGGGCAGTGCACAATTTGGCCCAGCATCGTCCATCATTGTAAATAAGAAATTATTCTTAACTAACTTATCTAGTTAAATAAAAGGTGAAATAAAACTACAATACAACAGCAACCCCTTTACAAATTATACTCTGAGGTAATGGTACACGTACCGTAATCAGTTGCATATTTTCAATTTAGCTAAAAACAATCAAATGTGGGTGTGCAGATATAAATGAAAGAATGTCACCACATCGGTGTTCGCTGATTGAACCAGTTTATTGAACCAGGTATGGGTATCAACCATACACTATAGAAAAATAAGGTGTCAGCGTCAGAACACCAAACTTTCTTTGAGCTGTACTTAAGTAGTTTACAAAAATATCAGTGACAAAATACTGGTTGGTCCAACTTCACTAGACAGATGTTCTGATGAGTATGATTTATAGAAAACAACACCAATTCAAACTTTGCTGGGTGATACAAAATGACCCCAGACTTCCCAACTTGTGACAGTGGACCACAACATAAAACACTGAGATGAGGTATTGCTTTTCCATTCCATTCCTCCTTTCAAGCTCAAGACCAAATAAGCAAATCCTTAGAGATGGCAGAGTCAAATCCTCCACTGGATTGGACTTGTGGGGGGGGGGGGGGGGGGCTCAGAGCTCCACCAGATTAAGTCTCTTTCCCACCCAGGAGCAGACCAGCTGAATCCTCCTCCAGCTTAACAGCCACAGCATCTTAGGCACCATCATCATTGCAGACACCTCCCCTTGAGCAGACTGTAGCTATCAGTTCAAAAATCTCTCCACGATTTCATCACAACAGTTTCCGATTCAATATCTCCCAGACCATGCGTCTCCTGAAGTAGGGCATGTGTTTCTGTCAATTGGAGGGAAGGGAAATATTGAGTTAGTTACTCATAGTCAAGTCATTGGATTGTAGGACATTCCTATACTGGCAGGACTGCTCATGCTTACCGTAACACTTCCATTAAACCCCAGAGTCTCCAGCACGACGCGGTCTCATAGTGACCGGCCATCGCTTCACATTTGAGCAAATAAACGTCAGTCTCTTACAAGTGCCGGGTGTAAAACGATGCGTGCCCACTTCAGGCCAGTCTGCTCCAGTAGAATTTCACAGAATCTCTACCTGACGCTAAATTATTGATCCCTGCTTGTCAAAACGCAAGTCTGTCCATGTAACCAGTGAAAAATACTAATCAATTCATCCCGGTTGAAACAGATGCAGTGCATTCCATATGCAACCAGTGTTCTGAATATCAAACAGGGCTATTGGTGATAGAACATTACATGAGTGAGAAAACTGAATCATAACAGGGTGACCCGGGCTTTGCACACAGACTGTATTAAACACTGGCCTCCAATACAAGCCTGTCTCTAACAGACACAGGGGCAGCTTGGCGGTTGAACCATAAACTCCTGGGATATTTATTTAAGTTTTACAGCACTTACTTGTGTGAATGTGATTGGCTTGTCTTTGGTGACGTACTCTGCATATTTACATGTGAACATTCCACAGTCATTTCCGTTCATCTGCTGAGGAATCTCCTAATGGGAGAAATATTTTGGAGATAAATGTTAAAAGATGGCAACATCCGTCAGTGATGTGTTAAGGAATGTTGAGTTGACCGAGATCCCTGTTAGATATATAACACTCACATGGCGTTTCTTGCTCTGCACAGTCCATTCTGCGGTATCCAGGTCTTTGCCCTTCTTGTCCTTGCTTTCCTGCTGCAGATATTGCAGCAGTATCCTGCAGGCTTCGTCATTGTTCCCTCCCATTGAATCAAAGTATGTGATACTCTTCTTACGGAGATCCACTACCTGAGAAGAGAAGGATGTTAAAATACACATCACACTTCAGATAGTGCGATTCACACTACAGGGCTGAACTGAACCACACTGTCCTGGCTCTGATATTTTGTTTTGACACCGTCCTTTCCAGAAAGGTTCCAGGCCAGCCCAGTAGAGCTCGGCTCTTTAGATGGAATCAGGCATTGCTGACTGGAGGAGAGTTGCAGTATAATAGTTAGTTATAACAGGGCTGCTGTTCAGTACTCACAGAGAGGCACCAGTGCACCCCCAGGTGGACAGGCACCAGTATGACGTCCATTGAGAAGATGTCCATCTTTTTGGTCCAGCGGCGTACGGCAGAGTAGCCTGCACTGCGTAGCTTGGGGAAAAAGAAGGTGTTGAAGGTGTGGACCGTCGGCAGGCTGGGATCCTTACTGCGCTCCACCAGCAGGTTCATGTAGAAGTTGATCACCTGCAGAGTAAAAAGGAGAGGCAACGGATGAAGAAAATACAACACTGCGTACACATCCTGTCCAGTACACCACTGCGTACACATCCTGTCCAGTACACCACTGCGTACACTACTGTAAATATCCTGTCCAGTACACTACTGCAGTGGTTCTCAACTGGTTTTTCCTCAAGACCCAACCAGGTTCTCTGTCACGACCCAACTCACATTTCGAAAAAGAATCACCAAAATACAATGTGGAAAACAATTTAATGCTATATTGATAGTAAATGTATAAGTTATATGGTTAGTTTTTCATTGTCAATAATACAATTTTGCCCATATTCTTGATGAAGTATGTTAAACTCACTGGCTTGAGACCACAAAACAACCATACAGAATGCTGCTAATCTCTCTATATTGAATATATTAAATAAATCAGGAGGTTCAAATATTTTAAATGTAAGTTCATTATCATTTCTACACACTTTCTACCTGGTTTAAGTCGTTTTCATTAAAACAATATTTTTATTTTTACGCAGACACTTGCAACCCACTGGTTGAGATTCTCTACACACCTGTCCAGCACACTATAGACTAGAGGTTGACCGATTTAAATCAGGGCCGATTTCAAGATTTCATAACAAATCGGTAATCAGCATTTTTGGAGGCCGATTACATTGCATTCCACGAGGAGACTGCGTGGCAGGCTGACTACCTGTTATGCGAGTGCAGCAAGGAGCCAAGGTAAGGTGCTAGCTAGCATTAAACGTATCTTATAAAAAACAATCAATCTTCACATAATCATTAGTTAACCTAGTAATATCAACAACCATGTGTAGTTAACTAGCTTGTCCTGCGTTGCATATAATCAATGCGGTGCCCGTTAATTTATCATTGAATCACAGACTACTTCGCCAAAGGGGTGATGATTTAACAAAAGCGCATTCGCAATGTACCTAACCATAAACATCAATGCCTTTCTTAAAATCAATACACAGAAGTTTTTATTTATTTTTTAAAAACCTTTTTTTAAACCTGCATATTTAGTTATTTTATCAGGCAATATTAACTAGGGAAATTGTGTCACTTCCCTTGCGTTCATTGCACTCAGAGTCAGGGTATATGCAACAGTTTGGGCCGCCAGGCTCGTTGCAAACTAATTTTCCAGAATTGTACATAATTATGACATAACATTGAAGGCTGTGCAATGTAACAGTAATATTTAGACTTATGGATGCCACCCGTTAGATAAACTACAGAAAGGTTCTGTATTTCACTGAAAGAATAACGTCTTGTTTTCGAAATGATAGTTTCCGGATTTTACCATACTAATGACCAAAGGCTCGTATTTCTGTGTTTATTATGATTTGACATTTGATAAAGCAGTCTGACTGAGCGGTAGTAGGCAGCAGCAGGCTCGTAAGCATCCATTAAACTTTACTGCGTTTGCCAGCAGCTCTTAGCAATGCTTGATTCACTGCGCTGTTTATGACTTCAAGCCTATCAACTCCCTAGATTAGGCTGGCAATACTAAAGCGCCTATTAGAACAGCCAACATAATTTGCAAATAAATTCATTAAAAATCCTACCATGTGATTTTCTGGATTTTTTTCTCTCATTTTGTCTGTCATAGTTGAAGTGTACCTATGATGAAAATTACAGGCCTCATCTTTTTAAGTGGGAGAACTTGCACAATTGGTGACTGACTAAATACTTTTTTTTGCCCCACTGTACATACAGTTGAAGTTGGAAGTTTATATACACTTAGGTTGGAGTCATTAAAACTCATTTTTTAACCACTCCACAAATTTCTTGTTAAACAAACTATAGTTTTGGCAAGTGGGAAAGGACATTTACATTGTGCATGACAAGTAATATTTTCAACAATTGTTTAAAGATTATTTCACTTATAAAATCACTAATCACAATTTCAGTGGGTCAGAAGTTAACATACACTAAGTTGACTGTGCCTTTAAACAGCTTGGAAAATTCCAGAAAATTATGTCATGGATAATTGACATCATTTGAGTCAATTGGAGGTGTACCTGTGGATGTATTTCAAGGCCTACCTTCAAACTCAGTGCCTCTTTGCTTGACATCATGGGAAAATCAAAAAGAGATCAGCCAAGACCTCAGAAAACATTTTGTAGACCTCCACAAGTCTGGGAGCAATTTCCAAACACCTGAAGGTACCACGTTCATCTGTACAAACAATAGTACGCAAGTATAAACACCATGGGACCACGCAGCTGTCATACCGCTCAGGAAGGAGACGCGTTCTGTCTCCTAGAGATGAACGTATTTTGGTGCGAAAAGTGCAAATCAATCCCAGAGCAACAGCAAAGGACCTTGTGAAGAAGCTGGAGGAAACAGGTACAAAAGTATCTATATCCACAGTAAAACAAGTCCTATATCAACATAACCTGAAAGGCCGCTCAGCAAGGAAGAAGCCACTGCTCCAAAACCACCATAAATAAGTCCGACTACGGTTTGCAACTGCACATGGGGACAAAGATCGTACTTTTTAGAGAAATGTCCTCTGGTCTGATAAAACAAAAATAGAACTGTTTGGCCATAATGACCATCGTTATGTTTGGAGGAAAAAGGGGGATGATTTCAAAACTGAAGAAGAACACCATCCCAACCGTGGCAGCAGAATGTTGTGGGGGTGCTTTGCTGCAGGAGGGACTGGTGCACTTCACAAAATAGATGGCATCATGAGGGGGGAAGGGCCCTGACCTCAATCCCATAGAACATTTGTGGGCAGAACTGAAAAAGTGTGGGCGAGCAAGGAGGCCTACAAACCTGACTCAGTTACACCAGCTCTGTCAGGAGGAATGGGACAAAATCCACCCAAATTATTGTGGGAAGCTTGTGGAAGGCTACCCGACACGTTTGACCCATGTTAAACAATTGAAAAGATAATGCTACCAAATACTAATTGAGTGTATGTAAACTTCCGACCCAGTGGGAATGTGATGAAATAAATAAAAGCTGAAATAAATCTATTATTCTGACATTTCACTTTCTTAAAATCAAGTGGTGATCCTAACTGACCTAAAACAGGGAATTTTTACTAGGATTAAATGTCAGGAATTGTGAAAAACTGAGTTTAAATGTAGTTGGCTAAGGTGTATGTAAACTTCCGACTTCCAACTGTATGCATACATACACACAAAAATAAATAAAATAATTGGTAGATTAATCAGCATTGGCTTTTTTTGGTCCTCCAATAATCGGTATCGGAGTTGAAAAATCAGAATCGGTTGACCTCTACTATAGACACGTGTCCAGTACACTATAGACACGTGTCCAGTACACTATAGACACGTGTCCAGTACACTATAGACACGTGTCCAGTACACTATAGACACGTGTCCAGTACACTATAGACACGTGTCCAGTACACTATAGACACGTGTCCAGTACACTATAGACACGTGTCCAGTACACTATAGACACGTGTCCAGTACACTATAGACACGTGTCCAGTACACTATAGACACGTGTCCAGTACACTATAGACACGTGTCCAGTACACTATAGACACCTGTCCAGTACACTATAGACACCTGTCCAGTACACTATAGACACCTGTCCAGTACACTATAGACACCTGTCCAGTACACTATAGACACCTGTCCAGTACACTATAGACACCTGTCCAGTACACTATAGACACCTGTCCAGTACACTATAGACACCTGTCCAGTACACTCAATTGTCACTCACACTAAATAAGAACAACTCACATTAGGCACAGAAAAATGAGCAGGCAGCAGCATGACAAACAGAAGCAGTGTGATGAGCTCTCACCTCATCGTTGAGCCAGTTGAGGTGGCTGAGGGTCTGGAGGTCTTTGCGTGTGATGGTGAGTCTGAAGCCTTCACTCAGCACCTCGTCCTGGCTGCCTACTGTCAGCGCCCGGCCCACCTCCCCCTCCATATCCTGGATGGCACGGACAAACAAACAAGACGGCTGAGCTAAAGGCTAAATGGCATATATCACTCCTCACCTCCTGATAGCGGATGTGTGGTGAGCGTTCTGGCACAGAAATGGTCACTGTGGTGGATGAGGTGAGTTTTCCCCTGCTATGTAAAGAGCTTTGAGTACCAGTATCCAGGCTGTATCACATCCTGCTGTGATGGAGAGTCCCATAGGGCGGCGCACAATTGGCCCAGTGTCGTCCGGGTTTCGCCGTCATTGTAAATAAGAATTTGTTCTTAACTGACGCACAATAGACAAAACTAAAAGACAGTGAATGTACCTCAGTGAGCTCAGGGAACTCTGGTTTCTCCTCTGTGGGTTTGGGTTCCTCTATGAAGGGAGCCAGAGGAACCTCCTTCTCCAGAGGGACTCTAACATGCAGCTCCACGGCCCTGTGGCCCAGCTGGCTGTCATCTGATATACGCTGGACCCCCAGACCACAGCAGAAGAGGGTTAGGTTCAGAGCTATCGCCACAGAGGTGAATGTTTATTTCAGTGGTAAAAGAGTATCTCATTTCATATTCTTATGCAATGATGAATAAAGCCTAGAGGGAGAAGTTATTTCTGTGGACCACGGCTGAGGTATGTGTAGGACTATGTATTGAAATATCGAGCGACATCAGACCAATGAGAAGGACAGAGAAAGTACCTGTTGCAGCAGCTGAGCAGTTAGGGCCTCCTGTCCCTCTATCTGCCTCCGTCTCTCCCGGGCACGGAAGTCGTACATGCTAGACCTGGGAAACACAGACACTCAAATTGACTTGAGGAAAGGACTTCTGTAATGGGTTAGAAGAGGGTTTCATTTTTATTTATACGTAGCATCTAGTATGCACTGGTGCATGGTGATATACAGCTAACTATGAATCTACCAAGAAACAAAAACAGTACCAATCATGAGTGTAAGGAATCAGGGAACTTACAATTCTTTGATCCAGAGCTCAGCTCGGAAGCATGGTACACTGCAGAGACAGAGATAGAAAGTAACCAGGCTAGATGGGGACAACAAAGCACATAAAACACCCACAATAGAAACAAACTATCCAAAATGCTTACCTTGAACTGTCTGGCCTTTTGCCCTTCTGCTCTTTCACAATGATTACAGAGTCCCCATCATGAGCTGTACAGAACAAGACAAGAGGTGACCACAACTACATGATGGGGAGGAGAGACAAACAGGTAGGCTTTAATGGAAACATGACGCAAAACACTAAATTAGTTCTACAGCATCCAACCATCAATTCAATAAATGTTATTCATTCCCTACGAGCAATTGAAAGGGATGAACTAAGTTAATATCAATTGAATTGAATCACCTTGAGGAAGTGAAAAATGATTGTCTCGTGCATTATGTCGTGGAAGAATCAGAATTTGTTGGTAACATAGGTAAGATGTTTTATATTCATCATATGTTTGTAAGTTACTTCTCATCAGAATGGTATTTTTGTATAATACTGTGGCGGGGTTGCAGTTATCTGTGCTATGTCAAGACTAAGTTGCATGGGCCGTAGAGAGGGGAGAGGTCAAAGTGTCATCATGTGTAAACATATCTTTTGCTCCACTGTGTGTGTATCAGTCACTCCCTACTTTTCCCATCGGGGAAAAGGAGGATGGCAGTGTCTGGAATCATTCTCATGCTCCCTTTTATCTTAACCTATAGCCTCATTCTCCTCTCCGTGAGTTTGTCAAGGATTGGTTGTATCTAAATGACAATTTGATATATGCCTGTTGATATGGAGGATTGGTTTATGGTTCTGGGGTTTGAGAAAGGAGACAAAGCTGAACAATGAATTATGCCGATGCTGTCTTATCCTGTGTGTGTCTTTGCTATAAAGGACCTAATTTGAAATGTGGAAGGGGCTCTCAGAGAATTCATTGAGAGACACTGAATTTATCTGAGAGCCACAGGATTGTGACAGAGCTCATATAATTAAAGATGGACTTTGATAACTAACTCTGACGTGTGTGTGTGGTTTGCTCCCATGATTTGGTAAATAGAGGAAATTTCCACGACAATTACCTGATGATTGTGAGTCCTGAGAAAAGGTGTCCAGTATGGTAACTGGGGAAGGGGCAGACTGTACTGGCTCTTGTCCCCTGGGGCTGAGGTCTGAGTCAGAGGCCCATGGCTGGTTCCCTGCCCCACTGGAGGAGCCCTCCCCTGGGCTGGGGACGTTGCTGTACCCCTGGCTGGACTCTGGGCGGGGGCTTGGGGGTCCACTGGGGCCCCGTGAGGCATCTCCTGACCAGGCAGGGGACGAACACTGGAGCAGACATCTGCTGGTATTCAGGAAGCTGGTGCTGAGAGTGAGTGAGGGCGAGAGATGGACACAGGTCAGAACTAAGAATAAGGGGAGGAGAACACTAGAATGGATCACCAGTACACAAAAATGTATGGACTAAATGTAGGATTATAAACCCCAAGGAGAAGTAGAAAACATGTGCACTTGCATCAACTTGCCAGTACATGTCATTGAGCATGACTAAAGAAACTCAAACAGGAAATAACCATGCTAACGTCTATTCAATGTTGGTCTGACCAATCGGAATCCATGCGTCAAGATTTGTTTTGATCACGCAGACTGGGATATTTTCCGGGTAGCTTCGGATAATAACATTGATGTATACACAGACACGGTGACTGAGCTCATCAGGAAATGTATAGGGGATGTTGATCCCACTGGGACTATTAAAAACGGCCCAAACCAGAAACAGTTGATAGATGGCAGCATTCGCGCAAAACTGGAAGCTTGAACCACAGCATTTAACCATGGCAAGTTGACTGGGAATATGGTTGAATACAAACAATGGCAATCAAAGAGGCAAAACTTCAGTACAGAGACAAAGTGGAGTCGCAATTCAAAAGTTCAGTCACAAGACATGTGGCAGGGTCTACAGACAATCAGACTACAAAGGGAAAACTAGCAATGTCACGGACACCAATGTCTTGCTCCCAGACAAGGTAACCACCTTCCTCGCCCACTTTGAGCATAACACAACACCATCGACACGGCCTGGAGAACAAGAGCCCCAGAGGAACTGTGGGCGCTTGTTCTCCATGGCTGACGTGAGTAAGACAGTTAAGAGTTTTAACCCTCGCAAGGCTATGGTATTGCTAGCTAGCCGCGTCCTCAGAGCATGCGCAGACCAGCAGGATGGTGTGTTTATGGACATATTCAATCTCTCCCTATTAGAGGTCGACCGATTAATCGGAATGGCCGATTAGGGCCGATTTCAAGTATACATAACAATCGGAAATCGGTATTTTGGGGACCGATTTGCAAAATTATTTTTTATACCTTTATTTAACTAGGCAAGTCAGTTAAAGAACATTCTTATTTTCAATGACGGCCTAGGAATGGTGGGATAACTGCCTCGTTCAGCGGCAGAACGATAGATTTTCACTTTGTCAGCTCAGGGGATCCAATCTTGCAACCTTACAGTTAACTAGTCCAACGCAATAACGGCCTGCCTCTCTCTCGTTGCACTCCACAAGGAGACTGCCTGTTACGCGAATGCAGTAAGCCAAGGTAAGTTGCTAGCTAGCATTAAACTAATCTTATAAAAAACAATCAATCATAATCACTAGTTAACTACACATGGTTGATGATATTACTAGATATTATCTAGCGTGTCCTGCGCTGCATATAATTTGACTGAGCATACAAGCATACAAGTATCTAAGTATCTGACTGAGCGGTGGTAGACAGAAGCAGGCGCGTAAACATTCATTTAAACAGCACTTTCGTCCGTTTTGCCAGCAGCTCTTCGTTGTGCGTCAAGCATTGTGCTGTTTATGACTTGAAGCCTATCAACTCCCAGGATGAGGCTGGTGTAACCGAAGTGTAATGGCTAGCTAGTTAGCGCGCGCTAATAGCGTTTCAAACGTCACTCGCTCTGAGCCTTCTAGTAGTTGTTCCCCTTGCTCTGCATGGGTAATGCTGCTTCGATGGTGGCTGTTGTCGTGGTGTTCCTGGTTCGAGCCCAGGTAGGGGCAAGGAGAGGGACAGAAGCTATACTGTTACACTGGCAATACTAAAGTGCCTATAAGAACATCTAATAGTCAAAGGTTAATGAAATACAAATGGTATAGAGGGAAATAGTCCTATAATTCCTATAATAACTACAACCTAAAACTTCTTACCTGGGAATATTGAAGACGCATGTTAAGAGGAACCACCAGCTTTCATATGTTCTCATGTTCTGAGCAAGGAACTGAAAAGTTAGCTTTCTTACATGGCACATATTGCACTTTTACTTTCTTCTCCAACACTTTGTCTTTGCATTATTTAAACCAAATTTAAATAAGTGTTCATTCAGTATTGTTGTAATTGTCATTATTACAAATACATTTATAAAACATTTAAAAACGTCCGATTAATCGGTATCAGCTTTTTTGGTCCTCCAATAACCGGTATCGGTGTTAAATCATAATCGGTCAACCTCTACTCCCTATACCAGTCTGCTGTCTCCACTTGCTTCAAGATGTTCACCATTGTTCCTGTACCCAAGAACGCCAAGGTAACTGAACTAAATGACTATCGCCCCATAGCACTCACTCCTGTCATCATGAAGTGATTTGAGAGGCTAGTTAAGGATCATATCACCTTCACCCTACCTTACACCCTAGACCCACTTAAATTTGCTTACCGCCCCAATATAGCCACAAGACGATGCAATCGCCATTGCACTGCCTATCCCACCTGGACAAGAGGAATACCCATGTAAGAATGCTGTTCATTGACTACAGCTCAGCCTTCAACACCATAGTACCCTCCAAGCTCATCGTCAAGCTCGGGGCCCTGGGTCTGAATCCCGCCCTGTGCAACTGGGTCCTGGACTTCTTGACAGAGGAGTGTCACCCCTTCTCTATTGGAGCTGTGATTTTGTCACCTGTCAATTTGGAGATGTTATCGTAACAATCTTATTATACATAGCAGTCCAAATCTGGAAGCTAATTAAAGTCCATTTTGATCTTAGACCAATAGCATTCATGCTTCCTGTTGCGAGGAATCCCTCCTTTGCCACCGCTAACCTTGATAACACCTTTGAGCGACAGGGAGAGCTAGGGATAAATAACATAGGGGATCTATATATAGAAGGGACCTTTGCCTCCTTTGCTGAAGGAAATTTATAGTAACTTTAGTAACTTTTTCAGATACATACAGATTACAGACTAAATTAGAAAACACCTCCCGACATTTGGGAATGCTAAACCTTCCATGTTTGACGGATGCATAAATATATGCCCCACCTCAGACCAACTGATGTGGTCAATATGACACTCTTCAATCTGTTAGCACACCTAGATGCCATTAAGGCAAAATGGGAGGAAGAACTAGGGACATTTCTGTGGCAGACTGGGAAGAGAGCTTGGAGTATATACACACCTGATCCATTAACTCCAGACATCGTCTCATACAATTCAAGGTATTACACAGATTACACTATTCCAAAACTAAACTGCATAGGATATTTCCTGATACATCCCCTATGTGTGATAAATGTCAGGCTGCGCAGGGTACACTACTCCACTGCTTTGCCTTATGCTCCAATTTTGAATTTTTAGGATCCTCTCTGAAGTTCTAGAGACTTCAATAGACCCAGACCCGCTTCTGATAATCCTGGGAGTGTCTGATTCCCAAAACGGATTAACCAAACCCCCAAAACAACTTATCACTTACATTTTTTTTTTTACAAAATGAGACTATCTTGCTGTTTTGGAAAAGGAGGGAAGCTCCCTCTACCAAATTATGGCTCAGCGAATTGGCAAACACTGTACACTTAGAAATAATTAGATATATTCTGAACAATAAATTATCAACATTTTATCAAATCTGACAGCCTTTCCTCTCTTACTTGGACCAGTCGGCGCTGTGAATTTGTACATTTTAACGCACTCTCAATTGTAATATTTTAATCTACCTTTGGGTAGCATATGCTTGCCCCGGCACCCGAGCAGTTGGGGGGTGACATCTACCCTCTTTCTTTCTACATGTCCTTGTTCTGTATGTCTTGTTTTGTATTATTTGTTTTGTACCTAGAACTCTTGTTGTTTCTGTCCGCTCTGTCATGTTTAAATAAGAATTGCATACTTGTCTTTTATACCTATACACCATTCTTGTGTTCAATAAAAAATATGAGAACGAAGTACAGGTGCATCAAAGCTGGGACTGAGAGACTGAAAAACAGCATCTATCTCAATGCCTCAGATTGTTAAATAGCCATCACTAGCTGGCTACCTCCCAGTTACTCAACCCTGCACCTTAGATGCTGGTGCCCCATATCTATGGAATCACTGGTCACTTTAAGGAAACACTAGTCACTTTAATAATGTTTACATACTGCTTTACTCATCGCTCATATACTGTATTCTATTTCTACTGTAATTTAAAATATTCCACTCCGACATTGCTTGTCCTAATATTTATATATTTCTTAATTCTATTATTTTACTTTTAGATTTGTATATCTAGTTGTGAGTTGTTAGATATTACTGCACTGTTGGAGCTAGGAACACAAGCATTTCACTACACCCACAACATCATCTGTTAAAAATGTGTATATGTGACCAATAAACATTGGATTTGAATTGTCTGTGTCGACTGGGGAAGTGAGAGGACTGTAGTATTGGCTTTGTGGTTGTTGTACTCACAAGTCTCTGTGTGAGCGTGGAAAGCCATGGGAGCTGCCGTTGTGACACGAGGAGGACTGTCCACCTGAGACCATGGCCAGTAGCTGTCTGTACACCTCCTTCTCCTCCTCACGGACAGACTGGAGACACCCAGAGGACCCAACACTATATTATAAATGGGGCTTTGATATGGAAAAGATGCAACATTACATCTTAACCAAACTTCCCTCTGGGGAAAGTTATTATATTGTATCTATCCAGGTTTATCTTGGCTGACAAGCAGAATAATAGTAATATTACAAAGTTCATCCAAAACAGCCTAATAGCAAAAGTTCAGCAAACGGTGCAGCGAGTGGGATCCATAAAAATACTGGTAGGTGGTATCTGACCTCTTGTGCAGTGCAGCGAGCCCTGGCTCTGAGAAGGCGGTAGGAGGAGCTGCCGTGTGAAGGACTCTGCACCACGCGGATAGGGAAGGTCTTCTCATGCATGCTGGTGATGGAGCCGCTTCCTGTACCTAACCCTGCTGAGGTAAACCGTCTGTGGACAGACAGAGAATTCAATTACATTATTGTGAATGGAGCACTATCGCACACAGAAAATCAAACACTTTCACAACCTTGAAATGGTACAGTTCAAAATCAATCTAATTTGAGGTTTTCAAGCACCGGTACAATGCTTGATTAATTAATAGCAGAATTAATTTCTCACTGATGAAAAAAAGTAAGGCCTATATCTATTGACAATATGAGCATACCTATTTGATGTAGGTGTTCTGAAGTGGGTCCTTCCCAGGTGGGGAGAGGGACATGGCTTAGAGGTGCTGCTGGAGGAAGGAGGCTGACTGACAGAGTGCCCATTTGTTTTGGGTGCTTCACGATGTGTAAGAGCCATGCAAACTTTCTGTCTGCAGACCGTCGATCCCACCATCGACTTCTCAATGCTATAGGACTCTGCAGTGAAGAAAGGAGGAAAAAAAGTGTCCATTTCCATAGCGACATTACTGACATTTCCAGCCGGCAAAGACATTCTTAGAATAGAGATTAGAAAATGTACAATAGTCTTGCCTGATTTAGAGCTTTTCCATTTCAGAGTTGTTGAGGGAGCAACAACAGTCCCATCCAGAGGAGTAGAGTTCCTCACCTCGAGGACCTGAAAACACCACCATTAAAACATAGGATATTAATGTTGAATATGAATATAACAAAGTTCTGGACTGCAGTAAACTGGAGTAATGAATGCGTAGAAATCTACTACTAGGCCTATATTAAAAAAGTATCTTAAGAGAAGGAGTGCTGATCTAGGATCAGGCCCCCCCTCGTATTTATTATGATTTAAAAGTCAAAGCCGATCCAAGATCAGCACACCCTACTCCGAGATGGTTTGCAAATTATGGGCCCTGAAACAGAGCTCCAATACCTCAGTTTCTTCCCAGACAGTTGAGGGAGGGGGTGCAAAGGTTGAGGGCTCCAGTTGGGGCTCTTCTGGAGGCTCTTCCCCTGGGTGTTCTTCTAGAGGACCAGGGGATGCAGGCAGTATGTTCCTCAAGGTAGGGGTCACACTGTTCCGTACCCACGAAGCCACATCGGCACTATGGCTCTTCACCCCTTCAGCCGCAGTCTTTACTGTATGAACAATATCCCCTGTAATAGACATACATGCAGTCTAAGACAGGGAGCCATGGTTTGTTTATAGATCACAGTATACACAGTGCCAAGAACATGTTAGACAACACAAGATATATGCTTATACATGGCCATAGCAAAGCATACCCATCCGGAATTTCTTCACTGCTAGGGCTTGGTCATCATGGTCAACAGCCTCTCTGTCCTCCAAACTTTGAGAAAAAGGGGAAAACATTCAAAATGAGAATAAGCCAGAGACCCAGTCAGTGATAGCGGGTATTGTCATTAGAACTCTCATAGCTTGTTAACTACATTCACTTTAGACAGCGACCTGTTACAATCCACTCCATACATAGGGGTTGTTGAGTAAGCAAGTTTGATTGCTCAACAACCCACTCACACATGTCAGACAATGTGTGCCATACCTGCTAGCATCTCACCACAATTTCTAATGAACTAGACAGCAAATTTACAACTCAGACATAACTGACAGACAACTAGTTATGTCATAAAACAAACTGACTGGTCATCCCTTGTCACCACCAACTGAAACTAAGCTAAATTATTTAACTAACTTTCTAAACAACAAATATAATAACAGATAACGTTAGTCAGCTATTATAGCTAATATTAACCTTAACTTACCAGTCGATAGGTCTTTTTCTCCTGATCGGACGCCGTTGTTGAATTCCATGTGTATCAACGTTATCCTGTTGGTCGGGAGCTGGCAGTCCGTAGCGGAGATTAGCGAAGCCCGTTCCAATCCATTCGTAAAATTTATTGAACATGTTTAGCTAGAGAAGTTTAAAACCTCCCGCCCGCGAAAAAAAGGTATCCATATGGTTGCTTCCAACCTGCCCGCCAGCGCAGCCAAAAGCACATAAAGCCACCCAACGTCATTCGGCCGGGGCAAGTAAATCGTACCTAGTTGACCAACACTACTAATCAGGTTACCTTCCCCCTTCCTTCCCTTGAAATGAGTTTGTTATTTAGCTCGCACAGCTAACAAGCTTGAAAGCTGGTTAGCTAAACTAGCTAGCTAACAAGCTTGTTGTATGTGGCTTTAGCTACTAGGACTTTAATCCGCACTTGACTGAGTTTAATCACTAGTACCACATTCTACAATGCAATTGATGTTTCTTAAATAACCAAGGGGCCAAAAATAACCCAATGTAATACTTCAAATACAAAAATACGGCGTATAAACTCACTAAACGATAACCTCTCCCGCTTCTTCCTCATTCAAAACCACAACATGGCTGAGCTCGAAGTTGTACCATGAAACGTTTTCATTGGATGAGCATCTCGAGTAGATCAAAGTATTCTGAAACGTGATTGGCTGATTGGAGTGCTTTTTTTCTGGCGCTACTTTGATGTTCACAGATTTCGACACGCATATTATATTCTACACGGATTTTTCTGTTGTATTCTATTTAGAGTCTGAGATACAAAAAAAAATGGAAGATTGGTGAGTCAATTTTTTTATTTTTTTATTTTAGAGGTAAATGCAATAAACATTCACATTCCCGTTCTAATAAATACATATGTATTATGTACAGCAAGAATTGTAAAAATAAATAATAATAATTCTAACACATTCATATGGAATAACACGCAATGCACTTAGCCAAGAGGCGAATATTTACACCTGCAAATTCATTACAATTTGTTCAGATAAGACTATTCCAAGGCCACAAATTTCATACACATATGAACCATTCAGGGTGTTATGTAAGCAAATATAGTACCTGTCAAAAGTTTGGACACACCTACTAATTCCAGGGTTTTTCTGAATGTTTTACTATTCTATATTGTAGAATAATAGTGAAGACATCAAAACTATGAAGTAACACATATGGAATCATGTAGTAACCAAAAAAGTGTTAAACAAATCAAAATATATGTTATATTTGAAATTATTCAAAGTAGCCACCCTTCACCTTGATGACAGCTTTGCACACACTTGGCATTCTCTCAACCAGCTTCATGAGGTAGTCACCTGGAATGTATTTCAATTGACAGGTGTGCCTTGTTAAAAGTTAATTTGTGGAATTTCTTTCCACAAGGTAGGGGTTGTATACAGAAGATAGCCCTATTTGGTAAAAGTTAACTGCACCTCAGATTGCAGCCCAAATAAATGCTTCACAGAGTTCAACAGACACATCTCAACATCAACTGTTCAGAGGAGACTGCGTGAATCAGGCCTTCATGGTCAAATTGCTGCAAAACCAACCATTCTGCAGCGATACACAATCCCATCGGGTTTGCCCTTAGGGGGTATATAATTTGTTTTTCAACAGGACAATGACCCAACACAGCTCCAGGCTGTGTAAGGCATATTTTAACAAGAAGGAGGGTGATGGAGTACTGCATCAGATGACCTGGCCTCCACAATCACCCGACCTCAACCCAATTGAGATGGTTTGGAATGAGTTGGACCACAGAGTGGAGGAAAAGCAGCCAACAAGTGCTCAGCACATGTGGGAACTCCTTCTATAATGTTGAAAAATCATTCCAGGTGAAGCTGGTTGAGTTAATGCCAAGAGTGTGCAAAGTTGTCATCAAGGCAAAGGGTGGCTACTTTGAAGAATCTAAAATATATTTTGATTTGTTGAACACTTTTTTGGTTACTACATGATTCCATATGTGTTATTTCAGAGTTTTGATGTCTTCACAATTATTCTACAGTGTAGAAAATAGTAAAAAATAAAGAAAAACCCTTGAATGAGTAGGTGTGTCCAAAATTTTGACTGGTACTGTATGTTTCCTATTTTTTCAGGTCGAATACAATATGCTATTATTTTTGTCATGTACATATCAGACATGTTGCAAGCATGATTAACAATTTTTAGTTACAATATTCAAAACGATTAACTTTTACAATAATTTAAAAAATTCTTTTTTACAAAATATAACAAATATTTCGGTCTCTATAAAAACAGTAACAACCACCAAGTTCAGTCATGAACATATAACATCTGGAGCAAATACATTTACCACAACCCTACATTTTAAAAGTTGTCCAGATTGACCCAAAAACATGCTCAGCAAAGAATGGGTATGAAGTCATTGGTTTAGACCGTCTGTAAATAAATGAGAACTTCATAGCAGCCAACCAGGGTTGAGTGGTGAAACCCCTACGGACATCATTGGACTATGGCTCATCATATAGACAGGATTGCATCTCCAGTTGAAGTGCAACTTGATTTAAAGCAGTCATGGAAAGCCAAGCAATTAGCCCACATGCACATTTATTCAGAATTGGATTCAATTGCCTGCATACTCTGGATCTTATGTTTGTTTGAGATTTAAACCAGTAGGCTAAGAGCTGACAGATCGGAGGACAGGCATTAGAAAAACAACAAACCACAGACATACTGTGCACAGGTGCCAGTTTGCTGCAGCAGTAAAATAATCCTGCAGCAACAGGAAATGTGAATTATGATGTGGATTATAATTAATGGACATTCATTTTCAAATGACAAACATTGTGGGAACATACATTTTAAAACTTAAACACACTACAAGTTTGACATTTTCTGCATTCCCGGAAAGTTCTCCTGCAACAGAGTGATCAAATTAAGATCCTACATCTGTACTCGATGTGCTCCCAAGTGGCGCAGTGGTCTAAGGCACTGCATCTCAGTGTAAGAGGTGTCACGACAGTCTCTGGTTCCTCTCTACTATGTAAAGAGCTTTGAGTACCAGTATCCAGGCTGTATCACATCTGGCCGTGATTGGGAGTCCCATAGGGCGGCGCACAATTGGCTCAGCGTTGTCTGGGTTTGGCCAGGGTATGCCGTCATTGTAGATAAGAATTTGTTCTTAACTAACTTGCTTAGTTAAATAAAGGTTAAATGTAAATTTAATAACACTGATGTAGGGTGTGTTTGTAAATTCACTCTGGAGTATGGAACGCCATTTGGGTCTTTATGTGTCAAAAAATATACATGGTCAAATAAGCTTTTAATTTGACACTTCAAATAACACAATTCCATTATGGAATGTTGTGTGTGCTGAATTTGCACATGCAAGCCAAGCGCCACCATTACGATCACTGTCAAAGCTGTACTATACTGTGTTGGTAATAAGGCATTATTTGTTCGACCGAAAGGGAAAACCTCTGTGTGAGCATTTGAAATTAGATTAGAATCAAAAATGTTTGCAAATATCTTTGATACAGCTGTTATTAGCAACTTCTGGGGTAGCTAGCTAGCTTTAGCTTGGTACCTAGCTAGCACCAATGCAATAGTATTATTTGACACCTTTGACGTGTATCTTTTTTGACATGCAAAGACTCAAACGGAATTCCATCCTGGAGTGCCAGAGAACGCTCAAACCATTAGTATTAGTTATGAAAATCAAATTCAACAATAGCAATACTGTTTTCATTTCGACCTTTGCTTTAAAAAGCAGCTCAAACAAAACATGTAAAATTAAATATAGCCATTGAATTCTACCATGCAAATATACTGTGCATCATAGGGAAATAATGCACACTCTAGAATGCCCTTCAAGCCAATCGGAAAGGAGACTTTTCACCACCATTTTACTGAATCAAATCCCGGGTATATTTAAATGTAGTTGGCGAAAAAAGGTGATTCTGATATTCATGTGTTCAGGAGTGATAAGAGGGGGGATCTCCTTTAGAGCAGTGTCATAGATGACTGTTGTTGTTAAAAGATAGGAGAAAACAATTACATCACATCTGCATGACACAAACACCTACGGTCAGTTAAAGATTTTAGACAGTATTTTTGCATGTTATTTTTTCTTTCACATCTGTCTACTGCGAGCAATGTAAATCTATAGATCTGTGGCCCTATGGGTGAAAACTGCTGTACATTAGTGCTGAGATCAACAGCTTGATAGACAAGCTAAAAACTCAATACTGGTACAGTAGTATAGGTCCATATCATGCTAGAGGGGGCAGAGACTGTGGGAGGAGGTGGTGGATCAAGGATCAATGGGTTTTGTACAGTACATAATGATGGTGAGATCAGAGCCTGCATTTATAGCGATAGTGCTGATCTAGGATCAGATCCCCCTGTATATAATACTATGATACTTTGTGGGCTATACTCTGCCTTGTCTCAGGATGGTGGTTGAAGATATCACTCTAGTGGTGTGGGGGCTGTGCTTTGGCAAAGTGGATGGGGTTATATCCTGCCTGTTTTGCCCTGTCCGGGGGTATCTTCAGGATGGGGCCACAGTGTCTCCTGACCCCTCCTGTCTCAGCCTCCAGTATTTATGCTGCAGTAGTTTATGTGTCGGGGGGCTAGGGTCAGTCTGTTATATCTGGAGTACTTCTCCTGTCTTATCTGGTGTCCTGTGTGAATTTGAGTATGCTCTCTCTAATTCTCTCTTTCTCTCTCTCGGAGGACCTGAGCCCTAGGACCATGCCTCAGGATTACCTGGCATGATGACTCCTTGCTGTCCCCAGTTTACCTGGCCATGCTGCTGCTCCAGTTTCAACTGTTCTGCCTGCGGCTATGGAACACTGACCTGTTCCCCGGACGTGCTACCTGTCCCAGACCTGCTGTTTTCAACTCTCTGGACAGCAGGAGCGGTAGAGATACTCTTAATGATCGGCTATGAAAAGCCAACTGACATTTACTCCTGAGGTGCTGACTTGTTGCACCCTCGACAACTACTGTGATTATTATTATTTGACCATGCTGGTCATTTATGAACAATAGAACATCTTGGCCATGTTCTGTTATCTCCACCCGGCACAGCCAGAAGAGGACTGGCCACCCCTCATAGCCTGGTTCCTTTCTAGGTTTCTTCCTAGGTTTTGGCCTTTCTAGGGAGTTTTTCCTAGCCACCGTGCTTCTACACCTGCATTGCTAGCTGTTTGGGGTTTTAGGCTGTGTTTCTGTACAGCACTTTGAGATATCAGCTGATGTAAGAAGGGCAATATAAATACATTTGATTTGATTTGATGATCTAAATGGCAAATCCTTGATCAACACTACTACTCTGAGGCTGCAGCCCAATTCAGACCTTTCTCCACTAATTGGTATTTTGACCAATCACTTCTGATCTTTTCACATCAGACATTTTTTTGAGCTGATCTGATTGGTCAAAATAGCAATTAGTGAAAAAATGATCTGAATTTGGCTACATGTGTAAATGCAGTTTGAGACTATGAATACAGATCCTGTGTAGATGGTGATCTGCGATGCTGGCCTGGATGTGGATTCAGTTTGTTCTCTCTGTTCCGAACAGGGACAGGAAGAAGGAGAAGATGTAGATAATATCTAGGTAGATGTTGAGAGTGGCAAAGACGTATTCCTCTGGACTTATTGTGTAGCGCTTGTTCCCCATCAGTAGCTGTGTGTCAAACGCCAAAAACTAAACAGAGAAGCAAACAATTGAAGCGTTAGTACAGTCGTGGCCAAATGTTTTGAGAATGAAATAAATATTAATTTCCACAAAGTTTGCTGCTTCAGTGTCTTTAGATATTTTTGTCAGATGTTACTATGGAATACTGAAGTATAATTACAAGCATTTCATAAGTGGCAAAGGCTTTTATTGACAATTACATGAAGTTGATGCAAAGAGTCAATATTTGCAGTGTTGAACCGTCTATTTCAAGACCTCTGCAATCCACCCTGGAATGTTGTCAAATTAACTTCTGGACCACATCCCGACTGATGGCAGCCCATTCTTGCATAATCAATGCTTGGAGTTTGTCAGAATTTGTGGGATTTTGTTTGTCCACCCACCTCTTGAGGACTGACCTCAAGTTCTCAATGGGATTAAGGACTGGGAAGTTTCCTGGCCATGAACCCAAAATATCAATGTTTTGTTCCCCACGCCAATTAGTTATCAATTTTGCCTTATGGCAAGGTGCTCCATCATGCTGGAAAAGGCAGTGTTAGTCACCAAACTGTTCCTGGATGGTTGGGAGAAGTTGCTCTCGGAGGATGTATTGGTACCATCTTTATTCATGGATGTGTTCTTAGGCAAAATTGTGAGTGAGCCCACTCCCTTGGTTGAGAAGCAACCCCACACATGAATGGTCTCAGGATGCTTTACTGTTGGCATGACACAGGACTGATGGTAGCGCCCACCTTGTCTTCTCCGGACAAGCTTTTTTCCGGATGCCCCAAACAATCGGAAAGGGGATTCATCAGAGAAAATGACTTTACCCCAGTCCTCAGCAGTCCAATCCCTGTACCTTTTTGCAGAATATCAGTCTGTCCCGGATGTTTTTTCTGGAGAAAAGTGGCTTCTTTGCTGCCCTTCTTGACACCAGGCCATCCTCCAAAAGTCTTCGCCTCAGTGTGCGTGCAGATGCACTCACACCTGCCTGCTGCCATTCCTGAGCAAGCTCTGTACTGGTGGTGCCCCGATCCCGCAGCTGAATCAACTTTAGGAGACGGTCCTGGCGCTTGCTGGACTTTCTTGGGCGCCCTGAATCCTTCTTCACAACAATTGAACCGCTCTCCTTGAAGTTCTTGATGATCCGATAAATGGTTGATTTAGATGCAATCTTACTGGCAGCAATATCCTTGCCTGTGAAGCCCTTTTTGTACAAAGCAATGATGACGGCTCACAGGTAACCATGGTTGACAGAGGAAGAACAATGATTCCAAGCACCACCCTCCTTTTGAAGCTTCCAGTCTGTTATTCAAACTCAATCAGCATGACAGAGTGATCTCCAGCCTTGTCCTCGTCAACACTCACACCTGTGTTAACTAGAAAATCACTGACATGATGTCAGCTGATCCTTTTGTGGCAGGGCTGAAATACAGTGGAAATGTTTTTGGGTGATTCAGTTCATTTGCATGGCAAAGAGGGACTTTGCAATTAATTGCAATTCAGCTGATCACTCTTCATAACATTCTGGAGTATATGCAAATTGCCATCATACAAACTGAGGCAGCAGACTTTGCGAAAATTTATATTTGTGTCATTCTCAAAACGTTTGGCCACGACTGTACATCTCTCTTTGATAGTTGTCATTGATAGACTGTGTAGTAAATCAGACTATATCGGTTTTACACTTACCATGGTAAACAGTAACGCTCCCAAGACACCATAGACACCATGCACCCAGGGCACCTGCAGCACATGATGTGATATTATATCTATGAAATATCATATCCAACACATTCAATTAGATCTGACCCAGCTTTAGGCTTGGTAGAGACCTCTGTCTAGTTCCTCATGTTAGTCTCCATCTGCATTCATTTATTCATCTAATTCATTATATAGGTTCTGATTCGGGTAGTTTAACTTCTTACTATGTATAGCACTTTGATTAGCAGTCTTCCTGTATGACAATGTGCTCTACAAAGAAAGTGTATTATTATCTTACATATCCGTAGGGCAGGGCGATGGCCAAGACCAGTCCAGACACCATCATGACCATGCAGAAGGTAAACAATACGCCTTGGCATGAGGTCACGTCAAACTGAATAGGACAGAAGAGAAGATAGGAGAGAAAAGAGAAGGTAACTTGATCACAAGTTAAAAATAACAACTTAGAACAATTTGTCATTCATAGTATCTTTCTTTTAAATTGTAGAAGTTCCTTTTTCGCTGGAGGAACGTTCAGGCAGACTGACCTTAGTTTGGAAGCTGACGAGAGTGACCGTAAGACAGACCATAGCAGTAATACCCAGACACATCACCACTGACTTGGTGTTATAGTAACTATTAAAGGGGAAATATATGTTAGAGAAATGAGTAGACAAGTATTTAGTTACTAAGAAATGACATACTAAAATGGTTATCATACAGTAATAACATTTGAATGACTTATTTTGGTAAATACACAGTAACAAAGCAAAGCTCAAATCTACAACAGTGCCACAGTGATATGTTGACGTATGGTAAGTCCCTGTTAGTAAGACCATGTATACCTTTGGCATAACTGATTGACACTGACACAGTTTCATGCATGGCTGCCTAACCCTCTTCCTGGAGATCTACATTCCTTTCAGTACAACCCTAATTTAGCATACCTGATTAGCTCACCAAGACCTTGACTACCTGGATTTAATATTACATGAGCAGTTTACCTGGCTGCAAAAAACATCATTCTAGCCATATCAGTCTGAAGAATGCAGACATTCAAAGCATAGTGGACGAGACAGACACAGTGAGAAGTAAGACAGCAGAGGCAAACCAACTGTAGACACAGCTATGAAAGACTGTACCTGGATAGCATCCCTGTCATATAGGAGAGAGAGAGGGTCTGCAACAGGAGAGATTACAAAGTAAAGAGACATTACTGAGAAAACCTATTGTAGGTTACACTCAAAGGAAAAGCACGTGAGTCTGAATTATGTGAGGTATTGTCTTTAGACAATGTGTATAAATGTGTATAAATGTTATTGTTTCAAACACTACATGATACTTACAAAGACGGCGAGCAGGATCAGATTCCATGGAAACTGTCTCCTATCGGAAATCAAAATAAAACATACTAAGTACTGTCGTTACATTCTGCTAAAATGATACATTCTCTATTATGGTAATAACTGAAGTTGCGTTAACCACACACATTAAAGTGTTAAACCCACCTTGGTCCAGGACAGCAGACGAGTGTAATGTATGTGACAAAGAATACAGCACTGTGTAAAGAAATAAAACATATATTTTAGTACTTTCAGAATGAAGTCAACATAGTAATGATGTACGCAAGGTCAAAGCTGTGACTTACTAAGAAGCCCAGTACCATCCAGGGTTGGACTGAATGTAGATCTTCACTGGTTCACTGATGAAGGAAGCACAAAGAATTGTAAATATGGGATGTTTGTCCATTTCCCTCAAAGTGTTTGGAATATGTGTTTTCTTCCTTTTATATTAAACGTTCCATATGAGTCATCTCAAAACTTGCAACTTCCTATCTAGTTCCTGTGAATGGTTCATGTCTGGTTCACAGAGTGATGGAGTGTTCTGAATGGTTCATGTCTGGTTCACAGAGTGATGGAGTGTTCTGAATGGTTCATGTCTGGTTCACAGAGTGATGGAGTGTTCTGAATGGTTCATGTCTGGTTCACAGAGTGATGAAGTGTTCTAAATGGTTCATGTCTGGTTCACAGAGTGATGGAGTGTTCTGAATGGTTCATGTCTGGTTCACAGAGTGATGGAGTGTTCTGAATGGTTCATGTCTGGTTCACAGAGAGATGGAGTGTTCTGAATGGTTCATGTCTGGTTCACAGAGAGATGGAGTGTTCTGAATGGTTCATGTCTGGTTCACAGAGTGATGGAGTGTTCTAAATGGTTCATGTCTGGTTCACAGAGAGATGGAGTGTTCTGAATGGTTCATGTCTGGTTCACAGAGTGATGGAGTGTTCTGAATGGTTAATGTCTGGTTCACAGAGTGATGGAGTGTTCTGAATGGTTCATGTCTGGTTCACAGAGTGATGGAGTGTTCTGAATGGTTCATGTCTGGTTCACAGAGTGATGGAGTGTTCTGAATGGTTCATGTCTGGTTCACAGAGTGATGGAGTGTTCTGAATGGTTCATGTCTGGTTCACAGAGTAATGGAGTGTTCTGAATGGTTCATTTCTGGTTCACAGAGTGATGGAGTGTTCTGAATGGTTCATGTCTGGTTCACAGAGTAATGGAGTGTTCTGAATGGTTCATTTCTGGTTCACAGAGTGATGGAGTATTACTGAATGGTTCATGTCTGGTTCACAGAGTAATGGAGTGTTCTGAATGGTTAATTTCTGGTTCACAGAGTGATGGAGTATTACTGAATGGTTCATGTCTGGTTCACAGAGTGATGGAGCATTACTGTATCAAAGTATAGGACTTCTGACCAGATAGAACTATTGAAGGGTGAAAAGTATCATCCATATTCAGAGGTATTAGAAGACTTACCAGAATGTGAAGAGAGCCACTATGGAAAGAGTGACTAGAAGTTGGATCATCAAGATGGAGTAAACCTAAAAGGAGGCCCCAAAAAAACACAACTGTGGTAAAAGCTGAAGGATGGGTCTGGAGAAATGTAACCACTATGACAGTCATAGACAGAGCTATGGATGCAAGAACTGACCATGCAAGAATTAAAAATGATAGTTTTAAGCATCTTTTGAGGTTTTATAGTAGTTGTTCACATTTACAATGCTTACAAATGTTGGAGTAAAACAAGCTTATATTTTGGGCTCTGATGGGGTGTTAAACAGTTAAAATAAGCTCATGAGGCATTGATAAGTTATATTCTTGAAGCGTCAATAGGTAGACAGTACCAGTCAAAAGTTTAGATACACCTACTCATTCAAGGGTTTTCTTTATGTTTACTATTTTCTACATTGTAGAATAATAGTGAAGACATCAAAACCATTAAATAACACATATGGAATCATGTAGTAACCAAAAAAGTGTTAAACAAATCAAAAGATATTTCATATTTTAGATTCTTCAAAGTAACCACCCTTAGCCTTAATGACAGCTTTGCACAATCTTGGCATTCTCTCAACCAGATTCACATGGAATGCTTTTTCAACAGTCTAGAAGGAGTTCCCACATATGCTGAGCACTTGTTGGCTGCTTTTCCTTCACGCTGGGGTCCAACTCATCCCAAACCATCTCAATTGGGTTGAGGTCAGGTGATTGTGGAGGCCAGGTCATCTGATGCAGCACTCCATTACTCTCCTTCTTGTTAAAATAGCCCTTACACAGCCTTGAGGTGTGTTGGGTCATTGTGCAGTTGAAAAACAAATGATTGTCCCACTAAGCGCAAACCAGATGGGATGGCGTATCGCTGCAGAATGGTGTGGATGCCATGCTGATTAAGTGTAAGTTGAATCCTAAATAAATCACTGACACTGTCATCAGTAAAGCACCCCCAGACCATCACACCTCCTCTTCCATGCTTCATGGTGGGATCCACACATGCGGAGATCATCCGTTCACCTACTCTGCGTCTCACAAAGACACAGCGGTTGGAACCAAAAATCTCAAATTTGGACTCATCAAACCAAAGGACCGATTTTTACCGGTCTAATGTCCATTGCTCGTGTTTCTTGGCCCAAGCAAGTCACCTCTTCTTATTGGTGTCCTTTAGTAGTGGTTTCTTTCTGCAGCATTTCGACCATGAAGGCCTGATTCACACAGTCTCCTCTGAACAGTTGATGTTGAGATGTTTCTGTTACTTGAACTCTGTGAAACATTTATTTGGGCTGCAATCTGAGGGGCAGTTAACTCTAATGAATTTATCGTCTAAAGCAGAGGTACTTCTGGGTCTTCCTTTCCTGTGGCGGTCCTCATGAGAGCTAGTTTCATCATAGCGCTTGATGGTTTTTGAGACTGCACATGATGGAACTTTCAAAGTTCTTGATATTTTCCGGATTGACTGACCTTCATGTCTTAAAGTAATGATGGACTGTCTTTTCTCTGCATATTTGAGCTGTTATTTTCCTTAATAGGTGCTGGGTATTTTACCAAACAGGGCTATCTTCTGTATATTGGTAGCAATGTGGTAGTAATATTGGTAGTAATGTGGTGGGAATAGCTTTAATTATCGCCTACCTTGCGGATAAAGATCCGCCGGATGTTTTTATCACTCCAGCTGAATTCTGTTAGCATCTCCTCATCACTAGGACAAGCCCTACCGTAACAGGGGCTGCCGCTGAGGCCTGCTGACAAGAACAACACACACACACACACACACACACACAGTAAATGGGCAGTTATTTTTCTCGCTTTCATTGATAGAGGGGTGGAGATTCTGCGGTTGTTTTTGCGACACAAACATACCTTTCTCACTTGTGCCAGTGGCCTCCTCATAGGTGGGAGGGGCAGGTAGCCCTTCTGCTTCTCCACTTGAAGTGCCATACTGCTTCTCTCCTGCTTCAGCAGCTTTGTTTGCGACTGAAAGCTGGGGGTAAATAACATAAGATCCCCAATCAGAACTTAATAGCTGTCTGTAAATACTTTTAAAAAATTTACAGAGAATTCTTATGAGCCAATCTAACCAACTAAAAAGTGATACTTGATCTGAAATTAGCCCCAACTTGTGAATCCAAGTTCATTGAATTTGCTTTGAAAATGTACATTTTTTAACAACAAAAATAATCCACATTTTAAGCAGAAAACACAAATAATTTGCATTCACAATTTGAGGTGAATTTGACATTTTATCTGATTCTCTGATTGCTGACTGTAAGATGTGGACTGTGATCAGTTCTTAGATGAGCCCTCTGCTGTAGCATAGCTCCAGAACCCCAGACTGTTCCAGAATCAGCGAATTAGACATTACACAACTGTCCAGATGGCTTATCTGGCCCTGAGCTAATGTACCAAAGAATATGAATATCCATCTTCTGTCTCTCTGTACCTCCATATTTCCTGCATAGAAATACAATTAGCAGTCTTATGAGCTAATTTACAGTAATTGGTTTAAGTAGGCTAAATATATTTCTAAAATTTAATCAGCCTCCAGTCAATGCATAACAGGAACATTTCAGATTTGACATTTAGCACTTGGCTGTGAGAGAAATAGCAACGTGAGAAAGAGGAGTAGTACGTCTCTGGAGTGAAGGCAGTGACGCAGGCTAAAGACTCCCTTTGTCTCTATCGCCATACAATCAAAGTTAATAGCTCTTATTTTATTTTCCTCTATTCATTCTCTGATGACAATACTATTATCTGCTGAGGAACAGACTTTGCACCATTACTGAGCAACACAATGAGATGAGCTCCTGAATAGAGGCACATGCGAGGATGGCAGAGACACAGCCTGTGTACATGCTGCCACAATGACAACGGAAGACTCTGGACCAAACGCATTAAAAAGGAAAGAACCAAGAAACGTATTTTACTATATTTTTGCAGCAGAATGAGCATGTAATGAATAGAGCATAGAATGAGATATGTAGGATGTGTCTGTAAGGCCCTTACCTTGCCCTGGGTCATAATGGCTGTGTTTGGTGTCTGCAGCAGATACTACAATGGATTATTTATCTCTCTGCTCCAGTCAAAGAAGCTCTGCTTTCCTTTTGTTATTGTATCCTCTTATATGTATCCTTGTTGCCCAGTCGTACTTGCAGTCGAAATAAAAGGACTGACACTTGGTCGCTCTCTGCTGTGGCTTCTCTTAGATTAATCACTTTCTGATGCTGCAGCTTCTTAATCCAACAGCCACGCAGTCAGGATTCTCACAGACCCCCCCCCCCCCCCTTACCCAAAAAGGAACATTCTAGCAACATCCAGGTGAAGCAGCAGTGCTGTGGGAATATTGGACTGTACCAATACGCTTGGCAAAAAGGGGGGGGGGGGGGGGGGATACAGATGTATCATTGTGGGAGTCAAGTGAGGAAAGGGCCAGAGAGAACTGGAATATTTGGTCTGCAGTAAAAAATATATATATATAGGATGACGTAGATGGTATTACATGTTCTGAAAGTTGTGTTTACCCTCTACACCCCTGTCAGAACCAGTTAGGCTATAAATAAAAACAGCATTCATATTTTTCTGCAGTAAATTAAGAGCAAGAAAAAACTAAGTTTAAAATTGTATCTTTTTAGGTAATGCAATGATTCAGCACTCTACATTTCATTCCTGAATGACTACTACATTCATGAAAATACTAGAATCTCCTACTTGTAAAACATTCATGTAAGACTGTAGAATATGTATTGATGTTATCTATGTGGAGTATGACAAATCAGTCTAACAACACCATCACTGCAATTCAAAGGATCACAAAATGTCAGAGGGTATTAAAATCTTATTTATTAGATATTTACAACATGTCCTGTTTTACTGAAGGTCCTGGAGGACAAGGATTTAAGAATAAGGCAAGTACCAATGCCTCTCCAAGATGTATTCAGGTCTGACAAGCCCCATACAAGTTCTGTTTCTATAACAGCTATTGAAAAAAAAAAAGAAGGAAATTATGATGAAATGATCTGATATTGCTCCACAACAAACCATTCATAATATACACTGCTCAAAAAAATAAAGGGAACACTTAAACAACACAATGTAACTCCAAGTCAATCACACTTCTGTGAAATCAAACTGTCCACTTAGGAAGCAACACTGATTGACAATACATTTCACATGCTGTTGTGCAAATGGAATAGACAACAGGTGGAAATTATAGGCAATTAGCAAGACACCCCCCAATAAAGGAGTGGTTCTGCAGGTGGTGACCAGACCACTTCTCAGTTCCTATGCTTCCTGGCTGATGTTTTGGTCACTTTTGAATGCTGGCGGTGCTTTCACTCTAGTGGTAGCATGAGACAGAGTCTACAACCCACACAAGTGGCTCAGGTAGTGCAGCTCATCCAGGATGGCACATCAATACGAGCTGTGGCAAGAAGGTTTGCTGTGTCTGTCAGCGTAGTGTCCAGAGCATGGAGGCGCTACCAGGAGACAGGCCAGTACATCAGGAGACGTGGAGGAGGCCGTAGGAGGGCAACAACGCAGCAGCAGGACCGCTACCTCCGCCTTTGTGTAAGGAGGAGCAGGAGGAGCACTGCCAGAGCCCTGCAAAATGACCTCCAGCAGGCCACAAATGTGCATGTGTCTGCTCAAACGGTCAGAAACAGACTCCATGAAGGTGGTATGAGGGCCCGACGTCCACAGGTATGAGGGCCCGACGCTTACAGCCCAACACCGTGCAGGACGTTTGGCATTTGCCAGAGAACACCAAGATTTGCAAATTCGCCACGCTCTTCACAGATGAAAGCAGGTTCACACTGAGCACGTGACAGACGTGACAGTCTGGAGACGCCGTGGAGAACGTTCTGCTGCCTGCAACATCCTCCAGCATGACCGGTTTGGCGGTGTGTCAGTCATGGTGTGGGGTGGCATTTCTTTGGGGGGCCGCACAGCCTTCCATGTGCTCGCCAGAGATATCCTGACTGCCATTAGGTACCGAGATGAGATCCTCAGACCCCTTGTGAGACCATATGCTGGTGCGGTTGGCCCTGGGTTCCTCCTAATGCAAGACAATGCTAGACCTCATGTGGCTGGAGTGTGTCAGCAGTTCCTGCAAGAGAAAGGCATTGATGCTATGGACTGGCCCGCCCGTTCTCCAGACCTGAATCCAATTGAGCACATCTGGGACATCATGTCTCGCTCCATCCACCAACGCCACGTTGCACCACAGACTGTCCAGGAGTTGGCGGATGCTTTAGTCCAGGTCTGGGAGGAGATCCCTCAGGAGACCATCCGCCACCTCCTCAGGAGCATGCCCAGGCGTTGTAGGGAGGTCATACAGGCACGTGAAGACCACACACACTACTGAGCCTCATTTTGACTTGTTTTAAGGGCATTACATCAAAGTTGGATCAGCCTGTAGTGTGGTTTTCCACTTTAATTTTGAGTGCGACTCCAAATCCAGACCTCCATGGGTTGATAAATTTGATTTCCATTGATCCTTTTTGTGTGATTTTGTTGTCAGCACATTCAACTATGTAAAGAAAAAAGTATTTAATAAGAATATTTCATTCATTCAGATCGAGGATGTGTTATTTTAGTGTTCCCTTTATTTTTTTGAGCAGTGTATTTTCCTTACACTGACATGTGTAATGTCAATTGATTGCAAAGTTACAGCTGAAACTGAATTGATACACTGAAGTACTTGTTATGTGATATTAGAGTGGGTGATATTTCTGCTGGAGCAAGCAGCTGTACTAGTGATGGAAGCCTTGTTTTGCCCTGGCTGAGAGGTACACCCTGAACAACGCTAGTGATGGAAGCCTTGTTCTGCCCTGGCTGAGAGGTACACCCTGAACAACGCTAGTGATGGAAGCCTTGTTCTGCCCTGGCTGAGAGGTACACCCTGAACAACGCTAGTGATGGAAGCCTTGTTCTGCCCTGGCTGAGAGGTACACCCTGAACAACGCTAGTGATGGAAGCCTTGTTCTGCCCTGGCTGAGAGGTACACCCTGAACAACGCTAGTGATGGAAGCCTTGTTCTGCCCTGGCTGAGAGGTACACCCTGAACAACGCTAGTGATGGAAGCCTTGTTCTGCCCTGGCTGAGAGGTACACCCTGAACAACGCTAGTGATGGAAGCCTTGTTCTGCCCTGGCTGAGAGGTACACCCTGAACAACGCTAGTGATGGAAGCCTTGTTTTGCCCTGGCTGAGAGGTACACCCTGAACAACGCTAGTGATGGAAGCCTTGTTCTGCCCTGGCTGAGAGGTACACCCTGAACAACGCTAGTGATGGAAGCCTTGTTCTGCCCTGGCTGAAAGGTACACCCTGAACAATGCTAGTGATGGAAGCCTTGTTCTGCCCTGGCTGAGAGGTACACCCTGAACAACGCTAGTGATGGAAGCCTTGTTCTGCCCTGGCTGAGAGGTACACCCTGAACAACGCTAGTGATGGAAGCCTTGTTCTGCCCTGGCTGAGAGGTACACCCTGAACAACGCTAGTGATGGAAGCCTTGTTCTGCCCTGGCTGAGAGGTACACCCTGAACAACGCTAGTGATGGAAGCCTTGTTCTGCCCTGGCTGAGAGGTACACCCTGAACAACGCTAGTGATGGAAGCCTTGCTCTGCCCTGGCTGAGAGGTACACCCTGAACAACGCTAGTGATGGAAGCCTTGTTCTGCCCTGGCTGAGAGGTACACCCTGAACAACGCTAGTGATGGAAGCCTTGTTCTGCCCTGGCTGAGAGGTACACCCTGAACAACGCTAGTGATGGAAGCCTTGTTCTGCCCTGGCTGAGAGGTACACCCTGAACAACGCTAGTGATGGAAGCCTTGTTCTGCCCTGGCTGAGAGGTACACCCTGAACAACGCTAGTGATGGAAGCCTTGTTCTGCCCTGGCTGAGAGGTACACCCTGAACAACGCTAGTGATGGAAGCCTTGTTCTGCCCTGGCTGAGAGGTACACCCTGAACAATGCAGTTGATAAACCCTATAACGTGGTCAGGCTGAGATATAAATAACATCCTGGAGCTACCAACTGGTGCAACATTAATACACAAGCAAGTGCGTCAGAGTGTGTGTATGTGTGTGTTTAAAGAAATAAGTCAGTTGCACAACTGAATGCATTCAACCAAAGTGTATCTTCTGCATTTAACCCAACCCCTTGAGAAGATGCAGACCGCCACATAGTAAATCCATATAAAAACACATTTTCTTCATATACTCAACAATCTAACAAGATATTTGCTAGTCTTAACAAAATTAAAACAAATAAATATCAGGAAATCTTGCAACAAAATATACCTTACCAACACCAGATTATTTTAAATCATTGTCTTATATTAGCAACTCCTATGTTGATTAAAGCTTCAGTTTTCAGTCGCACAAAAGTTGTTCAGTTCCCAAACAAGTCTTCATCGCTGTAAACAAAGCAGTAAGTGTATTCATAGTCCTCCTCCTCCATGGCATTGCCCAATGTTGGGACAGTTCAGTTTTCTGAATCTAAATGTCAATTATCTCCCTCTCCTTTGGGCCCATCCAGTCTGAGATCCACATCGTTCCTTCCCAGTGTAAAGAGACTGACCACAGCCAAGAGTGCAGCTAGCATCAAAACAGCACAACCACCAAACATATGCCTGGTTCCACTTCCTCCCTCGCCCCCTCCGGTCCCCGACACCTCCCTGTGGAGCGCCAGCAGCCCCAGGCAGGCCAGAAGGTGCAGAGGCAGCCTGAACCAGGCCAGCACCCCGGCCCTCTTCTCCTCCGGGATCACCCTCCCCTGGAGGAAGCTGACAGCAGGGAAGTAGAGACCACTGGCCAGCTCCAGCAGCAGGAAGGCCAGCAGGGACTCGCGGGGTCTGGGCTGGCCCGGTGCAGTGGAGAAGATGAGCATGAAGAAGGAGAAAAAGGCGAGCAGCATGGAGAAGCAGAGGAGGTGCCCAGGCTGAAGGCGGTAGCGGGTGGAGGTGGCCAGGCGGTAGAGCAGGGACCCCGCCATACTGGCTGCCATCAGACAGGAGAAGACCATGCCCAGCGGAGGGCCATAGGGGTCCAGGACGGGGGTCCACAGGAAGATGAATATATAGAGGACACACTCAAATAGAGCCTGGACTCCTCCTAGAAGCATCACCCGTCTGTCTGATAAGAGACAGCGGAGGCTTTCCTGACAGCTGCGCCAGAACCGGGCCCGTGCAGAAGCCCGGGCCAGAGGTGCTGAACTAGAAGGACCGAGCAAGGGCTTCTTGTTGTCCCCTTCCAGGCTTCCATCCTTCTCCTCCAGGCCCCAATCAGTCAGCACCACCCAGCCACAGGCCCCAAGGCAGGGCACGGCCAGGAGGAAGGGCGCCACAGGCCCCAGGTGGAGCCACTCAGCCAACATGTTAGCCACCAGCCCAGCCCCCATCGCTAGCCCGTGGTTCCAGCTAGCAGCCTTGGTGAAGGTACTGGGGATCCATTCTTTAGGGAAGTCGTGGACGTCAACATGTCGGTGCACGTACCAGGCCTGGAAGGCTGTGGAGAGCAAAGAGGTGGACAGGCCTCCTAGCACGCGACCCAGGATCAGGATAAAGTAGTCACGGGACAGCTTGGTGAGGCAACAGGCTGAGTAGGCCACGCAGAACAGCAGGCAGGTCCGTCTCCGCCCCAGGACCTGAATTAATTAATACACATTTTAAATACATAGAGTTACCTCAGTCGTAGCAGTTCAACAACATATACATTGTAAAAAATCTAACGCAGTGTTTCCCAATCCTGGTCCTGGGGACCCAAAGGGGTTCACATTGTGGTTTTTGCCCTAGCACTTACAAACTTGATTAAACTAATCATCAAGTCTTTGATTATTTGAATCAGGTGTGTTAGTGCTAGGGCAAAAACAATACTGCGTACTCCTTTGGGTCCCCAGGACCAGGATTGGGAAACAATGGTTTAAGGACTTATTTTTATTGGCTCTCGGATCATCGGTTCTCGGACTAACAGGCTCTGAGACAGCTTCTACCACCAGGCCATCAAACTGCTGAACGGCTAACGCTAGCTGTCTACCTGCTCAGACCTGCACCTTAAAGACTATTTACATGGACTCTCCACACAGTCAACCCTGACACACATGCGCACACACAATCAACCCTGACACACAAGCGCACACACAGTCAACCCTGACACACAAGGGCACACACAGTCAACCCTGACACACAAGCGCACACAGTCAACCCTGACACACAAGGGCACACACAGTCAACCCTGACACACATGCGCACACACAGTCAACCCTGACACACAAGCACACACACAGTCAACCCTGACACACAAGCACACACAGTCAACCCTGACACACAAGCACACACAGTCAACCCTGACACACAAGCGCACACAGTCAACCCTGACGCACAAGCGCACACACAGTCAACCCTGACGCACAAGCGCATACACAGTCAACCCTGACGCACAAGCGCACACAGTCAACCCTGACGCACAAGCGCACACAGTCAACCCTGACGCACAAGCGCACACACAGTCAACCCTGACGCACAAGCGCACACACAGTCAACCCTGACGCACAAGCGCACACACAGTCAACCCTGACGCACAAGCGCACACACAGTCAACCCTGACACACAAGCGCACACACAGTCAACCCTGACACACAAGCGCACACAGTCAACCCTGACACACAAGCGCACACAGTCAACCCTGACACACAAGCGCACACAGTCAACCCTGACACACAAGCGCACAGTCAACTCTGACCCACAAGCACGCACAGTCAACCCTGACACACAAGCACACACACAGTCAACCCTGACGCACAAGCGCACACACAGTCAACCCTGACACACAAGCGCACACAGTCAAACCTGACACACAAGCGCACACAGTCAACCCTGACGCACACACACAGTCAACCCTGACACACAAAGTCAACCCTGACACACAAGCACACACACAGTCAACCCTGACACACAAGCACACACACAGTCAACCCTGACACACAAGCGCACACACAGTCAACCCTGACACACAAGCACACACACAGTCAACCCTGACACACAAGCGCACACACAGTCAACCCTGACGCACAAGCACACACACAGTCAACCCTGACACACAAGCACACACACAGTCAACCCTGACACACAAGCGCACACACAGTCAACCCTGACACACAAGCGCACACACAGTCAACCCTGACACACAAGCGCACACACAGTCAACCCTGACACACAAGCGCACACAGTCAACCCTGACACACAAGCGCACACACAGTCAACCCTGACACACAAGCGCACACACAGTCAACCCTGACACACAAGCGCACACACAGTCAACCCTGACACACAAGCGCACACAGTCAACCCTGACACACAAGCACACACACAGTCAACCCTGACACACAAGCGCACAGTCAACCCTGACACACAAGCGCACACACAGTCAACCCTGACACACAAGCGCACACACAGTCAACCCTGACACACAAGCGCACACACAGTCAACCCTGACACACCAAGTCAACCCTGACACACAAGCACACACACAGTCAACCCTGACACACAAGCACACACACAGTCAACCCTGACACACAAGCGCACACAGTCAACCCTGACACACAAGCGCACACACAGTCAACCCTGACACACAAGCGCACACACAGTCAACCCTGACACACAAGCGCACACACAGTCAACCCTGACACACCAAGTCAACCCTGACACACAAGCACACACACAGTCAACCCTGACACACAAAGTCAACCCTGACACACAAAGTCAACCCTGACACACAAGCACACACAAAGTCAACCCTGACACACAAGCACACACACAGTCAACCCTGACACACAAGCACACACACAGTCAACCCTGACACACAAGCACACACACAGTCAACCCTGACACACAAGCGCACACAGTCAACCCTGACACACAAGCACACACAGTCAACCCTGACACACAAGCACACACACAGTCAACCCTGACACACAAGCACACACAGTCAACCCTGACACACAAAGTCAACCCTGACACACAAGCACACACACAGTCAACCCTGACACACAAGCGCACACAGTCAACCCTGACACACAAGCACACACACAGTCAACCCTGACACACAAGCACACACACAGTCAACCCTGACACACAAGCACACACACAGTCAACCCTGACACACAAGCGCACACAGTCAACCCTGACACAAGCACACACACAGTCAACCCTGACACACAAGCACACACACAGTCAACCCTGACACACAAGCACACACAGTCAACCCTGACACACAAAGTCAACCCTGACACACAAGCACACACACAGTCAACCCTGACACACAAGCGCACACAGTCAACCCTGACACACAAGCACACACACAGTCAACCCTGACACACAAGCACACACAGTCAACCCTGACACACAAGCACACACACAGTCAACCCTGACACACAAGCACACACACAGTCAACCCTGACACACAAGCACACACAGTCAACCCTGACACACAAGCACACACACAGTCAACCCTGACACACAAGCACACACACAGTCAACCCTGACACACAAGCACACACACAGTCAACCCTGACACACAAGCACACACACAGTCAACCCTGACACACAAGCACACACCAAGTCAACCCTGACACACAAGCGCACACACAGTCAACCCTGACACACAAGCACACACACAGTCAACCCTGACACACAAGCACACACACAGTCAACCCTGACACACAAGCACACACAGTCAACCCTGACACACAAAGTCAACCCTGACACACAAGCACACACACAGTCAACCCTGACACACAAGCGCACACAGTCAACCCTGACACACAAGCACACACACAGTCAACCCTGACACACAAGCACACACACAGTCAACCCTGACACACAAGCACACACACAGTCAACCCTGACACACAAGCACACACACAGTCAACCCTGACACACAAGCACACACAGTCAACCCTGACACACAAGCACACACACAGTCAACCCTGACACACAAGCACACACACAGTCAACCCTGACACACAAGCACACACACAGTCAACCCTGACACACAAGCACACACACAGTCAACCCTGACACACAAGCACACACCAAGTCAACCCTGACACACAAGCGCACACACAGTCAACCCTGACACACAAGCACACACACAGTCAACCCTGACACACAAGCGCACACAGTCAACCCTGACACACAAGCACACACACAGTCAACCCTGACGCACAAGCGCACACACAGTCAACCCTGACACACAAGCACACACACAGTCAACCCTGACACACAAGCACACACACAGTCAACCCTGACGCACAAGCGCACACACAGTCAACCCTGACACACAAGCACACACACAGTCAACCCTGACACACAAGCACACACACAGTCAACCCTGACACACAAGCACACACACAGTCAACCCTGACACACAAGCACACACACAGTCAACCCTGACACACAAGCACACACACAGTCAACCCTGACACACAAGCACACACACAGTCAACTCTGCTGTCTTATTTATATACTGTTTTACTCAATTGCCCACCCAAGACACCATTGACTTCATATTTCTAAATAGTCACACTTGACATAGCACATTCATAATTTATACTGTATCAGTTTTATTACTAAAATGCATACCACTTTCTTTTACTACTTGTTATTTTTTTTAAATTTTAATTTGGATTATATTGATACTGCACTGTTGAGGGAGCTTGCAAGTAGGCATTACCATGCATCATTTATACCTGCAGTAAACGGTGTACTTGATGAATAAACTTAGATCATTTTAATTTGATTTATTTACATTGTGGTCCTGGTTATTGTTACCTGAGGAAGCCAGCTAGCCACGGGGGCAAACAGCACACAGGAGGCCAGGCCAACGACATATAGGATGGCTATCTGGGACTCCAGGAAGCTGTAATGGCGGTAGAGCTTGTAGAGGTATGGCCCCTGCAGCCAGTCAGCCGACAAGGCTAAGAGGTAGCCTCGGAGGAACACGGTCTGGAACCTACGGAAGGCAGGGTTGGTGCCCATGGCAGAGGGGGTGGGTTGAGGTGGGGTGAGGCGACGTGCCGTTAGCTCCAGACCAACACATAGCACCAGTAGGACCACCATGGCCAGGTAGGCTGTCACCAACATAATGGGTTTGTCCAAGTGTGACTGTTAGGGGCGCGTAGGTCTCTTCACTCCTGTCTTATCCGTTGTGGCTCAGTCAAAGGCTGTGGAGACAGAGACTCTATTACTAACGGCACCATAACAACAGTTATTGTGAATATCTACCAACAAAAATAACTTAAAGCCAAGTTATGTAAACGTGGCGTCCATACTAGCTATCTAAAGAAGATGTTTGCTTAGGGTTGTCATCTCATCTGGATACTGCTGCATGAGAGGACTACAAATCAAATCAGTTTATTGGTTGTGTACACAGGTGTTATGCCACCATTAAGTAATGTCGGAAACTCGGGACCTCTGAGTTCAAATTACTGTAAGTTATTTGCGTAGAGCTTCCCATTGGTTGATTCTGATACCACTCTCCCACCAAGCTTAGCAAGTCAGAGATGTCAGAGTTTCCGACATGACGTGAACGAGGCAGCAAAATACTTCCCTTGTTTGATAGTTTCAAAAGCTTCAAATTAAACTAAATATCTGCCAGGTAGCAACCTTCTTGGACACCAATGTACATTTTGTAAGTTTGCTTCCAAAAGATAGCTAAACAGCTAGCATAAGCTTGGCAGATAACATTAGAAGCTCTGATCCAGGCCAATATGTCCGGATGATTTTCTTCAACAGCCTGCATCTTTCCATTCATCCCACGGAGGAATTTGTTACTAGAGTGCTGACTAAAAGCCGATTTATGCTTGTTCCGCGAAATGTGGTCCAGAGGCTCCTAGGGTGTGACACAATTGCGGAGCTAGGGGCGTACTCGGATAGCCAGGGGCACACCACAACATCATTTACAAATGAAGCATGCGTGTTTAGTGAGTCCACCAAATCAGAGGCAGTAGGGGTGACCAGGGATGTTCTCTTGAGAAGTGTGTGAATTGGACACTTTTCCTGTCTTGCTAAGAATTCACAATGTAACGAGTACTTTTGGGTGTCACGGAAAATGTTGAGTAAAAAGTACATTATTTTCTTTAGGAATGTAAAAGTAAAAGTTCTGAAAAATAGAAATAATAAAGTACAGATACCCATAAATACTACTTAAGTAGTACGTTAAAGTATTTTTTACTGAAGTACTTGACACCACTGGCCCTGAATCACTATGACAGCGCCCTGAAGTGCAAGAAGTTTGAACGCTCTCACATCTGCGGCGACCGCGTCGCTGTAAATGCTAGATGTTGGATTGACCATGAAATCGGCTAGAACATTTCTCTGTCTGCGCAAACTGTTGTTTCTCCAAAAGAAAAAAGAATAGAGTTGAGCGTTGGATCTGCACCACGAGATGCCGCAATGAATGTCTATTCCATTCTGGATGCATCCACGTGCATTTAGCATCTGACGCATGTGTGAACTACAGCTATTCTAGCGACATACAGAGAAAAGTTAGTCAGCACTCCAGCAACATCTTTACTTTGGCGAGTAACAAAAGTATATTGAAGCCTGTTAACTAAACAAAATGGTGGAGAAAAAAAGTCCTATATGGAGGGTGAATAGAGCTCGCCAGCTTGTAGTCTTAAAACCCCCAAATGAGTTACCTCTGGTTCGTTCAGACATCAGTATGAAGTGCTGAGTGATTAACCAACATTTAGTTGTTGTTTTTTGTTATTAAACAACTAATTGACCGACATCAGTTCAAGTACTTCATTTAGTTTGGTTTTTTTTTTGTGAGCCCAACGTGCCATTTCTCTAGAGAGAAATCTAATAATTGACAGAAATCAAGTCAATAACTATGTGGGACTCTGGGCTGAAGGGAGTTGTAGGTTTCATTAAGCAAATATTCAACCTAGTTCAGCACAGAAACGTAGTAATTAACTACAATGACCATAATCCATTGCACCCGTTTTTCCAGGCTCAGACTGAGATGGATGGTGAGATACACACAGACCACATAAGATAGACATGTTTACAATGACAAGAGAGAGGGATAGAGACTGTTGGTGAAAGTAGACTTAGATTATTATTATTATTTCGTCAGACGTCTTTGCAGCATGCTTGGGCAGGCAGGCCTAGCTAAATAGAATGACTAAAGACGGTACAGTATGGAAAACACAGAACGTTGTCTGGCTTCGACTGCCTGAGCAGAGATGATGACTTTAATAAGGAATTCAAAATAATAAAGTCATCAAATAAAAACTAAGTAAGATACACATCTGAAATATGATTATTTCAGTACAGTATGAAGCACGGCTCATCATAATGTCTGGAACCGCATCAAACCATGTGTTTGATACCATCCCACTGATTCTGCTGCAGCCATTACCACAAGCCCATCCTCCCCAATTAAGGTACCACCAACCTCCTGTGGTTTGAAGATAAGCTAAAACTGCTTCTCCAATATGGTGACGTTGGCTAGCTAAGCTCATGTGTAGAAACACGTCGTCTCGCGCTGAACTGCGCATGTGCAGGCGGTCAAATCAAAGACACTCCTTCAATATAAAGTTGTTTTTGACTAAAATGAAAACATGTCAGTTTGTCACCTTCACGAGTATGGAGTAACTGACTCATTGTCATCGAACAATGAGTCAGATAGATAGATATCTATCTCCAAGAACACTAAGGTAACCTGTCTAAATGACTACCCCGTAGCACTCACATCTGTAGCCATGAAGTGCTTTGAAAGGCTGGTCATGGCTCAAATCAACACCATTATCCCAGAAACCCTAGACCCACTCCAATTTGCATACCGCCCCAACAGATGATGCAATCTCTATTGCACTCCACAATGTCCTTTCCCACCTGGACAAAAGGAACACCTATGTCAGAATGCTATTCATTGACCACAGATCATCGTTCAACACCATAGTGCCCTCAAAGCTCCTCACTAAGCTTAGGACCCTGAGACTAAACACCTCCCTCTGCAACTGGATCCTGGACTCCCTGATGGGCCTCCCCCAGGTGGTAATGGTAGGAAACAACACATCCATCACACTGATCCTCAACACAGGGGCCCCTCAGGGGTGCGTGCTCAGTCCCCTCCTGCACTCCCTGTTCACTCATGACTGCACAGCCAGGCACAACTCCAACATCATCATTAAGTTTGCCGATGACACAACAGTGGTAGTCCTGATCACCGACAACGAAGAGACAGCCTATAGGGAGGAGGTCAGAGATCTGGCCGTGTGGTGCCAGGACAACAACCTCTCCCCCAACATGATCACTGACAAAGGAGATGATTGTGGACTACAGGAAAAAGAGGACCGAGCACACCCCCATTCTCATCGATGGGGCTGCAGTGGAACAGGTTGAGAGCTTCAAGTTCCTTGATGTCCACATCACCAACAAACTAACATGGTCCAAGCACACCAAGACAGTCGTGAAGAGGGAAATACAAAGGAGACTGAGGATCAGAATATGTTCAAACGGTTCTACAGTTGCATCACTGCTGGTATGGCAACTGCTATGCCTCCGACCGCAAGGCACTACAGAGAGTAGTGCGAACAGCCCAGTACATCACTGGGGCCAAGCTTCCTGCCATCCAGGACCTCTATACTAGGCAGTGTCAGAGGAAGGCCCCAAAAAATTGCCAAAGACTCCAGCCACCCTAGTCATAAACTGTTCTCTCTGCTATCGCACGGCAAGTGGTATAGAAGTGCAAAGTCTAGGTCCAAGAGGCTTCTAAACAGCTTCTACCCCAAAGCCATAAGACTGAACACCTAATCAAATGGCTACCCAGACTAACTGCATGCCCCCCTCCCTTTACACCACTGCTACTCTGTTGTTATCATCTATGCAAAGTCACTTTAATAACTCTATCCACATGTACATATTACCTCAACTAACCGGTGCCCCCCGCACATTGACACTGTACCAGTACCCTTGTCCTGCCCACTATGACTCATTTGTGGTGCAAGACTCCAGGATTTTTGGAATCGACTCGAAATCCGACTCCTGTGATTGGAGTCGACTCCCAAAACACACAAACGGATGCGCACAAACATACACACCATCTCATTATTGCAATCCTATTAGGAAGCCTACATTTGCATTCTAGAGGACTGATATGAGCACGAGGCTGCCCATTTTGTTTGAATATATAAGGTGATGTGTAGAAACTGGAATATTTCCGCTGTGTGCAGCCTTGACGGATCCCATGTGATGCGGCACACACTATTCTGATAAACCTATTCTTTGCCATGTTACAGCCCTATTGGATGGATATTACTACTAGGCATTGGTTTTGTAACTATTATCCAAGCATGTGCGTTATTCCAGAGGCCAATTCACACAGGATTAATATTTCCAAACTGCCCCCTGTAATTGTTATTATTATTATTTCAAATGGACTCTTATGACGGGAGCCTGGAGGCTTTTATTGTAGACCTGCAGAAATTTCGTTAATTTCAACGTCATGTCCACACGATAATACGCTACACTGATAACTCGTGCTTGGCTGCTAAATGTATAGGTCTCCCCATAATATTTAAATGTATAAAGTGTTATCATAAACATGATTTTAGCGATCCATCCATGTTAGACGTTATTCCCAATAACAATGTACCACATCCTGCTGATTTGAGCTACTGAACCGTATTTCCACTTGACTGTGTTTACGGATGAGAAAGTGAATTTGCCATTTCCAAAATGTTTAGCGGGGATGATATTTTGCGATCTACTGCCTAGGTAGGACAGAGCTCTCCAACCCTGTTCGTAGAGAGCTACCATCATGTAGGGTTTCACTTCAAAACGAATCTAGCGCATCTGATTTAATAATTAGCTGGTTTATAAACTTAATCGGGGTAGTTACAACTGGCGTTGGAGGAGAAGCCTACAGAAAGGAACAGGGTTGGAGAGCCTTGACCTAGGACATCAATAGCTGGACAGGGTTTCATTAAATAAGATAATTTAGGCCCAATTCAACTGATGCATTTGGCTATGTTTGGCTAACTTCAATTCACCTGTTCCCCTTCGCTGGCACTATTAAGAATAGCTTAGCCATACTCATTTATAGCCTAATATATAGCCTACTTGAATGTACTTTTGGATATACTTTTGGTGAATTTAGAAGGCATTGATTGATAGATGACCAAGATACAGACTATGAGCACGGTTCTGACTTTCTACCTGCTCCAATCCTCTTTCCCTCGCCTGCTCCCCTTTCTCTTCTCCATGAAAAACGCTAGTGTGTCTTTAGTCTAATTGCGTGTAGAATATCTCAGCCTTTTCATTGATAACCCCTACTTTAGTGAATTTGCGCGAGACATTACAAAGCCAGTAAATTGCGATAGCCTACCGTACATCTTTTGATAACCGATGCACGGTTCTGCCAGGTGGCAGACAGGCTAGGCTGTGTCCCTCCCATCTCTCTCCCTCGCCCTTGCTTTGCTGTGAAAGATTCGAGAGTTTGTGTTCTCGAAGTAGTCTCCGGAAAATAGTTGAATCCGTTGCAAAAATACAGAATCTTAGAAGTCTGAATAGAAGCTTGACACACAGAAATAGAAGTCGAGGAATCGAATCTTTTGGAGTCGACTCTCCACCACTAGTTCCCATTGGAAACGAAATGCTGTGGTCTATATTTGGGTAATTCTAAAAAATATATTTGCATGTAGGGCGATGAAGGAAGCTCAAGCCGCACGTAACTCAATGGACCAGAGCAAGATACACAGCTAGCTATCTCGCTCACCATCATTATTTTTGTATTATGCTAGCTACCGAAACTTGTCAAACAACCTCACTGATATGCTTACCATCTTGTTTGATACATGCTCCATGCCACTTTAAAATTAAAGTAGGGTTTAAAAGTTATTTAACTACGAGTAAGAAGAGGAGATAGCTCCGATAAACAGTGTCCTACAACGTCCTAATTTCCCCACCTATTTCCGGGTTCTGATTTCAGTTTCACCACTTGGGGGCAGCCTTTCTTTTTCTAGCCCGATTGTGCATGACTTCCATCTCTGCACTTGCAGTTGGGTCGTCATTAGTTACCACAGTCACAAAGTCATAAACCTTTATACAATTTATCTTCTTAAAATGTGATATTTAAACCTAATCTTAACCACACTACTAACCTTATGGCTAACCCCCTATCCTTAAATTAAGTGTTAAAAGCACATTTCTTTTCATGAATTTTTACGAGCAATTTTGACTTCATGGCTGTGGTAACTACTGGAAACCTTGCAGTTTCCCAATATTGGATTTAAGGAGCCTAACGTTACACCTTCCAAGGACTTTCTTATATGTTCTGTTTAAAGGGTGAATTGTCTCTGGAAGCCAAAACAGCCAAATACTCCATCTAAACATGACTCGATTATCAATTGCAGTACAGTTATAAAAACATAAATCCCTTTACTTTCATATCAAATCACAATCTTTTCACAAATGCAAAATACAATTTTACTGGACACTTTTAACTGGTTTTACCACAGTTGCAGCCAATGGTATTTTTCAGTGACATAAAGTTTGTGGCATCTGTCAGTGTTCAGAGAAGCAGATAGCTAATTCGCATAGGTAGTCTACTCTGCATTCTGTCTGTTTTCCGTGAACAAGCTCTGTAACATGGACATATGGCTGTGTGGGAACCCTATAAAGTTGTGTATCAATAAAACAAATCAATTATTTCTTGCTGATATGAAATACAAGGTCCTTATGCATAACTGCGGAATGTAGGGGTGCTGAGGGTGCTGTAGCACCCCCTGAAAAATCAGATTACAAAAAATATATAGGTGTAACACTGGGTCTTTATTCGTATTAGCAGACCGATATAGACTTCTGTAGCAGGGACCATTTTGTTGCAGCATCTCTGCTTTTGCTAAAAAAAAGTTAGTAGTATAATTAAGAACAGTATCTTGCAGGATTCAATAGTTGGAATTGTAAGAGTTGTTGTCCCTGTCTCTTTCTCTGTGATCATCATTCTAATGGAATTCAGAAAGAACAAAACCCTGTCTCTTTCTCTGTGATGTCATTCTAATGGAATCCAGAAAGAACAAAACCCTGTTCCTTTCTCTGTGATCATCATTCTAACGGAATCCAGAAAGAACCAAACCCTGTCACTTTCTCTGTGATCATCATTCTAATGGAATCCAGAAAGAACAAAACCCTGTCACTTTCTCTGTGATCATCATTCTAATGGAATCCAGAAAGAACCAAACCCTGTCTCTTTCTCTGTGATCATCATTCTAATGGAATCCAGAAAGAACCAAACCCTGTCTCTTTCTCTGTGATCATCATTCTAATGGAATCCAGAAAGAACCAAACCCTGTCTCTTTCTCTGTGATGTCATTCTAATGGAATCCAGAAAGAACCAAACCCTGTCACTTTCTCTGTGATCATCATTCTAATGGAATCCAGAAAGAACCAAACCCTGTCTCTTTCTCTGTGATGTCATTCTAATGGAATTCAGAAAGAAGAAACCCTGTCTCTTTCTCTGTGATCATCATTCTAATGGAATCCAGAAAGAACCAAACCCTGTCTCTTTCTCTGTGATCATCATTCTAATGGAATCCAGATAGAACAAAACCCTGTCTCTTTCTCTGTGATCATCATTCTAATGGAATCCAGAAAGAACCAAACCCTGTCACTTTCTCTGTGATCATCATTCTAATGGAATCCAGAAAGAACCAAACCCTGTCACTTTCTCTGTGATCATCATTCTAATGGAATCCAGAAAGAACCAAACCCTGTCACTTTCTCTGTGATGTCATTCTAATGGAATCCAGATAGAACAAAACCCTGTCTCTTTCTCTGTGATGTCATTCTAATGGAATCCAGAAAGAACAAAACCCTGTCACTTTCTCTGTGATCATCATTCTAATGGAATCCAGAAAGAACCAAACCCTGTCTCTTTCTCTGTGATGTCATTCTAATGGAATCCAGAAAGAAGAAACCCTGTCTCTTTCTCTGTGATCATCATTCTAATGGAATCCAGAAAGAACCAAACCCTGTCTCTTTCTCTGTGATCATCATTCTAATGGAATCCAGAAAGAACCAAACCCTGTCTCTTTCTCTGTGATGTCATTCTAATGGAATTCAGAAAGAACCAAACCCTGTCTCTTTCTCTGTGATGTCATTCTAATGGAATCCAGAAAGAACAAAACCCTGTCCTCAAACATTTACATCAAAAGGTGCAAAGTTATGGGCAAAGACACAAAACAACCACATCAAATTAAAAATTGTTCTTGATCAAATAACATAGAAAACAACCACTTTTCATGCAGCATTAATTTACCATCCTTACAAACCACTTAATGTACATTACTGTACTGTACATAGGCTGGTCATCTAGGTTTATACCTGTAGATCACCATGAAGAAAAACAATGACCACTACAGTAATTGAGTACATTGAGACATCAAGTGGTTTGTGATGATGTGATGTGATGATGTGCTGTGGTAAAGCATGGTGCTTGCAATTCTAAGGTTGTGGGTTTGATTCCCACGGTGGACCAGTACAAAAAAGTATGGAAATGTATGGACTCACAACTGTAAGTTGCTCTAGATAAGAGTGTCTACTAAATTGGAAAAGGAATGAATAGACTATTTACATTTTCACATAGAAATAACTTGCATTTTCAAAGTACTTGAAGAAACTGGTAAACATACACTACCATTCTAAAGTTTGGGGTCACTTAGAAATGTCCTTGTTTTTGAAAGAAAGGCAAATTTATTGTCCATTAAAAAAACATAAAATTGATGAGAAATACAGTGTAGACATTGTTAATGCTGTTAATGTTGTAAATTACTATTGTAGCTGGAAATGGCTCATTTTTAATGGAATATCTACATAGGCGCACAGAGGCCCATTATCAGCAACCATCACTCCTGTTAGCTAATCCAAGTTTATACTTTTAAAAGGCTAATTGGTCATTAGAAAAACCTTTTGCAATTATGTTAGCACAGGTGAAAACGGTTGTTCGGATTAAAGAAGCAATAAGACTGGCCTTCTTTAGACTAGTATCTGGAGTATCTGGATCATCAGCAGTTGTGGGTTCGATTACAGGCTCAAAATGGACAGAAACAAAGAACTTTCTGCTGAAACTCATCAGTCTATTCTTGTTCTGAGAAATGAAGGCTTTTCCATGTGAGAAATTGCCAAGTAACTGAAGATCTCGTACAATGCTGTGTACTACTCCCTTCACAGAACAGTGCAAACTGGCACTAACCAGACTAGAAAGAGGAGTGGGAGGCCCCGGTGCACAACTGAGCAAGAGCACAAGTACATTAGAGTGTCTAGTTTGAGGAACAGACGCCTCACAAGTCCTCAACTGGCAGCTTCTTTAAATAGTACCCTCAAAACACCAGTCTCAACATCAACAGTGAAGAGGCGACTCCGGGATGCTGGCCTTCTAGTCAGAGTTGCAAGGAAATAGCCATATTTCAGACTGACCAATAAAAAGAAAAGATTAAGGTGGGCAAAATAACACAGACACCGGACAGAGGAACTCTGTCTAGAAGGCCGGCATCCAGAGTCGCCTCTTCACTGTTGACATTGAGACTGGTGTTTGCAGGTCCTATTTAATGAAGCTTCCAGTTGAGGACTTGTGAGGCATTTTTTATGTCCGCAAAAAAATCACAGCACCCCTACCCCCAAACTACTTCTCGTGGCTATGTCCTTATGCTTCCAAAACCGTACTGCAAGTGATGCATGTTCATTTTCAGACCGAATGTCACGGCTCTTAACAAAACTCCCCCCTACAGAAGAGGCCTTCCTTCAATGACTCTTATGTGTAATATAATGGAACTGAGTCAAGACCAGGAGCTACACTTGCAGAACATCCAGAATATATTTTTTTGCATAATAATCTATTCAGAAATGATTATGCCGAGATGATTCATGCATAACATTATTGTTTATTCCAAAAATCTGAAATGCATGCACGTATGTATAATTGTAACCTACTACTGAGAATCAGTTTGTCTCTCTTTAACAATTTGAAAGGCAGTAAGCGGTATAGGCACTAGTCAGTCTTATTTAGGACTTGATTTTTACTGCGGTATTTTCATAGATGAAGTACTAAATTGGGTCAGTGTGTTGTACAGCATTAGTGAAGCAGCATTTTTGTGGAAACTTGCATATCATGGAAGGCTTTTAGATTTGTTATGTTAGATTATTCTGGGACACCAAAGAAGAAACACAAGGCAGGATTCAATAGGTACATCATTTAATCTTTATATCATTTCTGTGGAAGAACAAGAAGAAACACAAGGCAGGATTCAATAGGTACATCATTTCATCTTTATATAATTTCTGTGGAAGAACAAGAAGAAACAACATTTACAAACAATAGATGTGCTCAGATCTGGAGCAATCAGGTAAGATCCTTATTCACCCTGAGTCTCTTTTTCAGTTTGTATGACAAACCTTGGGGATGGGGATAGGGGAGAATGTGCATGTTGTGGAGTAAGGAGAGATGGTGAATTCAGGGATTCTGCTGGTTTGATTCAATATGCGATCTGATCTGACACCTTTGTGAGTTATGAAAATGCATGCACTCACTACTCTACTCTGGATAAGTGTCTGCTAATGGCACATCCCTCTCACCAATACAATACAGAGCCCTCTCAAAACATGACTTTCTCCAGTGCATAGTCCACTTCTTCATTGCCAATCCCCACCCTTTAGAGAGTCAATAACATTTCTATAGGCTCTAATCCATAAACTTGTCTTATGTACTGTGATTTTGCCCAGCAGTTCCACCATATATTGTTATTATTTGAATAAGACAATGTATTATTTACAACAACAAAATAATCTGAACAAAATGGAGTAGAAAAGCCAACAAGCTTGGAGACACTGCTGTCTCTGTCTCCATTAAACCTGATGCAGATGTAACAATAAACAGAAAATAGCATTTCTATATGAAATCCAAGGCTGTTGAATATATAGACTTAATTGCATATTTAAACCCCAAACGTGTTTGTAAGTGAAATGGGAGTCATATAATCTTAAGTGTAAAGTTGATCTATGTATTATTATATATACAGGATCTCTTTCTCTTATTCACACATTAAACCTGCACACATTCAGCCACCAATAATGGTCCCTGACACATCATTGTCCACAAACAACATCTTCTCTGATTCTCTCTCAACTGTGGTTTGGCGATGGTCAGTAGATTAAGAATGAGTTAAACAAGTAAGTGAACAAACAGTCTTTTGGTCTCTGGGTAAACAGCAATACACATGAATCTGTCCAGGAGGGTAACGGTGAGCGTAAAACACTACGTTCTAACACCATCTTTCAACAAGTGGAGATCTTGAGGTTATTTGTGTGTGTGTGTGTGTGTGTGTGTAAGTGTGCATGAAAACAGGATGACGATCAAAATCTGTTCAATATTGTATTTTTTCAAACATGCTTCTTGAATATATATATTTTGATTTGCCCAAGTCCTCATTGTTCTTCTCATGGAAAGTCTCTGGAAAGTCCTGCCCTAGAAAGTGGTGGTGGGCAAGTTGTGATTGGCTGTGTGTGTGTGTTCAGGGCTGTTCAGGGGTCAATGCGGAAGGCCAGCAGCTTGTCTGAGTGCAGGTTGTTGAGGGTGTGCAGGTCGGGCAGGCGCAGGAGCAGCTTGGAGAATATGGCAGCGCTCTCTTCAGGACGACGGCGGTGGATGAGAGAACGCATGGCGCCGATCAACTCTTCCTGGAGTTGTTCCACTGCACCCATGTCAGCGATGCCTGAACGGTCTGAGAAGACGAGAGGAGACAGGGTGAGAGTTTGTTTGAGAAACACCAATATCTATTTATGGATGTTGGCACAGCTTTGTGGTTGGTTAGTGTATCGTTATGCTGATGATTAAATACAAAAATATATTCTAAAAAAAATGACACCATTCAAGTTACAAATGTAAGCCTATCTCCATACTGGTCAAGGTGCAAATGCAATACTATAAGGAATTAAACAGCTCTTTGTCTCACCTGCAGAGACCAGCACGACGGCCATGAACAGAGCCATCTCTTCAGGCTCCAGCCTTAGAGTTCCCAGCTTCTCACTGAAGTCAAACATGGAGTTGAGCAGCGCCCCCATGCCCAGCGCCCGCAGGGAGGACAGAGTGTACGTCTGGCCGTTCAGGAAAGTCACCGTCCTCTCCTCAGGGTTGAACAGGGTGCAGTACCTCACCATCAACACCTGACCGAGACATAAGACACAATGGAAGGTTAGCCAACATGGAGTGGGATTAAATGTATTGGGAGAGAAAATTAAGAGGTATTTTTTACTTAATTTCAGCTGCAGTTACAAACATCTGATTTAGGGCCAGTTTCCCAGATAAAGCCTAGTCCTGGACTAACCAAGCAGTTATTACCTGGAAGGTGCCTGATTTGAGCAGCATGACCTGGTCGTGCTGGCTGAGCTCCTGGAAGCCAGGGATGCCCTTAGCGAACTCCACCACTTCCCTCACTGCTGGGGTAAAACACTGGGAGAAAGACTCCCATACCTGCTGGCCGGAACGACTGGCCGCAGAGACAGGACACGCATTGAGAGGACAAGCCTGAGAGAGTTAAGAGAGGGTTAGATAGAGAGGGAAAGTTGGTAAAGTTATCTACGTCACTTGCTTTGGCAATGTTAACATATGTTTCCCATGCCAATAAAGCCCCTTGAATTTAATTGAATTTAATTGAGCGTTAGATACAGATAGATCATAATCACACTATACTATTTGTTTTGCAGCTTAACAAAAGTCAAGTTTAAGACCAATTTATAAGAACTCTCCATTTACTCACCAGCACTTTGGTGCCCGTTGCTAACCTCCATGGACAGGAAGTCTGAGTTTGGGTCTCTTGGGTCTCTTCCTTAATGGGGAAACAGTTGTGATTGGTCGAGCTGCCCCGTTGAGGCATGTCGATATTGGACTGTCCATGATTCTGATTGGATGTCGCAGGGTAACTATAGCAACAGTTGTCCACAGAAGGGAATGTATGGTGGTTGTCATTGGTTACTGAGCAGCACGGGGCGGGGCCTGCAGGACAGGACTGATACCCTTGGGTAGAGCCGGAGTGGGGGGAGCCATGGGAGGTCTCCTGATATGCGTAACTCTTGAAGGGGCAGGATGTTGGGAGGTTGTTATTGTTGTTATTGATGTTGATGCCCAACTTGGCTGCCCTGCCTTGGCTGCTGGCGAAGATGTCCTGATAGGACCGTGAGATGGCTCTGATTGCCTCTTTAGAGGGAACCTCTGCTGGGCTGGGAGGGGCTTCGGAGATAGGGGAGGAGTCTACGTCCATGGTGGTGTTAGACTCGTTCAGGCTGTTCATGTAGCTTTGCATCTCCTCCAGAAGCCTCTGCTTCTCCCTCTTAGGGATACGGCCAAAACGCACAGCTGAGGAAGACAAACAGAAGGAAATGGACTTGGAGTAATGTGTTTAAATGGTCTGTACAGAAACCAAAATATTCACACATATCCTTGAATACTAAAATGTGTTAATTGTATCTGGCTGTCTCTTCAATATGGATGGATCTGAGCAGATTGTGTTAGTCTTGTAATGGACCCCACAACTCCATCTCCTCCTCCCGATCCCCTCTCCTCCTCCCTATCCCATCTCCTCCTCCCTCTCTTCCTCCCTACCCTCCTCCCTATCCCCTCTCCTCTTCCCTATCCTCTCTCCTCCTTCATACCCCCTCTCCTCCCTATTCCCCTCCTCCTCTCCTCCTCCCTATTCCCTCTCCTCCTTCATACCCCCTCTATTCCCTATACCCCCTCTCCTCCCTATTCCCCTCCTCCTCTCCTCCTCCCTATCCCCTCTCTTCCTCCCTCTCCTCCTCCCTACCCTCCTCCCTATCCCCTCTCCTTCTCCGTACCCCCTCTTCTCCTTATTCCCCTCCTCCTCCCTATCCTCTCTCCTCCTCCCTACTCCCTCTCCTCCTCCCTATCCCCTCTCCTCCTCCCTACCCCCTCTCCTCCTCCCTATCCCCTCTCCTTCTCCGTACCCCATCTTCTCCTTATTCCCCTCTCTAAAAATATCCATCTGCTGGAGATGTAATTGACAGACCCCCCCCCCCCCCTCTCCTCCTCTCCTTCTCTCTCTCCGTCTCTCCTTCCTTCCCTCCCTCCCTCTCTGCTCTGTAAGTAGGGCAGTGGGTCATCATGAATGTGATGTCGCTGCTACTGTGGTGGACAGAGAAAAATAGAGATAGGCTCTCCGCACGCAGGAAGGAGAGGTTGCAGACAATGAGGGATGGAGGAAGGAGAGGTTACAGTGAAGGAGGGGGTAAGTGACAGTGAAGAGGAGGAGTGAAGTAGAGGATTACAGAGAGAAAGTGGTGAGTGAGGAGAGTGAGACGCCACAAGGCGGAGTGTGAGATAAGAAGTAGACTTCATACGGCAGTCCTGCCTCATGAGAGTTCTCCAACCAAGCCAGCACAATGCATGAGGCAAAATGTAAATAATCTATAAGAATGATTAATAAAAGTGCAATCATGAACGTATGTTGTAGAAACAATCTAAAATATATACTGTTTGAGGGCAAAATAAGATACTGCACTAAGCTATGACATTGGAGGAGTTATTTGTGTGTTGCTTTAGTTACAGATGTGAACATCTGTGGTAAAGATCCAATGCAGCCTTTTTAAAATCTCAATATCAAATCATTTCTGGGGAACAATTAAGTACCTTACTTACTGTGATTGTTTTCAATTAAAATTGACAAAAATAAGAAAAAAATTGCTTCTGGGGGTGCTTTGCTGCAGGAGGGACTGGTGCACTTCACAAAATAGATGGCATCATGAGGGAGGAAAATTATGCGGATATATTATAACAACACCTCAAGATATCAGTCAGGAAGTTAAAGCTTGGTCGCAAATGGGTCTTCCAAATGGACAATGACCCCAAGCATACTTCCAAAGTTGTGGCAAAATGGCTTAACGACAACAAAGTCAAGGTATTGGAGTGGCCATCACAAAGCCCTGACCTCAATACTATAGAACATTTGTGGGCAGAACTGAAAAAGTGTGTGCGAGCAAGGAGGCCGACAAACCTGACTCAGTTACATCAGCTCTGTCAGGAGGAATAGGCCAAAATTCACCCAACTTATTGTGGGAAGCTTGTGGAAGGCTACCGGACACGTTTGACCCAAGTTAATCAATTTAAAGGCAATGCTACCAAATACTAATTGAGTGTATGTAAACTTCTGACCCACTGGGAATGTGATGAAAGAAATAAAAGCTGAAATAAATCATTCTCTCTACTATTATTCTGACATTTCACATTCTTAAAATAAAGTGGTGATCCTAACTGACCTAAGACAGGGAATTTTTACTAGGATTAAATGTCAGGAATTGTGAAAAACTGAGTTTAAATGTATTTGGCTAAGTTGTATGTAAACTTCCAACTTCAACTGTATATAATAAACACAGGATATTCATGTTTTTTACTGCACTGGGCCTTTAATATATCTGGCATCATTACATGTATGGTTGGGTCTCTGCACTGTCCCTAAAGATCATCGACCTAGATCGAGCTAAAGGGCTATACACAGTGGCATGAGGTTAGAGGAGATCTGCTATGTTAGTTTATATGGATTTACTATTATATGTCAAGAAATGAGTCTGTAGCGTCTAGTCATTACAGTATGGACTGGTTTCAGGGAGGGAAAGTATGCCACTACTGTGCCAACTGACTGAAATATTTGCCTTGCCAATACGGTATCATAAGACACAGAATCACACATCATCAGGCTCCTGAGAATTTAGGGCGTATTCTTTCATGTGGACTGCAGGCAGTTGACTGAGGTTTTCCTGTTTTCGCAACAGTTGCAGCAGAAGGAAAGAGGTTTCTAGGTTGCGGTTCTTGACAATTGCGAGAACGTATTTTTTAATAGGGTCAATATGAGTGTTTGTTCCCTTAAAAAAACTCTACACTACCCTCGTTTCTTGTACTCAACCTTTGAGCAACCAAACTGTCGACCGCATGCATAAATCACGCTTGGTTCTCTCATAGATTAAGCAATATAGAGAACTAGAGATAACTACAACAATACTGACAGGAAGAAGAGTAGGAGACAGCCAAACTATTCGAACGAAGTCACGAGGAACCACTATTTTTGCTATGCTTTTTTTAGATAAACGGAAACGTATTCTCGTAATCTGCTATGATGGGGCAATTTATCAATATTTTGCTTATTAAGACTAAAAGCGTAGGATACGATTGATTAATTGCGTGTCAAGGACAGGCTGTTTTGTTCCTGCCTCTCAAGCTTAATTGTTTGCTGTATCCCTAATTAATTCCACAAGATGTTATAAGGGCAAACAGTACACAAGGTAATCAAGTTGCCCCTGTTCCAATTTCCCAAAATAATTCCTGTTTGCTGCAGTTTTCTGGATGACAGATAGCTTTTGGGACTTCAAGGCTCCTGTTCTCATAAATCACTGTCGGAGAGGAGAGTGGGATGGGGGTGAGGAGAGTGGGATGGAGGAAGAGCACAGGATGAAAGTGGGATGGAGGAGAGAGGAGTGTGATGTAGGCAGAGGAGAGTGGGATGGAGGAGAGGAGAGTGTGATGTAGGCAGAGGAGAGTGTGATGGAGCGAGGGGAGAGTGTGATGGGGGAAGAGGAGAGTGGGATGCGGGAGAGTGGGATAGAGGGAGGGGAGAGTGGGATGGAGGGAGGGGAGAGTGGGATGGAGGGAGAGGAGAGTGGGATGGAGGGAGAGGAGATTGGGATGAGGGAGAGTGGGATGGAGGAGACGAGAGTGGGATGGAGGGAGAGGAGAGTGGGATGGAGGGAGACGAGAGTGGGATAGAGGGAGAGGAGAGTGGGATGGAGGAGAGGAGAGTGGGATGGAGGAGAGTGCGAGGAGAAGAAAGTGGGATGGAGAGGAGAGTGGGATGGAGGGAGAGGAGAGTGGGATGGAGGAGGGGTGAGTGGGATAGAGGGAGGGGAGAGTGGGATGGAGGGAGAGGAGAGTGGGATGGAGGAGAGGAGAGTGGGATGGATGGAGAGGAGAGTGGGATGGAGGAGAGGAGAGTGGGATGGAGGGAGAGGAGAGTGGGATGGAGGAGAAGAGAGTGGGATGGGGAGGAGAGTGGCATGGGGAGGAGAGTGGGATGGAGAGGAGAGTGGGATGGAGGAGAGTGGGATGGAGGCAGAGGAGAGTGTGATGGAGGCAGAGGAGAGTGGGATGGAGGGAGAGGAGAGTGGGATGGAGGAGAGTGGGAGGGAGGAGAGGAGAGTGGGATGGAGGAGAGTGAGATGGAGGGAGAGGAGAGTGGGATGGAGGGAGAGGAGAGTGGGATGGAGGGAGAGGAGAGTGGGAGGGAGAGGAGAGTGGGATGGAGGCAGAGGAGAGAATGATGGAGGCAGAGGAGAGTGTGATGGAGGCAGAGGAGAGTGGGATGGAGGGAGAGGAGAGTGGGATGGAGGAGAGTGGGATGGAGGAGAGGAGAGTGGGATGGAGGGAGACGAGAGTGGGATGGAGGAGAGGAGAGTGAGATGGAGGGAGAGGAGAGTGGGATGGAGGGAAAGGAGAGTGGGATGGAGGAGAGTGGGATGGAGGAGAGGAGAGTGGGATGGAGGGAGACGAGAGTGGGATGGAGGGAGAGGACAGTGGGATGGAGGAGAGGAGAGTGGGATGGAGGGAGAGGAGAGTGGGATGGAGGGAGAGGAGAGTGGGTTGGAGGAGAGGAGAGTGGGATGGGAGAGGAGAGTGGGATGGAGGGAGGGAGAGGAGAGTGGGATGGAGGGAGGGAGAGGAGAGTGGGATGGAGGAGAGGAGAGTGGGATGGAGGAGAGGAGAGTGGGATGGGGAGAGGGAGAGGTGAGTGGGATGGAGGAAGAGCACAGGAGGAGAGCTCATGGAACATGGAGGAGAGGAACATGGAGAGGAGCAGGGACAAGAGAGAGAGGAGGAATCTGAACAAGAAAAAGACAGACTGACTTTGAAACCTTTGAATGACCAAGAGGCTGTGTGGATATAGGGTATTTTCCTAAGTCTGCCCTTCAACAGTAGGCCAGTGCAATGTCTCAGGTGAAAGATGTATTGTTTTATTTTACCTTTATTTAACTAGGCAAGTCAGTTAAGAACAAATTCCTATTTACTATGACGGCCTATGAACAGTGGGTTATCTGCCTTGTTCAGGCGCAGAACGACATACTTTTACCTTGTCAGCTCTGGGATTCGATCTAGCAACCTTTCGGTTACTGGCCCAACACTCTAATCACTAGACTACCTGCCGATAAAAAGATAAGGTGCAGTGCTGATGGAACTTGTAACTGATAAACACTCATTGGATGGCCTCAAAAGACTCTCTGACCCATTTTGAGCCTGCACTACCATTAAGATTTCACTATAACTATTACCATCTCTGGACATGCCAACGAAGAGGCATTTCTTGAAGCGACAGTGTTGGCAACGGTTGCGGTTCATTCTCATGATGAGGCAGTTCTCATTTTTCACACACATCTTGTAGTTGATATTCTGCTGGATGCTGCGACGGAAGAAACCCTAGACAGGAAATACAAGCAGATGTACAGTTAGTTTGCATCCTGGTTGGTTTTTATGGTAATATAGACTGTGTAATGTAATCATATCATATACCGTTTGTGTTTATTTGTCAGGGTCTTTACCTTGCAACCCTCACAAGCGTGCACTCCGTAGTGGAACCCAGATGCAATGTCTCCACACACTTTGCACAGAAGCACCATCCCACCAGCCTCTGTAGACATAGCAAGAGAGAGGCACAGATAATCAGAAATGTGATCAGATCAGTGAGCCTACGAGGGTGAATACCAACCAATTGTACAAGCAACAAAAGATGTGTACAGTCAACTAAAAGATGCAGGGGACATGGGTCATGGATAAGGTGGATATTCAGGTTCAGGAAGTAAAGAGGGAAAATAACACATTGGTAAACAACTCACTGGTGAAAGTTCCTGTGAATCCACATGGTCTTGTCCCAGCGCTGGGGTGCTGGTAGGTGTCCTGGTGGGTGGATGTTGATGTAGCCACATTGTAGACTTCTGGGAACTGGAACACCAGTTTGGAAGATGGAGGGGTACATCTTCCTCCCCTCTGGCCCTTCAGGGACCCCAGGTGCCCGAGCTCTGTGAAAGTGATCTCCTCTGGGGAGGAGGGCTGGGAGTGGGAGGAGGGGGGGGACTCGGTCTGGTACCCACTGGACGGGCTGCCTGGGCTGGCACTGCCAGAGGAGCCCGCATACAGAATAACACCACCTGTTCACAAAACAGAGACAGAGCGGGGAGTTAGTCAGGTAGCTGACACAAAATAGCTGATAAGTGGTACCCACTGGATGGGCTGCCTGGGCTGGCACTGCCAGAGGAGCCCGCATACAGAATAACACCACCTGTTCACAAAACAGAGACAGAGCGGGGAGTTAGTCAGGTAGCTGACACAAAATAGCTGATAAGTTTGCTCTGAAAAGGAGTTTAAAGTATCAAAGTGCATATGCTGTAGGATGCCATTTTCAACAAGCAAAAACCTTCATTTGAAAGGGAATTCATTTTGGTGTCGATAAATAGTGTGTAACATGTTTTGGAACAGCAAGTTTTATGTGATGTCATGTTGCACATCCCTCTGACCCTGCAAATGAGGTCAGCTCTGAGAATGTGCTGCAAGCGTCCTGCCTCATCATATGATATGAATTTAATAGGTATAATTGTGCATTCAAGCACATGCAGGGAGTGGAGCAAGGTAAAACATGTGGGAAACACCAAATTCTAAATATGCACATTTTCCCAACAGTGGTGTGTTTCCAACAAACTGACTCGATCAAGAATTAAAATCAGTGTATGATGATGTACTTTTTCCGCTTACGTTTTCATGTAGGCCTACCGAATAAAAATCTAATATTCAATGTGTTTCGTCACATTTTCAAATTTTCAAACAAATTTGCATTAAATATAAAACGTGACTACTGCGCGCTGTAGCCAATAGCTCGCAGATACAGTGAAGGGTAGGCTGTGTGTGTTGACTAATCTACTTGATGAGATTATTTTAAGAGCGAAAACGTATGTATTTTACCCACACAAAATCTTCACACCATGTCGAACGAACAAAATATCTGTCTGCATTTTCATCACAGCTGTCATTATTTAGTTTGATAAAATATGACGTTAGGCTACTCGCATAAAAACTGTGGATGGAAACGTGGTAATTGAAACATTTTTGGCGTCAGGCAAACCACAGTATTTATTTGCGGTCGTTATAAATAGGCTAACAGGCCCCTCAGCTGCCTTCGCATCCTCTCCTCGTATCTCTGGTTATCATGAGCTGTCCACGAGCTGAGACACCACTGCGCGCGCTGACATGTGTGCGCGAGGTATACTGCCTACACTATAGTTAAAACAATCACCACCCGGTTCTGTGTGGCTCAGTTGGATCCACTGGGGACCAGTACGGGGGAAAATTATGAAAATAAATGCACACACTACTGTAAATCGCTATGTTCGAGACCGTATGCTAAAATGTAAAAATGGGTCCATGATTTTAGAAATATAGGTCTGGTGGGGGAGCGCCCCGGGAATGGTATAGAGAGGTACTTACTTACCAACTTTATTGTCCCCATGGGGAAATGTTGTTGCAGTGTCATGTACACGTTTGAAGTGGCGTTTAAATACAAAACTAAATTGACAATACAACTTTCATAACAGTTATATATCAATAAAACAAAACAAAAAGACTAGCCTGCTGGCCTTACTGAGTCGATGGGAACACTAGCCTGCTGGCCTTACTGAGTCGATGGGAACACTAGCCTGCTGGCCTTACTGAGTCGATGGGAACATTAGCCTGCTGGCCTTACTGAGTCGATGGGAACATTAGCCTGCTGGCCTTACTGAGTCGATGGGAACATTAGCCTGCTGGCCTTACTGAGTCGATGGGAACATTAGCCTGCTGGCCTTACTGAGTCGATGGGAACATTAGCCTGCTGGCCTTACTGAGTCGATGGGAACATTAGCCTGCTGGCCTTACTGAGTCGATGGGAACATTAGCCTGCTGGCCTTACTGAGTCGATGGGAACATTAGCCTGCTGGCCTTACTGAGTCGATGGGAACATTAGCCTGCTGGCCTTACTGAGTCGATGGGAACATTAGCCTGCTGGCCTTACTGAGTCGATGGGAACATTAGCCTGCTGGCCTTACTGAGTCGATGGGAACATTAGCCTGCTGGCCTTACTGAGTCGATGGGAACATTAGCCTGCTGGCCTTACTGAGTCGATGGGAACATTAGCCTGCTGGCCTTACTGAGTCGATGGGAACATTAGCCTGCTGGCCTTACTGAGTCGATGGGAACATTAGCCTGAACTATTTAGGAGTGATATCATACCTGGCACAAATGATTGTCTAGTTCTGTTTTTCCTGCTGAGGGGTGCTCTATACCTGCGAACCAGAGGGGAGTAGTTCAAAGTCCGGGTACAGGGGGTGGCTTGGGTCTAAAATTATTTTGTGAGCCTTGGGGAGGGCACTGACCTTAAAGATCTCATCCAGGCCTGTCTGTTTGACTCCAAGTACCTTGCTTACTGTGGTGATAATCCTTCTCAATTTATTTCTCTGGCTGACAGTGGCATTGCCAAACCAACAAACAATACAACATTTTTAAATACTCTCAATGAAAGATTTGTATAACAGAGTCAGTATAGTACAGTCTACATTAAAAGATCCCAGCTTTTTGAGAAAATACAGTCTCTGTTGGCTCTTTTTGGTCTGTACATTTTCTCCACTGAAGCTTATTGTCTAAGAGGACACCCATGTATTTGTATTCCTCTACAATCTCTATATTTTGACCTCTGATAGATGTTGCAGAGGTAGGTATTGTACACTTCCTGAAGTCTATGCACATCTCTTCGGTCTTGTTGGTATTGTGGACCAAGTGTGATTCCTCACACCACTCTACAAAGTAATCTAGGGCCAATCAAGGCAGTGTCATCAGCGAATGTAACGAGGTGTCTGTCAGGATGGGAACTAGTACAACTATTAGTGTACAAGATATACAGGAGTGGGGACAAAACACATCCCTGAGGAGAGCCTGTGTTGGTATTGCGTATGTCTGACACATGGGGACCTATTTTGACTCTCTGTGAGCGTTGGCTCAGGAAGTCCAACAGCCACGAAACCAGCCCCCCATCTAAGGAGAAGTCCTGAATGAGTCACTGTGCCAGAATGTAGGGCTGGATTGTGTTGAAGGCAGAAGAAAAGTCAACAAATAGAACCCTAACATGGGATTTGGCACCCTCTAGATGTCTATAGACCATGTTAATACCCCCTCTAGATGTCTATAGACCATGTTAATACACCCTCTAGATGTCTATAGACCATGTTAATACACCCTCTAGATGTCTATAGACCATGTTAAGGAGGGTACACCCTCTAGATGTCTATAGACCATGTTAAGGAGGGTACACCCTCTAGATGTCTATAGACCATGTTAAGGAGGGTACACCCTCTAGATGTCTATAGACCATGTTAAGGAGGGTACACCCTCTAGATGTCTATAGACCATGTTAAGGAGGGTACACCCTCTAGATGTCTATAGACCATGTTAAGGAGGGTACACCCTCTAGATGTCTATAGACCATGTTAAGGAGGGTACACCCTCTAGATGTCTATAGACCATGTTAAGGAGGGTACACCCTCTAGATGTCTATAGACCATGTTAAGGAGGGTACACCCTCTAGATGTCTATAGACCATGTTAAGGAGGGTACACCCTCTAGATGTCTATAGACCATGTTAAGGAGGGTACACCCTCTAGATGTCTATAGACCATGTTAAGGAGGGTACACCCTCTAGATGTCTATAGACCATGTTAAGGAGGGTACACCCTCTAGATGTCTATAGACCATGTTAAGGAGGGTACACCCTCTAGATGTCTATAGACCATGTTAAGGAGGGTACACCCTCTAGATGTCTATAGACCATGTTAAGGAGGGTACACCCTCTAGATGTCTATAGACCATGTTAAGGAGGGTACACCCTCTAGATGTCTATAGACCATGTTAAGGAGGGTACACCCTCTAGATGTCTATAGACCATGTTAAGGAGGGTACACCCTCTAGATGTCTATAGACCATGTTAAGGAGGGTACACCCTCTAGATGTCTATAGACCATGTTAAGGAGGGTACACCCTCTAGATGTCTATAGACCATGTTAAGGAGGGTACACCCTCTAGATGTCTATAGACCATGTTAAGGAGGGTACACCCTCTAGATGTCTATAGACCATGTTAAGGAGGGTACACCCTCTAGATGTCTATAGACCATGTTAAGGAGGGTACACCCTCTAGATGTCTATAGACCATGTTAAGGAGGGTACACCCTCTAGATGTCTATAGACCATGTTAAGGAGGGTACACCCTCTAGATGTCTATAGACCATGTTAAGGAGGGTACACCCTCTAGATGTCTATAGACCATGTTAAGGAGGGTACACCCTCTAGATGTCTATAGACCATGTTAAGGAGGGTACACCCTCTAGATGTCTATAGACCATGTTAAGGAGGGTACACCCTCTAGATGTCTATAGACCATGTTAAGGAGGGTACACCCTCTAGATGTCTATAGACCATGTTAAGGAGGGTACACCCTCTAGATGTCTATAGACCATGTTAAGGAGGGTACACCCTCTAGATGTCTATAGACCATGTTAAGGAGGGTACACCCTCTAGATGTCTATAGACCATGTTAAGGAGGGTACACCCTCTAGATGTCTATAGACCATGTTAAGGAGGGTACACCCTCTAGATGTCTATAGACCATGTTAAGGAGGGTACACCCTCTAGATGTCTATAGACCATGTTAAGGAGGGTACACCCTCTAGATGTCTATAGACCATGTTAAGGAGGGTACACCCTCTAGATGTCTATAGACCATGTTAAGGAGGGTACACCCTCTAGATGTCTATAGACCATGTTAAGGAGGGTACACCCTCTAGATGTCTATAGACCATGTTAAGGAGGGTACACCCTCTAGATGTCTATAGACCATGTTAAGGAGGGTACACCCTCTAGATGTCTATAGACCATGTTAAGGAGGGTACACCCTCTAGATGTCTATAGACCATGTTAAGGAGGGTACACCCTCTAGATGTCTATAGACCATGTTAAGGAGGGTACACCCTCTAGATGTCTATAGACCATGTTAAGGAGGGTACACCCTCTAGATGTCTATAGACCATGTTAAGGAGGGTACACCCTCTAGATGTCTATAGACCATGTTAAGGAGGGTACACCCTCTAGATGTCTATAGACCATGTTAAGGAGGGTACACCCTCTAGATGTCTATAGACCATGTTAAGGAGGGTACACCCTCTAGATGTCTATAGACCATGTTAAGGAGGGTAAGAATAGCATCATCAACTCCTCTGCTAGGCTGATAGACAAACTGAAATGGGTTGAGAAGCTTCTGGGTGACGCTGAAAATATGACTTTTCACAAGTTTCTCAAGGCATTTCATTACTAAGGATATCAAGGCTACAGGGCGGTAGTCATTCAGCACAGAGGGTGTAGCCTACTGTACATTAAACTAGCACGCTGCCCTAGGTATGAAAAGAGTGAGTCACATTCTCCCATAGAACTATATTCCCAAATAGCATGCACTTGTCATGTAACCTTACATTTTATATGGGAAACATGACCATCTGTCCTTTTCCTTCCTCTTGTTGTCTTCCTTGTCTTTCCCTTGATTGTTAACACAGCAGAGCTAGTGCTGGTCTTTTGACAGGGACCTCCTGGTCCTGCCCTGGCCTGCCACTTCCTGAGACTGGAAACAGACAGCCTGCTGCTGACCCAGCCAGGACTTGTCCCACCTCCACCCGCACACAAAGACTTTGGCATGTCCACCTGAATACTCACGTGAGCTACTTTTATGTTCGTTTGTGTGTGTGAGGGTCCCTCAAAACTGGTGCCATAAATGTGGTCAATTATCAGGTTTTACAGTCTCCCCAAGGCAACGCTTGACTATACTGCTATATACTGTACTGCAGTAATATGTAATCTACTTGACCAGCAGCTAAGTAAAGTATATGGCCTTTGTGTCAAGTCAACGAACTCAAATTCAGAGAACATGGCCCTCATAAGAGTATAGAAAACCATAGGGGGCTATAGGACTTTAGGAATGTAAATTGGCTTTGATGTTCAGCCAGAAGGATAGCACATAGCCTATAGCGCGCACCAGAGGATGCCCAATGTAACCCAGGGAAGAGACAGAAGAGGAGCCATACACTCACTAGCACAAGCTAGTTAAAATGCACATCAGTGCAGACAGACACTACTGTTAATTGTGGAAACAGCAGCAGGTTGGGAAGTGAGGAGAGCAGCTTCCCATCGTGACCTTAACCAACCCGTTCTGCCACTAATCTATGTGCCTGAGTCGAGGTGTAGAGCCAGACAGGCTGTCAGGCAGGCTGTCAGGCAGGCTGAGGCTGTCAGGCAGGCTGTCAGGCAGGCTGTCAGGCAGGCTGTCATGCAGGCTGAGGCTGTCAGGCAGGCTGTCAGGCGGGGAAACGTGAGCGCTGAGCACTTAACAGGCACAACAATCCTTGCCCACATCCTCCTCCCCTCCTCCCCCTCCCTTATTATAGCCTTCCCCTGGTTTGTTCTCTGAGCTATGCTATGCTACAGCTGTAAGCCTGGCAAGGCTGCTAGTGTTTTCCTAGCTTGTTTTGCCTTTGCAATGTCATGAAGGATAGGGTTGAGGTAGAGAATAGGGTGGAGGTAGAGAGTAGGGTTGAGGTAGGGTGGAGGAAGAGGATAGGGCGGAGGTAGAGGGTAGGGTGGAGGAAGAGGGTAGGTTTGAGGTAGAGGGTAGGGTGAAGGTAGAGGTTAGGGTGGAGGTAGAGGGCAGAAAGTAGGGTTGAGGTAGAGGTTAGGTTTGAGGTAGAGGGGAGGGTGGAGGTAGAGGATAGAGTTGCGGTAGAGGGTAGGGTGGAGAAAGAGGGTAGGGTGGAGGAAGAGAGTAGAAAGTAGAGTTGAGGTAGAGGGTAGGATTGAGGTAGGGTGGAGGTAGAGGTTAGGGTAGAGGGTAGAAAGTAGGGTTGAGGTAGAGGGTAGGGTGGAGGTAGAGTTTAGGGTGGAGGAAGAGGGTAGGGTGGAGGAAGAGGGTAGGGTGGAGGTAGAGAGTAGGGTGGAGAAAGAGGGTAGGGTGGAGGAAGAGGGTAGGGTGGCGGTAGAGAGTAGGGTGGAGGTAGAGGGTAGGGTGGAGGTAGAGGGTAGGGTGGAGGAAGAGAGTAGGGTTGAGGTAGAGGGTAAGGTTGAGGTAGAGGGTAGAAAGTAGGGTTGAGGTAGAGGTTAGGTTTGAGGTAGAGGGTAGGATAGGGTGGAGGTAGAGGGTAGGGTGAAGGTAGAGGGTAGGGTGGAGGTAGAGGATAGAGGTGAGGTAAAGGGTAGGGTGGAGAAAGAGGGTAGGGTGGAGGAAGAGAGGAGAAAGTACAGTTGAGGTAGAGGGTAGGATTGAGGTAGGGTGGAGGTAGAGGTTAGGGTAGAAAGTAGGGTTGAGTTAGAGGTTACGGTTGAGGTAGAGGGTAGGGTAAAGGTAGTGGGCAGGGTGGAGGTAGAGGGCAGGGTGGAGGTAGAGGGTAGGGTGGAGGTAGAGGGTAGGGTGGAGGAAGAGGGTAGGGTGGAGGAAGAGGGCATGGTGGAGGAAGAGGGTAGGGTGGAGGTAGAGGGTAGGGTGGAGGAAGAGGGTAGGGTGGAGGAAGAGGGTATGGTGGAGGAAGAGGGTAGGGTGGAGGTAGAGGGTATGGTGGAGAAAGAGGGTATGGTGGAGGAAGAGGGTATGGTGGAGGAAGAGGGTATGGTGGAGGAAGAGGGCATGGTGGAGGAAGAGGGTAGGGTGGAGGTAGAGGGTAGGGTGGAGGAAGAGGGTAGGGTGGAGAAAGAGGGTATGGTGGAGGAAGAGGGTAGGGTGGAGGTAGAGGGTATGGTGGAGAAAGAGGGTATGGTGGAGGAAGAGGGTATGGTGGAGGAAGAGGGTATGGTGGAGGAAGAGGGCATGGTGGAGGAAGAGGGTAGGGTGGAGGTAGAGGGTAGGGTGGAGAAAGAGGGTATGGTGGAGGAAGAGGGTATGGTGGAGGAAGAGGGTATGGTGGAGGAAGAGGGTAGGGTGGAGGTAGAGAAGTTCACCCATTTGGCTCCACTCTAATATATAGCTAGATCATAAAAGTTTGTGAATTATTGATGTACAGTATGTGGCTGAAGCCAGGATCCAAACTGACAGCTGCCAAAGCATCCTAAGTAAATACATTACAGTAAACAATGAGGAACATGTTACTATGTCTCTAAAAGACTGCATTAATCCAGCTAGGAGAAGAGTAGGCCACTGTCTCAGTAACAAGGTGCAATGGTATTTGGATTTGCACTCCGTGGCTAACATAGATACTGCAGCAGGCCTATAACCACACACACACAACACGTGCACACACGCATACTGATGCCACAAAAACACTCACACACTTTAACACTCACCACATACACTGCTGCTACTGTCTATTATCTATCCTGTTGCCTAGTCACCTCTACGTACATATGTATATGTACATAGTTATTACCTCAATAGTTACCTCAATTACCTCATACCCCAGCACATCGACTCGGTACTGGTACTCCCTGTATACAGCCATGTTATTATCTCGTACCCCAGCACATTGACTCGGTACTGGTACTTCCTGTATACAGCCATGTTATTATCTCGTACCCCAGCACATCGACTCGGTACTGGTACTTCCTGTATACAGCCATGTTATTATCTCGTGCCCCAGCACATCGACTCGGTACTGGTACTTCCTGTATATAGCCATGTTATTATCTCGTACCCCAGCACATTGACTCGGTACTGGTACTTCCTGTATACAGCCATATTATTACCTCGTACCCCAGCACATTGACTCGGTACTGGTACTTCCTGTATATAGCCATGTTATTATCTCGTACCTCTGCACTTCGACTCGGTACTGGAACTTCCTGTATATAGCTATTTTATTTTTTACTCGTTATTGTTATTCGTTAGTCACAGTGTATATTTTTTAAATCTTTGACTATGCATGGTTGGAAAATGATTAAGTAACCTTTTTACTGTTAGTCTACACATCTTGTTCATGACGTGACAAATACCATTTATTGGATGAATTGGAGGGGCCTGAATAGAAGGAGGTGAATTTATATAATGGATTGCATTTATGTATATTTATATTGCAAGTATATTCAAAAGTCTACTCTATTCAGGTATTTAGGTTGCATTATAAAGAAGAATGACACCAATGGGACTATTTGGCAGCCACCAAATATCCATGTAGACTAATTGCATTATGCATAATTTGAGGATTATAATAGATTATCTCCATCACACTGCATTACCAAGAATGCAGGATGTCACGGATTGCCCTATAGCAGTTTTAGCATCACTCTGAGGACTACAGCGGATCAAATGACTTTGCAGGCTACAAATAGCCTACTGTCAGAGAGGGCTGTCACGTTCCAACTGTACATAGCACACTTAGTCTAGCCTAGCGGATGTGTGTGCTGAACCTTCAATTTGGGAGAGATGTTGATCAGCGGCGTTAGTTGGGTATCGCCATACCCTAGCTCAAGACCAAAAATGGTAAGTAGGCTAAAACAATGTACACTAAAATCGTTCCAATCCCGATTCTAACTAAACGGTGATGTTTAGCTGGTTTTAGGACCATGCAGAGAGCAGCTGCCAGCCTGCAACCCTTTCTTTCACTTTTAGAGAGCAGAGCGCAGACAGTGCCAGTTTGCTTTGGCAGTCAGCCGTTTAGGCAGTGCGCCAATTGCTTTGAATTTGACGTCGACATTTGAACTCGGCCTTCTAAGCCTTGTTGTTATCTGATAGATATATACTGTATGTGTTATCAATGATGTCAATTCGGAATTGGGAGGTGACCATTCGAAACAAAAGCTATTTTATTGCTGTTAAAATACAGGCTGTGATAGCTGTAGGCCTGATTGATATTTAAATGAATTTGACCAGTAGACTAGTGCAATGTTGGTTTCATGTAGTAGTATGAAAATAAACACAACTGAACTTGCTATTTGGAGCATTTCCCCCAAATGGATGTCATGATTTTGACTTCAAAGACAATAACAATTGTAGGCAATAACAAATGTACATGGTCATGCAGTGACAGAATGATAATTGAGATAATGCAAATCATTAATTGTTACTTAGATAGGATAACTTTTTTTCCCTTCTTGTTGTAGGCCTACTTTTTCATCATCCCAATTCTGCATCCCTAATCCCTACTTGTAGCCTACTTCCCTCTGGTATAATGCATTTCCACACTATCAGTCTTTCTTGTCCATCTTCCTCAATTAAAATGCGATATTCTTACAGATCAATCTTGTTGCTAAAACGTCATTAATGTTATGTAACTATAGTGTGGATGTAGGGCTGTTTAAAATATATATATATAATTATCACCCAGATGCGTAAACAACACAATAATATCAGACAGACAAACTGGCCCGGGGAAATGCGCGAGGCGCCCCCTCGTTGGCACTATTCTCGTGCCTTGTTGATACAACATTTTTCAATATTCTCCAAGCGGCATCGTTCGTTGATACAATGTTTCAATATTCTCAGAGCAACCATGTTGATACATTGCTTCAATACTCGCAAAATGTTTACCTTCCCTGGCGAAAAATGCAGACAGGCAAATGTATACCTGTGCGGGAAGTGCACGAAGCAATGTTGACATTGTAGTCTTTGATGTAGGCTGTGCTTTTTATTTCTATTCATTTATTTGGCATAGTTTGCATTTGCGGTCAGCTGTTTTATGCACCGGTTACTTTCACATTGGTGTCGGTATTTGAAACCGGCCTTGTTGTGACTTGATATCTATTTCATGTTGCTCTGTATGCGCCGTTCCACAAGTAAATGAGTAAATTTATGATGAGGTTGAGTAGTGTTTGACATTGTCCACACATTGTTCCACACACCTTAAACATAATATTGCGGTGATAATTAATGCCTTGGGGTCAATCAAATCCCCCAACCCACCACACCCCACTTTGCCATACCCTAGTTTTAGATTAACTGACGCCACTGATGGTGATGCAAGGGACTTGTGATATAGGATCCAGGACTAATGCATTAAATCGCGCATAATGCGGGAAAACGTGACGAGAGATAAAGTTAATGCATGAAATCTCTGACACACTTTCCAACCTAACCTCCCCCTTTCCACCACCGGAGGCACCATCACTACAGAAGTGCCGGGAGAGAGAGAGCGAAGAGAAAAATTAAATGAGGAGAGAGAACTGTATCCGTCTGTAAAATCACGCGCCGCACGCGGTTTAGCAAATGCATCCACGTGAGGACGATTCGAGAATGAGAGGAGTGCATTCAGTGGGAAGACTCGCGCTGCATGAAGCTATCACCAGCAGTCAGAAATGATAATCACCACCCGCGCTTTATAGCCTCTGTTATAATTGTCGAGGAAACTCAAATAGAGCATGGTGTTGGGGATGTTCTGAATGGGCGCTAGAATCCCCCCCCCCCCCCCCCCCCCTCCCCCCCACACACACCGCACGCGATCATTCATAGAGCCAGTGGCCAAAATTGACCACATAGAAACACTGGATTACAGTTCCGACAACAGGTTGGATGATCTGATTAGACATCCTGTGGGTAGTGGACACGTTTAGATGTAGTTCACAGCACCCAGATTGTACCAACGCCTGACCTGACTGGCATGGTTCCAAAGTGTGTGTGTGTGTGTGTGTGTGTGTGTGTGTGTGTGTGTGTGTGTGTGTGTGTGTGTGTGTGTATCCGGGCTTCTCAGTTAAATGCCATCACCTCATTGCATTGCTCTGTGAGGCTTACCTAATTGGGCAGCAGGTGAATATGGGGATCTGGGTTAAACCAGCAGTAGCCTCACTCTCAATATTATGCAGTCAGTTGAACTATCTTGTGTTATTTAGATTAGGATGTATATGGATTACATCTGCTTGGTTTGATAAGATAAATCAAGAATGCATGTACTGTATCTCTCCCTCTAAGACCATTACATATCAAGGTCAAACAGGGGCACTAGCTGTAGGTTAACTGAGCCAATCATAGAGTCAAGTTGGATGACATTCTCAATGAAGAAAAGAGAGAGAGCCACCATTCAAAACCGCCTCCAAGTTGCAGGCAGATGGCAGGAGTAAAAAACGCTGCGGCATGGGGCTCAGATATCCCACATTACTGCACCAGTAGTGACCTTTTAACCTCCGTATTGACATCATGCAAACATCCACAAATTGTATACAGTATTTAGCCTACCCGAATAGCCCATACAAAATATCTAAGGCCAATAAAGTAGATAATAAATAAGTTAATAAAAACATTTTTTATATATAACATTCAAACAAATAAATGACAAAGTAAGTTTAGTGTTGGATGCAGAGGTATGAAAAGCTCCAAGTTTTGTCCTCCAGATAATAACTGACATGGAACCCGCGGAACACATGGAACATGCAGAAGGGCGCCTTGACCCAGACCGTTTCCATCACCATCATAATAATTACTATAGTAATTACGTAGTGTTTTTGCGTACTTTAGTATACTACTCATTCAAGGGTTTTTCTTTATTTTTGATATTTTCTACATTATAGAATAATAGTTTAGACATCAAAACTATTAAATAGCACATATGGAATCATGTACTAACCAAAAAAGTGTCAAATAAATCTAAATATATTGTAGATTTTATATTCTTCAAAGTAGCCATCCTTTGCCTTGATGACAGCTTTGCACACTCTTGGCATTCTCTCAACCAGCTTCATGAGGAATGCTTTTCCAACAGTCTTGAAGGAGTTCCCACATAATGCTGATTACTTGATTGTTGGCTGCTTTTCCTTCACTCTGCGGTCTAACTCATCCCAAACCATCTCAATTGGGTTGAGGTCGGGTGATTGTGGAGGCCAGGTCATCTGATGCAGCACTACTATCACTCTCCTTCTTGGTCAAATAGCCCTTACATCTCAATTGGGTTGAGGTCGGGTGATTGTGGAGGCCAGGTCATCTGATGCAGCACTACTATCACTCTCCGTCTTGGTCAAATAGCCCTTACACAGCCTGGAGGTGTGTTGGGTCATTGCCCTGTAGAAAAACAAATGAAAGTCCCACTAAGCGCAAACCAGATGGGATGGCGTATCGCTGCAGAATGCTGTGGTAGCCATGCTGGTTAAGTGTGCCTTGACTTTGAAATAAATCACTGACAGTGTCACCAGTAAAGCACCCCCACACCTTCTCCTCCATGCTTCAAGGTAGGAACCACAAATGCGGAGATCATCCGTTCACCTACTCTGCATCTCACAAAGACACGGCGGTTGGAACCAAATGTCTCAAATTTAGACTCATCAGACCAAAAGACAGATTTCCACCGGTCTAATGTCCATTGCTCGTGTTTCTTGGTCCAAGCAAGTCTATTCTTCTTATTGGTGTCCTTTAGTAGTGGTTTCTTTGCAGCAATTCGATCAAGAAGGCCTGATTCACTCAGTCTCCTCTGAACAGTTGATGTTGAGATGTGTCTGTTACTTGAACTCTGAGGTGCAGTTAACTCTATTGAACTTATCCTCTGCAGCAGAGGTAACTCTGGGTCTTCCTTTCTTGTGGCAGTCCTCATGAGAGCCAGTTTCATCATAGCGCTTGGTGGTTTTTGCAACTGCACTTGAAGAAACGTTCAAAGTTCTTGACATTTTCCAGATTGACTGACCTTCATTTCTTAAAGTAATGATGGTCTTTGGTCTTTTACCAAATAGGGTATATAACCCCTACCTTGTCACAACCCAAATGATAGTCTCAAATGCATTAAGAAAGAAAGAAATTCCACAAATTAACAAGGCACACCTGTTAATTGAAATGCATTCCATGTGACGACCTCATGAAGCTAGTTGAGAGACGGCCAAGAGTGTGCAAAGCTATTGTAACAGATGTGAAATGGCTAGCTTAGTTATCGGTGGTGCGCGCTAAATAGCGTTTCAATCGGTGACGTCACTTGCTCTGAGACCTTGAAGCAGTAGTTCCCCTTGCTCTGCAAGGGCCGCGGCTTTTGTGGAGCGATGGGTAACGATGCTTCGTGGGTGACTGTTGTTGATGTGTGCAGAGGGTCCCTGGTTCGCGCCCGGGTATGGGCGAGGGGACGGTCTAAAGTTATACTGTTACACTATCATCAAGGCAAAGGGCAGCAACTTTGAAGGATCTCAAATATAAAATACATTTTAGATTTGTTTAGCACTTTTTTGGTTACTACATGATTCCATAATTTTGATGTCTTCACTATTATTCTACAATGTGGAAAAAAAGTTCAAATGAAAGAAAACCCCTTCAATGAGTAGGTGTGTCCAAACTTTGGACTGGTACTGTATATATACTTGGCATGTAGGTTTCACACTTTTGGGTAGTACAAACTGGGTATGGGGAGGAAAATGGGCAGGCTATATGCAAATAAATACTGTAGTATAACATACTATAGTAATTACTGTAGTGGTTTTGCAGACATTACTGTAGTATTTACTGTAGTGTTTTTGCCGACATTACTGTAGTTTTTACTGTAGTGTTTTTGATGACATTACTGTAGTATTTACTGTAGTGTTTTTGATGACATTACTGTAGTATTTACTGTAGTGTTTTGGCTGACATTACTGTAGTATTTACTGTAGTGTTTTGGCTGACATTACTGTAGTATTTACTGTAGTGTTTTTGCGATCTGTAGTATACTGTAGTACAGTATACTACAAAATTATATAGTAAGTAATACACATGATCGAGGGATGCTACAGTGTGAACAATTCTACAATATACTGCAGTTTACTACAGAATTCTATAGTAAGTATTGTAGCATTCTATAGTAAACTGTAGTCATTTTTTTATGTGGGAAGTTGGTGAACTTCAAGCACTGTCACATATCATCGTCAATCTTTTAGCAGTTTTTCATGCGCACCTTTGTATGCAAAAAGAAAACATCCACTTGTTGGATATTACACCTGTTTCAGAACTTATATCAATCAGTATTCATTGCATTTTCCAAGTTCAAGCATGGGAGGATAATGCACAATAAGCATGATGGTCCTGTTATAAAGTTGAATTGTTCTCATCTCCATGTCGCAACTTTCTAAACATATAGAATTGAACATACAGTACTAGTCTTATGATGTTATAAAATGCTTTAACATCGTATTAAGTCGACCCCTTTCTAACATGCCGATGAAGAGACACCTTCAATGTAAAACCTCATCATGCAGGACATTTGGGAACGTATTTTACACACAAATACGCACGACTGCAAAGAGAAACAAACACAATAAAACGTGGTAAATACTCTTTAAATTCTTTAAAAAATCATCACCATACTCAACTCAAAATGTATAACTCCAATACCAAATTCAATATTGAGCTACAAAAAATAGTATTGCTATGCGACTGATATATAACATGTATGCAATAACAAAATATGATTAGAAAATTAGCAATCAATGGAAATAACGAAACATATAATCGCAATCATAGCACTTACCACCGGGATTGTCCATGTTTCTTGATGTGTCTTGTTTGCTGTGATGAATGAAGCTCGACTTGTCAATATACAGCTGCTTCTGAATGTCAATATGCAGGATCAATACTAAACTACAGACAGGTGATAGTCGAGAACTACCTGTGCGTAAAATACCTGACCCATGGAACGAGCGCACAGTTGAAGACAATAGTATTGATCTGTCAACAGAACACTCTGTAGTATTCTGTAAGCACGGTGATGTCCAGCTGTATTCTATGCAGAACAGTTATGTCCAACTGTCTCGGGTGTGCAGGATATATTATTATTGCATGCTACCTGGATCCGTTCTGCACTGTGCTAGTGAGTTGCTTGGTTCAGCGGAAGGGAGTGTCGCGAGCAGAGAACAAGTGATTCAAATTTTTAAAATCCCAATAATTCACAGCTCCATCAGCATCTCCGAGGATGAACTGAACTGTAAACTAGATCAAATAATACACGCACTCACTTCCACATCAATCACGTTTTCAGGTGACTCGCTTCTGCGTCCTCACTCAACTTCTGTTGTGTCTGTTTGTATATCTCATCTCACTATATGTCCCATTTGAACTCTCCTTTCACCCTTTACTCTATAATGCGTTCTCATTGGCCGGTATCTAGAGCTGAGGGGAGATTTGATGCGCTTATGTGACGGTGCTACGCGTTTAGTAAATCCACGGTGCATGTGCGCTCTGCATGTGCCTGGGCGTGCGCCGCCCTACTGACATACTGTACATTTTATACATACCATAATGCCGAGCGTGCGATAACGAGAAGTGGGCGGATGAGGCACATGCACAATGGGCGGCGCACACCGTGACTGGTCCGGAAGTTTTTAGTAGCGGACTGCCGCTTGAAGTTGATGGCCGACATTCAGAACATGTGTCTTAGGAACAAACACACAAACAAGTGACACATGTTGTCCTAACTGTGAGTGTTTGTGTTTGTGGAGGAAATGTAGGCTGTCTCTGCAGCATACAGTATTTTACCGTGGCAGGATTATTCACGTCCCCTCAGTAACATTCAATTGCAGTTCATTATCTTGTCACTAGAGAGCGCTACAACGCCAGCAAACCCATCTTTGTAGCCTCAATTCTCCACACATTCATTTTTCTGAAGTGTTTGGGTGAGTTCAAGAGGATCACTTATGTCAAGCCTTCCAAAGTGTGTTGCATTATGAGGATCAAAATGGTCTTACTTGTGCCTACATGACAACTGCATGACTTTACAAAAACAATGCGATCAAAGATCATGAAGTTTTGACTGCAAGTTTCTGCAGTTGCTCATCATCAACTTCATGTTGCAGACAGCAGCTGCATTGTGGGAGCCTGTATTGTCAACCCATCATTAGGGTGTTTTTGTTTGACCAACGCAAGTGTGACCAAATTCATGACTGGAACAGGTCATTTGTACATTGATAGACTCCAATGTACAAATGATTGTGACATTTCAGTCTCTCTCACAAATTGAATTGATGTACACATACAGTACCAGTCAAAAGTTTGGACACACCTACTCATTCAGGGTTTTTCTTTATCTTTACCATTTTCTACATTGTAGAAAAGTAGTGAAGACTTCAAAACTATGAAATGACACATGGAATTATGTAGTAACCACAAAAGTGTTAAATAAATCAAAATATATTTTATATTTGAGTAGCTTCAAAGTTGCCACCCTTTGCCTTGATGACAGGTCATTTGTACATTGATAGACTTCAATGTACATGTTACATCTGCTCCTGCCACACCCACTAGTGCTCATCCTGTGTCTCCTTGACCTGCTGCCACTCCCCCAATGCTCTCCCCCTCTCCCTCTCTTTCTCTCTCTCTCTCTCTCTCTCTCTCTCTCTCTCTCTGTCTCTCTCTATCTCTCTCTCTCTGTGTGTGTGCGTGTGTGTTTGTGTGTGTGTGTGATTTGTGGGCAGAGACAGGTGTGCTGGAGTCAGAGCAGATCCCCACCAGCTGCAACCTGTTCCATAATCAAGACCTCTACATATACTCAGTCCTGCCTCTTCTCTCTGCCAGATCGTAATCTCTGCTCAGTCCATGTTTCTAGCTGTTTGTTCCTGTTTAGATCCTGTTGGCCTGTTTTCCCTTGCCTGACGCAGTTTTCCTCTCCACTACAGTTCTGCCCGCTCTGACTCTGGTCCCTGTCTCCAGACCGACTTCTCGTCAGTCCTGCTACTCTGTCCTGGATTCCCCATTCTACTACTCCCTTGGATTCCCCTCCGGACCTGCTTACCCTGTCCCAACACCTCTCGCTCCAGCCTAAGCCTCGCACCTGGTTTTCGGCAATCCGCCTGAGCTTCCCCTGGCCTGCACTCAGTTCCCCCCCCCCCCCGTGTTTCAATAAATACCTTGGTTACCTCATCCCAGTCTCCTCGTCTGAGTCTGCTCTTGGCTTCCCCTGTTCCGCTCCACTTGACAGTACAAATGATTGTGATATTTTCATCTCTCTCACCAATTGAATGGACAATATACACACATATATTAA